>NC_133770.1:245029003-245087048 GCF_003597395.2 Chelonoidis abingdonii
AGACGGAATTGCCCTCCCAGCCCTCCCAAGCCAGTAGCCCAGACAATGAAGCCATGGAAGTGACCTCTGGTGAGTGTACCTTTGTAAATATAAAACATGGTTTAAAAGCAAGCGTTTTTTAATGATTGATTTGCCCTGAGGACTTGGGATGCATTCGCAGCCAGTACAGTTATTGGAAAAGTTTGTTAACATGTCTGATGATGGAGCAGAAATCCTCCAGGGACATCTCCATGAAGCTCTCCTGGAGGTACTCCAAAAGCCTTTGCAGAAGGTTTCTGGGCAAGGCAGCCTTTTCTGTCCAGCATGGTAGGACACTTGACCACACCATGCATGTAGCAAGTAATCTGGTATCATTGCATGACAAAGCCTAGCTGCGTATGGTCCAGGTGATTGCTGGCATTCAAGCAACATCCATTCTTTATTTCGCTGTGTTGTCCTCAGGAGAGTGATATCGTTCATGGTAACCTGGCTGAAATGCAGGAATTTAATTAAGGGGACAGAGATGGCCATTCCTACTGGCTTGTTTGCCTGTTGCTTAAAAGAAATCCTTCCTTGCAGGTAGCCAAGTGGGGGGATGGGAGGGAGGGTAATGGCGCTGAGCTTTTTCGCATTTGGCTAGCAGGGATCTTCCCTGCTACCAGCCACACGGTGCAGGAGGAAAGGGGGTGATTAGCAGTGATCTTCCATGATACCAGCCACGCGGTTGGGGTAGGAGTAAAGCGATCATCCCACAGAATTGGATGGGGGGGTGATTTCTGTTGCTGCATGTTAACAGGAAAGAAGCATCACTGAACGGGCCTTGCTTGGTATTTGGGAAAGGAGGGGACTGAGTATATGAAGGCTGCAGAAGCCGAAAGACAATGGCTTACCATGGCCGCATGCAAGCTGAATTCTGCTGCGTGGACCTGCATCTGTGAGATCTCTAACACCAGAGCCGCAGGTACTCAAGATGCAAAATGCGACCTTGTAGTGAAATCACATGTGCTATGTAAGGTGAATAGTGTTGTTCACTGTGAAAGAGTATAACCATTGTTTTGTAAAATGTATCTTTGTAACATGTCTCTATCCTTTTTACCTCCCTCATGCAGTTAAATTTTTCCAAGCTCCTAACCCATCCGAAGCTATTCAGATAAGGCAGAGGAAAAAAGAACAGAGATGAATGTTTCAGAGATCTGGAAGTAACGCAATGAAAGAGTGCCTGAATAGTGGAAAGGAGTGGTAAAATTGATAGATGTAGTGATCGTGAGGAGAGGAGAGAGCTCGAGATGAGAGGTAGGGCGCAGACAAGATAAGGTGATACAGAAAGATAGCGGTGGCGGGATGCAATCGGCTGGCTGTTGCGTGATCAACTGAAATCCTCCAAGCTTGTGGAGGCTTCAGGAAAGTACGCAAGGTCAACAGAGTGCACGCAGCCTGTGTAACCACGCAAGTCATCTCATTCCCTCATCCTGACGTCGTTAAGAAGGTGGGGGAAGCTTCGTGCACCTCACACCCCTCACCCGTGACACCAACAAAAGGCTGTCATTACTTTGAAATATTTTTAGTGCCTTTTCTTTCGCCCTTCCTCCTCCCAAACCACACCGGGTACTTGTCACTTTCTCTCCCTCTTTTTAATGACTTTTAATAAAGAATACATGATTTTTAATGATAGTGACTATTTCCTTAGCAAGTGTAATTGAAGGGGAGGGTGGGTTCTTACAGGCAATGGAGTCAATTCAACGGGGTTCTCAAGGGAAAAAAACACAAACAGTCAACACCACCCGGTGCCGTGATGAAACCTGTTTTCAAAGCTTCTCTGATGTGCACTGCTGCGTGGTGTGCTCTTCTAATACCTGGTGTCTGGCTATGCGTAATCAGTGGCCAGTGATTTGCCTCAGCTTCCACCCCACCATAAAGGCCCCCTACTTCTCACAGAGATTGTGGAGGATACGCAAGCAGCAATACAATAGGACATTGGTTTGGCGAGGGTCTGAGTGAGTCCAGTAATGGTGCGCCAGCGCGCCTTTAACGGCAAATGCACATTTCTCCACATTCTGCACTGCCTCAGCCTGTAGTTGAACAGCTCTGACTACCAGCTCCACTGCCTGTGTATGGCTCATGAGCCATGGCATCAAGGGTAGTGGGTCCCAGGATAACTACAGGCATTCAATCCCCAACGGTTATTTCTGATCTGGAAGTAATTCCCTTGCTGCACCGTTTAACAGAGTAGTGCTTCTGAAGACGCGGAGCATCATGAATCCTTCTGCATCCCATGTGGATGTTGGTGAACCGTCCTGTGATCCACCAGTGCTTGCAGCACCATTGAAAAGTACCCTTGCGGTTTACGTACTGGTGCCTGGCGCTCTGGGGCCAAGATAGGATATGGGTTCCTCTATGGCCCCCCCGCCACAGTAGGGAATCACATGCAGCAAAGCCATCCATATGACCTGACGTTTCCAGAGTCACACTTTCGTAGCGCAGCTTAATGATTGCTTTGGCTACTTGCATCAACAGCAGCCCCCACAGTAGATTTCCACTCAATTGATTCCCGCTGACCGGTAGCTGTCTGCGTTGCAAGCTTCCAGAGGGCTGTTGCACTCGCCTCTCAACTGTGAGGGCTGCTCTCATCTTGGTATTATGGCATTTCAGCAGGGGAAAGCAAGTCACAAAGTTCCATGAAAGTGCCCTTACGCTGTGAAAGTTTTGCAGACACTACGAATTGTCCCAAACATGCAAAACTTCGGTCTCACCAGTCTGTGCTTGTTTCCGGGCCCAAAATCGGCGTTCAATGGCTAGGAACCTCCATTACCAGCAGGATCTCCAAAGCACAGGGGCCCGCGTTGAGAGAATTCTGTGTCCATGTCCTCATCACTCTCGTCGCCGCTCTGCCGTAGCCGCTCCTCCTCGCCTGGCTTTGCAGTCCCGTTCAGCATAGACTGCACGAGATATGTGCAACGTCGATTGCGGTATTGATCTGAGCAGGATCCATGCTTGCTGTGCTATGGCTTTTGCCAGTCAGCCAGGAAAAAGGGCACGAAACGGTTGCTGCTGCTTGCTTTCTACGAGAAGGGGGATAAGGGCTGTACACAGAACCACCCGCGACAATGTTTTTTGCCCCATCAGGCACTGGGATCTCAACCCAGAATTCCAAGGGGTGGGGTAGACTGCGGGAACTATGGGATAGCTACCCACAGTGCAATGCTCTGGAAATCGACGCTAGCCTCGGTACATGGACTCACACTGCCGAATTAATGTGCTTAGTGTGGCCACGTGCACTCGACTTTATACAATCTGTTTTACAAAACCGGTTTATGTAAAATCAGAATAATCCCGTAGTGTAGACATACCCTTAGAGTTTGGCTGTAGACAATGGATAATGTGGTGTGTCCTGGATGGAAATTGGAGGCATGCAGGTAAGGATAGTGGTCAATAGGTTTCTGGTCTAGGGTGGTGTTTATGTGACCATCGCTTATTAGCACAGTAGTGTCCAGGAAATGGAAACTTTTCAATCAGTTTCACTCAACTTAATTAAAAAGTGGGTAGAGAAAAAATAACTGTCAGCAAAAGTGTCACATAACATAAACAGATCTAAAAACAGAACACAAAATATTGCATACCCAAACCAATGACTGCCTGACCAATTCAATTGCCTGAATTTAAAGTTTTTCATGATCTGAAAAAATGAGTTGTTTATATAGGGACAAGGGTAGAGATGACTCATATAAAAATATTGAATAGAAACCTTGTAATATCTTCATCTGTATATCTTGGCATATTGGCATACAGTTAGTTTTTACTTATTGTGGTTGGCAGTGGTTGTAAATTGGCAGGCTAGTCTACCAAGTTTTGTGTAATTGTATCTGTTTGCATCATAATATTGAATGATGGCATATTTAGCTTTTTTTCTGCCAAATTTTAAATTTCCAGATTTGCTTGGCTCTAGCAACTGGGAAGTACTCCAAGGAAATAGATCAGATATACTCATTTTACCTGAAGATCTTAGAATGACTTAGTCACGTAATAAAGAAAAAACAAAAGCTGAATATAGTAGGTCTTCAGTGATTTCTGAGTTTATCCAGCTCTCTATATAAATGTTCTCATTAGCCTTTAGTTGTAGAAAAAGATTTGAAAACATGATCATGGATCTGAGTTTTACTGAATTTCAATTCCAAAACAGCCTATTTTTAAGATATACCTAAGTTCTTCTGACATAGATGTTCTGCTCTTCTAGGGCATCATCATCACCATCTAGGAAAGAGTTTGATCAGCAGATTTTAAGGGAATCCCCATCTACGTTGTGTTACCTCATGTAATCCATGTTTCATGACGGTAGAACTCCTTGTTTGAAAGCCTAGAAAAAGAACAGACTGGAAAAGTGTTAAGAACTAATGGTGAGAATCAGAAGAAGGCTTATGAACCACTTAGACCCTCAAGAGTAGGGCCTTGGCACAGAAGAGGATTTCACCTAGGTAAACAATTTTATGATGGTTTTGTAAATGTTCACATAGTAAATTGAAGTGTGTGCATTGGGTTAATGGTAGTAGTGGTAGTGAAGGTCCAACACTAAATTCAACTTACAATATTACATGGTCTTAGTATAAATCATACTCAATGTGCCAATAAGGAGTAGGCAAGTAGGAAATGCAGGTGTCACAAGTGAAACTTTTAAAAAAAAAGTGAATTCTCACTTTTTCTGCTTTTTTTATAAATGTTTAGAACTAAATGTTTCTCTTTGAGGATAGAAGCAGGGAAGGAGTAAGACAGTGAGGGAGAAATTATGAGCTTTGGGGACTTAAAAGGGGAAAAAACCCTGCCTTCCCTTTCTGTAACTTGCTTCCTCTTCCTTTGTTCCTGTTCTGAGGCTTGATTCTATGCTTACTGAAACCATTGGAGAAGCTCCCATTAACTTTAATGGAGCAGGATTAGGGCCATGAAGAGAAAAATTTGGGACTTAGTTTCTCTTTCTTTTCTCTTCCATTCCACTTTTAAATGCTTTTCTTTTCAACCCATCTTTCTTTGCCCTATTGTCAGGGCTCAAGAGGTACATAAGTGGTGCCCAGGTATTGTACAGTCCCTTAGCATAGGGTTGAATTTCATTCTCTGAGGTGTGTGTGTGAAAGAGAGAGTCTATAATGAAAGGCCAGCACCTTCTTTTGCCTTTACCTGCAGGGTGATCCTTTCTTGCTCACTTGTTTAATCACATGTGACAACAGGACAGGAAATTGCATGGATGTTTCTGCCTTTCCCATCAGTTGCTCTGACTTAACATTTCAATTCTCATAGCTCTTGTATCCATTCTTCAGCAATTGATTAAAATAGATAAACAGGTAGCACCTAGCTGAATGATAACTGATAGTAACTTAAAAGTATCTCAAGCATATAAAACCAAGGATGAAAGGCTGGCCCTATTGAAGTCAAAGACAAAACTCCCATCATTTCCATGGGGCTGGGATTTCACTCCTAGGATGGAGAGAAATTGTTTATTGTGGCGCAAGGAGAAATAAGTAATTTGATGAAATTAAGAAGGAATCAATTCCTATCAATAAGATGTATTACACCGTGGAACAGTCTCTCAAGGGAAGTAGTGGAAGCCCTATTGTTTTTGACATTTTAAACGAGGCTAGAACAAAGCACTAGATGATGTAGTAAGAACCTACCCTATTACAGGTGTGGATTTGATGACATAATGGGTCTAGCTCATACCCAATTTCTATACATGCACAGAGCTCCAGCTGCTGCTAACCTATTCTGTTTTCTTCTTTAGCAACTGGTCCCAGCTACGTAAGTTAGGGCTAGATACAAAATCCATTGAAGGCAAAGGAAAGACTTCCACTGACTTCATTGGGCTTTGGATCAGGCTCACAATGAATAATGCATTCAATTTCCCTCAGTGGTTGGTCTGTGGTAACTTTTTTCTGACTCTCATGAACCTAGTGGTGTTTCTAGAGGGTGATGGGGATTTCAGCCTCTGTGGGAACTGTGACACTTCCTCATAAATCATCGTTGCCTTGACTTTCCCCTACTACTTTAATTTCTGCTCTTCTGTGAGCTATATTGTGAGTAAAAATGTATAACCTCAGATCCCCCATTCCCTTTTATTTTGCACAACTAAGGGGAGGGAACCATACAATTTTTTTAAGTACCTTGCTTGTAAAAGTGGCTTATACAAAAATTGAGGGGGGGGAGAGGGGAGTTTGTGAACATTCATGAAATTTGGATGTGATTCTCCTTTGACTTGTACTAATTCTCAGCTGTGTAACTCCATTGAATTCAGTATAGTTATAATGATTTACTTTGGTAGAGGCAAATAAAGCCCCTTTAATCCATATTCATAAAGGTTATGAATATTAACACTTTCATCACCAAACTCCACAACAAAAATCCAAAAAGCAGATTTGTTCAACAGTTAAACATTGAAAATGCATGAAAATTTTGTAACATTGAAGCAGTTTTACAGAAACAAATGTCTATAACGTGTCATATTTTTGGAAAAACATTATACAAGCTAGCTTAGTGTACCTGACTATAAGGATAGGACACATGTGCCTGTACAAAAACATGTTTTTAACTCTCCAGGAGGCCACTCATGCTGGATTAATGTAGGCAGTATTGAAAATAAAGCTGCCTTGTTCCTAACCTAGTCTACACCAAGCTGGACCATAAATTTACCTCTAGCTGCAGAATTGCTGCATTAGCTTTACTATTTGCTATCTCCTCTCCACACACCCTCCCCTGCTTTCTTTTTCCCTTTGAATATTTTAACCTTTTTGTTTGTTTTGTTTTTTGGGTTCATACTGAAAATACCTGACTGATGATAATATAACCTAGCTCTGGATGATTTATATCAAGAAAGTGGAACATGAAAGAGACTATATAATTGATAAATTTGCTTTCTAATGTGTTATTACATAACTAACTAGCTATATTAGAGGCAAATAGCAATATAAGGAACCATTTTATCTCATGATATTCTACTTTCATATAACTTCATGCACATATGTAAAATAAAAAAATAGATTTGCATTTCAGATGATTGCTGGCTAGTACAATAGCAGTCCCCTTCTCAAAAGGGGAAATAGTTTGAATTTTGGGGTCCTCCAGAAAAACATTTCAGTTTAAAAGGTCCTAATTTACAGTTGACTAGGGAGTCATGAACTTTTTTATTCTAATAACCCTTCCCCCCTCCACAGTGTTGTGTAACATGGAATATGCTTAGGAATTCCTCTGACACACTTACAGTTTCATGAGTCCAGAATAAAACATTCACAGAAATCCCTGTGAACTAGACCGCTTTGTGATAGAAAATGCTGAGTTTAGGTTAAACTTCTATTAGAGGTGAACATTATACTTGTCAAAGACTCGCTACATTCAGCCTTGGACCAGTGCCAGAAAATACTGTAGGACCAAGGGGCTACCAGTCGTTTTAATCCCCTCATTTCTGGAGAGGTTGGGAAGGGTGCAGGAGGAGGATTTGAGGGCTTCAGTGTGCCAAACATTCAAGTTTTCCCCCCTGCTGTATCAAGTTGGGGGGGGACTCTAATGGCTTTCAAATCATAGGGGCTCTGTGAATATGTTATATCAATTGATATCTGGGCTTCTTGGCTTCTAAGTGCTATTAACTGTGTATTTCTAGTCATCCCTGGTTATAAAATATTAAACCTTACTTATCAGAATAATGTGGGTTTTCTTGTAAGAAAAAGTAGCATTTGACCTTTCAGAACTAAAAGTAAAAGCTCTCATGGATCACCAAAAACTTTCTGGTCCAATTACATTTTTTCCAAACACTAATCCCAGATTAGTCACTTGAAACAAACCAAAAATAATTCTGCCCTTTGCCATTCAGTTTTAAAATGATCGTTAATCCCACACATGAAAGTATATTTTCTTTGTAGTCTCTGATAACTTTGTACAGTAGAGTAGTATTAAAATAAAATATCCTGTTTCAGGTTCATTGTGTGATTTCATTGAAAGCAATTTGGAAGTCTGGTAAGGTCCTAGTTATACATTTTTCACCCATTCTTTGGCCTTCAAGCATCCCCAGAGTTCAGAATTACTCCAGTTTTGCTAAGTATGACCTGCTACGTACCAATGTATTATGAAAACACCAGGGAGTCTGAAACAGTGAGGTGGTAGAACAATCCATTATAACAAGGATGTTTCATTCTTAAAAATATGGTATTTCAAAAGTAAGCATAAATGTTAAAGAAAATAATCAGAATATTCTTAATAAATTAATTCACACTGATATGTCCCCTCTCATTAGCAGTATGGAGACCAGTATATCCGAACCAGTCACATCTGCTTCATACTCCTCTCACTGATTTCACTCGACAGGCACTCACATACCTTCAGTTCTATTAAACATTTTCATAATTTTCATTCAACGTTTTCATCAATGATTTTGAAGTAAATGTAAGATCACTGCTAATAAAAAAAAATTGCAGATGGAACAAAGATTGGTGGAGTGGTAAATAATGTTAATGACAGAGCTATCGTACCCTGGCTCTGGATATACCTTGATCACTTGGCTAAGCTGGAACCATCCAGACTAAATGTGTTTTAATATAGCCAAATGCAAAGTTTCACATCTAGGAGCAAGGAATGCAGGATATAGTCCCCCATTTTTATGTACCTAGGAAGCAGTGACTCTGGAAAAAAATGTAGATATGATAGTGGACAAGCAACTTAAGATGAGCTCCCACTGTGATGCTGTGGTAAAAAAGGGCTAATGTGTTGCTTGGATGTATAAACAGGGGATCAACAAGTAGTTGTAGGGAGGTGATTTTTACCCTGTATGCGGCATTGGAGGTGAGACTTTTACTGGAATACTGTATATAGTTCGGATGTCCACATTTTAGAAAGCATGTTGAAAGACTGAAGAGGGTGCAGAAAAGAGCCAGAGTTATTTGAGGGCTGGAGAAAATACCTCCCTGTGAGAGACTGAAAGAGCTCAATCTGTTAGGCTGATCACAAAAATAAATAAATAAATAAATAAAATTGAGAAGTGACTTTGATTTGTGTCTGAATGGGGAAGAATTACCAAGTACTAATGGTCTCTCTAATCTTGTGGAGAAAGGCCTAATGAGAATCAACAGCAGGGAGATGAACCCAGATAAATTCAAATTAGAAATACAGGCTGATTTGTAATGCTGAGGGTGACTAATCATTGGAACAAACTACCAAAGGAAGTGATGGATTCCCCATTTCATTATGTCCTCAAATCAAAACTGGATGCCTTTCTGGAAGATTATGCTTTAGTCAGACCCCTATATTGAGCCAAGAACCTTCTGTAAGTGGGTGAAATGTAGATTAGATGCTCTACTGATTCCTTCTGGCATTAAACTATATGAATTTATTAACTTGCAGGGGCTGGACCAGTCCCATCCTCACCAAAAGTCCCCTTTGGTAGTAAGTGGTACTGCCTCTTACTACACCACCTATCTGAAACATTACTGGTGGGACTTAGCCCTGATTAGTCCCTGTTGCTCAGAGACCAATCCTGCCAGGTATTGAATGTGTCCGTGGGAAATGAGCATGCTCAGCACATTTCTTAAAAAAGCTTAGCACTTTACAAATATGAGTTCTTTAACTGTATTACTGGTTATTAGAGGACCACACTTTGTAAATGTAGAGGTAAAGCTTTGTATGTAGAAAATGTACGTGAACTCTCACTGCATGTGCAAACTGAATAATTTTCTGCACAATATTTACTTGCGTAACTGACCAATATTTTTGCAAGTGATCCTCAGCTTCTCACTAAATATTTGGCCAGTTAAATGCAATATATAGTCTATTCTTGTTCAGTTATTCCCATAGCAAATTCTATGCTTTCTTTACTGAAAATTAGGTCTAGCGTGGATACATTCTAGACAAAGGGTTGGAATGGGGCCGGGGGAAGGAAGGAAGAAATTATAGAGTAACTAATACTTTAAAAATCTGCACAAGTCTTGAATTTTTTAGAACCGCATTCAGAAAATGTGTTTGGTGTGTTCCTTCTGTTCACTGCTGCAGAGGTGCTTCAGCCACCAATAACCACATAAATGTCAGAAAATAAATAGCAAGTCAAAACTAATTAATAAGCTTTGGAAAGAAATAGTGGGTGGGGGCAGGGTACTTTGTGGTGTTAAAATTTTTTCTACTAGGATATATATATTCCCTCTCCATATTGATAAAAATTCCATGTTCACCCTACTTGTGAAAACTGATATTTCCCTTATACAGTGAAACCCGCTCTACCTGACACATTCCCAAGGGTTTTAAATTCCATTTGAGGAGTATATTATTTTGACCTATTGTAGTAATACACACAGTTCTGTGTGTAGAGAATAATCTCCTACCATTACCATGTTTCACCTTAAATGAATACTGTAAAAACTGTTCATTTATGAGCTTTGCAGGACTGATTTTTGGATTTTGTCTTTTAACAAGCCATCAAATGGTTCACTTTAAATAATCACTTATTTATTATTATTACATCAAGGCCTGCAGTCCTTATTCTAACTTTACTGAGGGAAAACTCTGACAATAGTTGGAATTTTGCCTGAGCAGGGACTAAAGAGAGAAACAAGACAAACACAGAAAAGACATAGAAGTACAGTTCATACACAGCACAGTGTGAAGACTCTTAGTGAGGAGGAGAGGGTGACGAGTTGACTAGAAGAATTGCTACTCATTTAAGGAAGGATCTGAAGGAAGAGAGAGAGGTGGTTTGAATAAGGAGTTGAGGATTGTTCTCATGTTTGTATGAGGGCTAGCTCAGCGGTTTGAGCATTGGCCTGCTAAACCCAGGGTTGTGAGCTCAATCCTTAAGGTTCTGGGGCAAAAATCTGTCTGGGGATTGGTCCTGCTTTGAGCAGGGGGTTGGACTAGATGACCTCCTGAGGTCCCTTCCATCCCTGATATTCTATAATTTATTATGTGAGAAGGTAGAACTCATATGATGCCTTAATGATAGAGAGAAGGAGGGAAACTGCAAGTGGAAGACAAAGAACTGTAAAATGAAAGGTTTAGAAAGAACACAGGAAACAAAGGAGTCAGTAGGAATACATGAATGGAGTTGTAGGTAAGGACATGCTTTCTAGTGGCTTCTGGTCATGAGAACTTCTCACAGTGGCAATTCATAATGATGATGAAAGGCATTGGGTAACTTTATAGCTTGGTAGTTAGGGTGCTCACCTAGTTCAAGTCCCTGCTCCAATTACTATTTAATTCAACAAAGTAGAACAGCATCAACAGAAGCAATTGAGACCTATTCCAAATACCACATGGCACTCACTCTCCTACAAAATGGGAGGCTCAAGTTCAGATCCCTTCTCCACGTTAGGCAGAGGGAAGTATCTAAACCCAAGGCTCCCACATCCCAACTGTGTGCCCTAAGCTAAAGGTTACAAAAGGGAGTCATTCTCCTCCACTTCTACCTGGAAGAATCCATTTTCAGTCAAATGAACCGTTTTATTTGACCTGCAATGAATTTTTGGCATTCGCTATTTTTTTTCACAATTTTTGGATTTGGTTTGACATGAATGGACTTTTTTTTTAATTGCATTTGCCAGTGCCCCAAAAACATCAGTTATTCCCCCAGCTCTGACATAATGACACTACCAATCAGGGTAAAGCTATCCTGACCTACCAACCCAAAGCCATTCACTTTTCACAGACACTCAGGATGATCAGCTTTAGATCAGTATTTCACTTCTCTAATAGACATGCACAGTACTCACTGTGTCCATGGGTTTGCACCTTCCCATTACTGCTGCACATTCTGCAAAGAACATTCTATACGTCCCATCTGGAAAGCTACTCCCTGACAGTCCTGGGGCGCAGGTCAGATGACCATTTTCTTAACTCCCCTTGGTCTAATTATTCCTTCCTGCTCCTCTTCATCCCACTTCTCCCGCATCCTTCTCCTCGGTTATAGGGTAAAGCTAGGTTGTGGAAAACGCAACGTATCAGGAGTACCTTGTGTCTCTTTTCAGGGGCCTATCTTAATAAGCTACAAGTATAGTTTAGGAGCTTGAATCTCATCCTGGTGGTTCCAAGGTCATTGTTCCATTTGTGCTGTACCTATTTCACCACTCTGCAGTGACTGCAGTATTTCCCTAATTAAGTATAGCGGGATACTGCAGGTATTTAGGGTGGTGAATGAGGCTTTGCCTTCTAAGGGTGTCCATTCTATTGCCCTGTGTACATACATTAATGTTGGTCCAAAAAGTACACATTCCTTCTGGGGGCTTTTTCTTCTACCTGTTTTTAATGACTTGAAGTGTTTATCTCTGTCTGTGTGTATAATTTGATATTAAGCAAGGATTGCAATACACTATTAGTGTGATTACTATATTAGGAAGTTATGAATGGGATATTTATTGTCAGTGTGGAACACTGTACATTCCTACATGCCTAATTTGCTGGAAAATGTTTGGTACAAGCAAAAAATTCTGCTTGTTCATGTAGCTGGAACGTAAGTAGTATATTTGAAATATAAGTCTAGACATTTTTGCAAACTGCTAAATAAATGTACAAGTGAAAATATTGTCTTTGGAATGTGTAGGTCCTTTGATTGCAGCTAATCTGAAAACTGTCTCGGGGAACAAATTTGCAATCTGTAATAAGAGATACTAATTTATTTTTTAACCCATTCTAGAAGTAATGTTTTACTTTGGTACAAATTTAAAAATTTTAATGAGGAAGGAAATGTTTTTAACATAAGTTTAAAAAACTTTCCCTGTTTCAGTTGGCACTTAGGACACCTTTTTTAGTGCTAGCCAGATTCTGTTTCCCCACCATGTTCCAATTCTTTCTTTCTTTCTTTTTTAAAGCTCAAAACCTTGAATTTAAAACCCAGATCAAAATCTGAAATCTTCCATCACTGGATCTGGGCATTTTGGATCATGATATAAAGGACTAATCACATCCTTAATAAATCCCAATGCTATTGTGGAGATCAACAACATCCTCACTAAATTTCATTGGCAAATATATATATTTGCGGCTGACTTGTTCAGCTACAAGGCAGCATTTCTATTTCTCGGAAGCCAGACTGGAAAATACAGGTTGCTAATTTTATGGCAGCTAATAATAAGGTAACACAAATTTTCCAAGTTCAGGATCTAAGGTGTTTTGGCCCTTGGCCTTCTGTGTTTGAAAATTAGCTTTGCCCAGCAACATTTTTATATATATATAAAAGTCCATTTTGAGATGACTGTATCTTTTCATTAATAAGTAAATACTATTAAAAGAATGCTTATATAGCTCCAAAATGGAAACAAATAGCCCTTTTAATGGACGGTACTCTTTTGAAAGCAACTTATGCAAAACTGGCTAGCATGATATTGACAGCGGTACCTATTGCTGACTAAGTCGAGGAAAATACACATGGCATATTTTTTTTTCCCAAAGAAATAGCCTTTGGATTAAGTTAGCTTTACCCATTTGTGTCTGCTCTACCTAACTATATATGGAGGCTGGTAGCTTGCTGTTTGGATGTTTGCATGGTGATCCACAATCTTTGACATTTGTATGCCAAAACAAACAAAATCCCAGCCACCCCTGGAAAAGTTTAGGCTTTTGCATGATTTATAGACTCTTCACAAGAAGGCTCTGGGTCAAATTCTGCTCTTAATTCCACCCTGTTGTGGAGCTACAGTAGAGTTTCTCCTAAATTGCATGATTGCATTGCCATACTTCTTGCAGGGCAAGTTCTGCATACAACAGGGTTGTTCTTCTGGTGCTGCTGGAAGAGCCACAGGACTCCTGTAGAGTACTAGATACTGAAGACTTAAGTGCTTTACTGCTCTTTTGCAACCTGATCCTGGCTACACTAAGCTTAGACTAAAGCAGAGGCTAGGCACAATTTTTTATGCATATGTGTGCAGTCATTTCTGAGCTATAAATCCTTCACTGGTGGTAAGGGTAGCCAAACTCCTGGGTTTACCTTCTACTGGGCCCTTTGTTTCTAGAGATCAAACTAGTATCAGCCAAGCACTGGTAAAATTGAGACAGAGCTTCCTTTTTTGTATTACAGCTACTGGAGAGTAGAAACCTGAGAGAAACTAGCTCTCTTATTGTGTTTGGTTCAGAAGTGCAGATTTTTATTATTTTTCAAACAGCGGAAGAGACTTGGGGAGGAGGGCGATTCTGACATAAAGGAAGGTTGCATTTGAAAAGCATACCCTTTAGAGAGGCAATTCACGGAGAGGAAAAGTCCCTAGATGCCTTTGAGACAAAATTAAAAGGTTAAAAAATGTAATTATGAGACACTTACGGAAGATATAATTGCAAATCAAATAATGGGTAATTGTAACCATCCTAGTTATGACAATGATTACTAGCAGAACAACGTCACTTTTTCCAGATTGCAAGGGCTAGAGTTTTATGAGCACCAAGCCTCACGAATCAAAAAGGTGATCTCAGTGAATGCTTTAAAAAGGAATGTGGGTCAGCAGTCAAGAGCTCAAGAGTATAATAAGGTTCCGTGTGATCTGTCTATCCTACAAGTACAGAACTGTTACAAATACGGCTTAAAAGGCACGCAAGTCAAAACTGCACAAAGGCAATTTTGTAATGCCATTGGAAAGACAGGGCAGTTTGCAATGGTTTGCAGAAAAACAGTTGAAAAGCAAAAGAAAATTCAGAGCCAGAGAACTGGGAAAGGAAGAGGAAAAGTAAATTGATATGATGTGATAGTGGAGTCAAATAACAAAAAACCATTCATATTAGGGGGATGCTTTGGTATAAAATGTTTCAAGAACATTGTGTCTTATAGATCAGTGAAGCTGTAATATAGACAAGCAATCACAGGATAATGTAAAGGTGCCAAAAAATTGCAGCTGAGATCTCGCACAGAAGAAATGTGTACACAAGCAAGCCTTACAACCCGAAGCTCTAGCACACAAGGAGCTCTTGGCTTTCATCTGTTGGTAAATAAGGTGAAAGAATGGCCAAAGAGCTGCTTCATCTACCTAAGCTGTTTTTCCAGAACTCCAGATGGACAGACGCTCTAGAAGGGACGGCCCTCTGCCTCCATCTTTTGGTGAACAGGAGAAAGTATTGCCACCGAGGAGGCTTCATTTGCATAAGTTTGTACCCAGAATTCCCTCAGTGACATTTTGGGAGTCACCCATAACTGTTTTACAAACTCAGAATTGGTTTGATAGTGCAATTAAACTGAAAGGGGGCGAGGGAAATGGAAGCACTTTGTAGTAAAGACTTTGCTCAAAGGTCCTGTATGCTACTGTTTCCTCTCCACTGAGGAGCCTATGGCATTTGAAGGACTCTTTGATGGGATGCAAAGCAAAGAAGGCTTTTTCTAAAGATGCTGAGGGTGGTCTAGTGAGGGTCCTCATATCAAATCTCCTAAATATAATTGAAATCAGCATAGCTGGATTAGGTAGTGGAGCATCAGGACAGAACCACGTACCACTTCCCAAGAACTGGACACAAGCCTGCCTGATTGCACCTCAGGATTCGGAGACTGTGCTACCCACTGACACTGAAGTGAGAGTGGGGTTTAGCGAATGGGGAAGGGGGAAGTGATGTGGTAAAGGAACGTTTCCCTAATGGAGGTCCCAGAAATTCTGTGTAGGGGCTCAATCCAATGGTGCTTCATTATTTTCAGAGAGACCCTTATCTGCTTGAACCTTGCCCTTGTCATTGCTGACAACACCTAGCAGTTGTATATAAAAAGCCTATGCTAGGGGAATTTCAAACAAATAACAGGCTTTGGAAACAAACATATTCCATGAGAGACACATTTCCTTGTACTGCAAAGGAAAATAATAGCTTTTCTGGGACAGGAAACAGCAGGGCAAAAGAGAGTTCTTCAAAGTAGGGAAAGTTGAAAATTAAAGTAGGAAACTCAAGTGCTATAATTTAAATTCCTCTATGAGTTATTTGAGGGATAAGTAAGACTACAAGACGTTTCTTTTGAAATCCGTGTGGGTTCCAGTATAAAACTAGTACCACAAAGCATATGCAGGATTCCTTGCAGGATAAAGAAACTGTAGAAAACAAATTGACTGACTTGAGGAGAGAGTTTCCCTGGAACCAATGAAGAGATTAAAATACTAGCTAGTCCTAGAAGGGTCAGAGAGCAGTTGTACATTATGAGAACTTGTACATTAGGCTAATGAAACAATAATCTGGGAGTGATACCTGATTCCTACATTTTAAGACTTCCTTCCAAATGTGAATGCAATAATTGTTTTTTAGTAGATTTAATTTAAAATGGCATTTTCACCAGATTGACCCATCACTCCCATTCAAGGCAATCCCTAGATTTGTGTTCCCTAAGTGCTTGTACAGGTGCAAATGCCTGATGTTCAAACAATCTGCTACTCCAGAAGTATTCCATCATGTCATACAGCAGGTTTAACATGGAAGGGACTTGGATTATCTCTGTTGATATCAGAGTGAAACAGAGATTGAAAAGAGCAAGATATTCCTGCTTATAGAAGGAGCTAGAGTGTATCAAAGACAGGGGAATGAGATAACCAGGAATGAGAATATCATGGGACTTATATAACCATTCACAACTATGCAACACTGCTTTAGTTAAATTTTGAATAAACTCAGTCTTAGTGGGTTTTTACCTTGCATCCAATTTACCCTTCTGTAAACGACTACATGTAGAGCATTGCAATGGAAAATCAATGCTTAGTTTTCTAATGACACTTAGAGTAATGCTTATAAAGTGTGTTGAGATCTATATTGGATAAAAGATGCTACAGAGGTCCATAGAAGGTGATGATGAAAATTTCCTTTGAAAAAAACAATCCTTCAGATTAAGGGGTGGGAGGGGGATATTTTGCAAACTGTCAAAGTGTGCACCATGGAAAACTTGAAAAAAAATTCTAGAAGGTTCAAAAAATCCAAAAGAACAGCAAGTTGCCCCTTGTCTAGTCTTCCCAGCTCCTCCAGGCTCAGAATGATGTCATAATGAGAGAACCCCCAAGCCACTGGAAACTTGCCGGGCTTCATTACATACTTGATAGCTTACACAGGTTCACTAAACTTTGGAAAATCTTTTCAAGTGAAAGTGGGCCTGAGCAAACCTGGGGTGATCTGCGATTTCATAAAGAAACTAGGTGAAAGAAGTGGATTTGAATGAGCTGGACTGTGTTCCCACTTAAAACTCAAAGTAAAAGCCCAGCAGATATGTTTCCATGTGAATCAAAACCAAAAAAAACCTACTGAAAACTGAAGCTACCCTATTTTGCAGAATTTTATTCTGGGTATTGTAGTCTTGTAGTTTCTATACCCACTGTAAAGCATCTGATAGGGACCCAGAAGTAAGCATACAAATTAGCTTAAGCTATGGAGTACCACAGTTGACTCTGAAAATGCAGAGTGAGCACCATTAAAAAGCCAGACCTTTGCAGCTTTTGACTGCTAAATCTTCTTTGATGTTTCCCATTCTGAGAATAAAGACTATCATAAATACCAGGGTAGGTGAAAATTTCATAGTGCAGCATATCTATTGTGTAATGCTATCCATTGTACAGTACTTTAGGTAACAAAATTACTTTTTTTTCAAAGTGGAAGACCATAATTTGTCAGATTCTTTCATGTAACATTTTGTATGATATGATTTTAAATCGATGTGCCAAAAAATGCATATAAAGCTGTCCATCTTGTATATTTTTTGATTATTGTTTCATCATGTCATGGAAAATGAGGGAAGTAGAACAACCTGGAGTTTCCTCTTGTGTTCTAGATGTAAATAACTAAGCTTCTTCCATTTAAGTACTATTCAAAAACCATCTGAATTTAAGTTTCTCTCCAATACAGCAATTTAAATTCAGATAGTTTCCCATTTGACATCAATGGGTTGCTCGGGATGTATGTAGGAGCCGAATTTGGCCCATTCGTTCTCGTGACTATGTTTGTAAGTTTTCCTAGTAATTTTGTCTCTCCACTCATAGGTGAGTAATCTGAAGAAAACAAATATGAAGGTGGTCTTTTTACTCCCTCAGCAGTCCCCCTTCCTCTGTTCCCAGTTGTCAGATACCCAGATACCCTTTGCCAGTATTGTAAGTTCCAATTCATGGGATCAGAATTTTGTTCTACTTATGGCCCAGTGAGTTTTGCACTTGTGCTGATCTCTGCTAGAGTACTGTAGTCCTGCATTACTGGATTGCAAGTAAAATAGAAAAGCAGCTGTGATAGAGCTGAGATCTCCATGTTTGTGTCCTTTCCCTCTGTAGAAGTAGCAGAAATAACAAAATTGTTTAACAATCATAAAATCCCAAATGCAATGTGGTCTTTTATAATGGCTGTTTCCCTAAATAATCCTAGGCAGGCACAAAGTTTAAAGTCTCGCTACACTCCCATCATCTGCAGTCAGGAAGGCTTCATTCTCTCATTCCAAATAATGTTCCATTCTCGCCTGACTTTACACATCAGACAATCTCAGCTGAACAGCAGGTTGCTAGCTGGATGATTAATACAGATGTCATGGAAATTGTTTTAGACTCAGTTCATTTATTTGAAGAAAATGCAAGATTAATACACATATACTTGTTCAATAATGTCTTTAAAGACTTTGGGTAAATTGTATTAAAAAAGATACATCCATTTTGGATGTAAATCTGTTGGCTTCAGTGGAGTTACACACAGGATACATTTTGACCTTTTTGTTTCTTAAGCAAAATTAACAAATTCCTTTTACTAATGAATATTTAAAGCTTTCACTCTTCTAACTCTACAAGTTCTTCTGTGGAAGAAAGCTTAATGATAAAGTTTGGATAATGGAAAACCTCAACCTTCCTTCCACTTGAAGTCAGCAAGATTAAAAATCAGTAATAACATGATCCACTTATTCTTAAAGCAACTGGACAATCTTGTGTTCATTGATAACTAAGATTTATTATTCAGGAATATCAATATCGTATCCTTACATTTTTGCAAAAAAAATTCAGCAGAAAATTTTAAGATATGCATGCTTTTTCATTAGTTGATTAATATGTTAAGTAGTAAGAACACAGAGTCAACTTTTCAACACGTATACAGAACAATTTCTCCCAGAAGCCATCCTTTCTAAGGACCTGTTCCTGGTAGATGCTGAGTGCCCTCAATTCCCAGCTAGTCCAGTAGAAGAGGTGGTTGGAACCACATGGTCTGAAATGTTCAGTGCTGTGGAGTGATGCTCAGGAGAACTCAGTGGGCACTATTTTTTGAGAATAAAACTCAGTGACACCAGGAAGGAGGTGCATATCCCAGAAGAGGTCATACTAAAGAACAATAGGAGGATTCCAGTCCCATCCTGCACAGCACCCAATCTCTACCTCCAGCCATCTCCTATGATCTGCTGTATAGCAATCAGACATGGAGCTGAGTTCTGGTATTCGTAGGAGGTGAGCATCGCTTGCATGGCTTCCTGAAATCCTGCCTTTCCCAGTGCAGTGGAATCATGCTGGTTTCTACTCCCAAGAGATTATCAGCAACTGCAAAGGAATGGGCATATTTGCATCTACATGTATTTATTTTTTTCAGAACCTTAATTTGTATATATTCAGTTACCCCTACCAAGGAAACTGCAAGAGATATTATTTTCCTAGAACATTAATTTATTTATTTATAGAGTGGCTATTGCAGTAGCAGCTATACACAACATATCCTTTCTCATTCTAAATACTCTGGTAGATAATACTGCTTCTAAAGTTAAATTTAGTAGCACTATGTGAAATTTACCATGTAATTTATGTATGTAGTATAAACATTGTCACTGGAACATAGCAAGCTTCACAATTTCCAGTAGGAAACTTAAGCTGGGCAATTGGCAAGAATTATATATCATCCTAACACCACCCTGCAAAGAGTGTCTTACAACTGACTTGTCTTTCTATCTACTTAAAGTTTTTATTTTCAGAACAATTAAAGCAAAGAAAATAGTTGTCATCAGCCTGCTCAGTGGATAAACTTTAATAGTCCATCAAAACCATAAGTTTAGGAGACATGTAATTTCCATTTTCAATGAAAAACCATGGCAAGCCAGTGTTGACATATATATGCCATCTGAAAAAGTGAATTGTTTAGTTGGATAAAATACTCTAAAGTAGCAAATGTACACCCATCAACACAGTTGTCATACTAAATAATAATAGAAGTAATGATGTCTTCATTGTTTGAATTACAGTAGCACTGTACAAACCATTGACGTCAAATAGGAGTCTTTCTATTGACTTCAGTGGCTTTAGATCAAGCCCTGCGTAAACAGAATTGGCAATCAAATTTGTTTAATCATGTCTCCTGTAGTGAATGGGTCATGACTGTCTAAACTGTACTTTAGATGGCATATTCAGTGATGAAAGTGCAATGATAATATGAAGGAAAAGCTAAGCAAAAATTCAAGAGACTAGATTGCTTATTTGTTTTTGTCAGCCCAAAAATATAGTTTAGAAATAAAATAAAATGAATATGCTGTGCAGCTGAAGAAACCTGCTAACTTTCCAAATAAGGTCTACATCCAGGGAGGGGAGGGGGATATAAGAACTATTTTAGGGGCTGCAAAAATATGTTTTGACACTTTAATTAAGGAAGCAATGTTTAAATTAAAGTTGCAATAAAGAATAACATTACAGAATGACCAAAAATGCTGGAGGACAGAAAGATCAGTATAGAAACTTGTTTCATGACATATAAACCACTGGACCTTTCCAGTAACAACACTAATATGTACTGTAATGTTTAGCATACAAAATCTATCCAGTTTCTTTACAGTTGAGGTCAACTAAATTCAACATATTTCGGTATTTTATTTCATTTGTGCCTGCCCTATTCTCTCCATTTGCTTTCATGACCACACTTTCATCAAATCATTCTGTTCTTTTTGGTTTGAGTTACTGGCAGGTACAAATCACCTTGACATTTTAAAAATGCGGTCCTCAAAGTCTGGAGCGAGCTATGTCAACCTTAGTTTTTCCTCTGTAATTGTGTCCTTACTTAACCAGGTGCTGGAAGGTAATGGTAGCTGCTGAGGAAGAATGGAACCATCTTTTCAGTACTGGTGTTTGTATACACAGAGGTCTGGAATATTCATATCCTAGAAGGATAATTAAAATGGTGATATAGTTTGAGGCTAGACCATTGTGGGAAGATACTCATTCTAGCTGCTGTCTGGCCAATCAGCTGCACCACACTGGGACACAAGATGGTGAGTGGGGATGAGAAATCTGCTGGGGGCAGGGGCAGGAGGAAGTGAGACAAATGGGCTAGTATAGGAATGGAAAGATGGCTGAGCTTTTAACCTGACTTGGCAGACTTTTCTCCTTTATTGGGTAAACTGTTGGATGATCAGAACAGTCCCACTTTGGAGTATGCAAATCAGAAGTTCTCTAGACATCAAGGAGAGTCAATCAGAGCCAGAGATGTAAAGGATGAACCAAGAGAAGTTACTGTAGGTGACTTAGTCTTATTGCAATACTATTATGTTCAGCTTTTTATGTGTTTCTGTGTCTGTATATTCCTCCCATCGCTTCCTTCTGCTTGGAGGGCAAGATAAACCAAGATTATTAAAGTTGCCTAGGACCTGAATTGACTGTTAAAACTTATCCAGGATTGACTGCTGCAACACAGCAAGCTATTTCTTCTGCTTTCCCCACAAGAGTTTTGTAGCAGAGGCTGCAACAGCCAGAGCCCCAATTCTAAGAGAAGAGATATGATGGTTATATCTATGGGCATTTTTCTCAAAGATCCAGTTCCAAACATTAGGTCAGATTCTGCTGTCATTTAGATCAGTGCAATTCCTCCTTAATAGCCTTCTAAAACACTAAATCCTAATTTTGTTCTTTTTTTCCTTTTATTTTTGCTGCCCTATTTTGAAATGTCTCCAAACTGGACACTGTACTCCAGACATGAAACACTGTATGCCTCTGGCAAAAGCTTTTCTTTTCCAAACTCTTGATGGGTACTTTGGAGTCTCATATTTCGGAGACTTGGCAACTACTAGGGCCTAAAGCAAATACAACACCTCATGTAGAAAGTAACATTGACTGTCATGCTTCAAGTGCTTGCATACACTTTTCTCCCATAGCCCCTAACTTCTAAGAAGAGAATAAGGGCCAGATCCTCAGCTGGTGTCAACTGATATAGTTCTGCTGACATTAATAGACCTAAGCCAGTTGACATCAGCTGAGGGATCTAACCCTTTTGTTTTGATTTGTATTTTAGGCATATGTCGTATGAGATATTGGTGCAGTCCTGAATGCCAGCAACCTTATTGCATGTACGGTATTGTGTTGTACATATTCCTTTTATTCTTAGGTTTTTTATTTGAAGAGGTAATTTCAGAACTAGTCATCCTGGAGAGGAATTATCAATTTTTGCTGAGATGCCCACAAACTCCGTTTCTGTCAATGCTTTCCATCACAGCAGGAATACCACAGACATTTCAGCACTAATTGTCTCAAGAGCAGGATTTCTGGATGACTTATTCCTGTTTTCTGTAACCATCTTTTGTGATTAAGAAAATTCTATTCCTCTCCATTATGTGGAGTGTGATTGATGTGTACATTTATAATTGCATTGATTCAGTACTGCTTCTTTAATCGATTTTTTTGTTTCATTTTATTGTTTGAATAACTTCTTGGAATTTTTATTTATTTGGTGCTATAGTTACACCACAAGCTTGTATTGTACTAGCAGTTAACACTAATAGAGATCGATGGATATGTCAAGCTTTATTGGGGCAAATAGTAAATGTACATTTCACTATGTTATCCAACAATTGATAAAAATTAATATTAAAATACAGCAAACTCTTAGTGTCCTCTGTAAAATGTGAATTTCTTCTTACAAAACCATGAGCCAATATTAATTACTCTGTATTTTCACAAATCTAAATCTGTGCTTTCATAAAACCTGACTCTTTGACAAACAGTGAGACATTTGGACTGTGGGGCTTATTGGATCCAAAGGACTGATTTTTGTAGGGTGGCTGGCATTTAACTAGAGTAATTTACATTAGACATAAAGCAAAATTGTATGCACAATAAATCATCTTGCAGGACAACTCACAGATAATGCAAGAAATCTGTGTGTTGGGGAGGGAACTCTACCTGCAGAGTTTCTCATGAAAATAGCACTTCAGATCTTAGGAAGCTTCAAAAGCCGACACGGCTCTTATGTAGAGTACATTTATATTCTTTGAATGTGTTCTTCTTCCTGGCACATTCTGAAGGTGCACAACCACTATGGAGAAGCTTGTGGCTGTTTTCATCCTGCCCTGCGCTCTCTCTCTCTCTCTGGAGATGGACTACATACATGCTTTTGTTCCTGTGCTTGTAGTGATGAAGACAGAGAGGAAAGAAGTGGAAGGAGAAGGAAGATGTTAAGATCACCAGCTGTGCGGAACTGCACTGAGCTGCAAAATGTTTTTAGGAAGGTGAACGATTTCACTAGGGCCAATGAAACCCATTTCACTAACAGTCTAAGGCCACTTTGAATTGAGTGGTAGAGGATTTACTTCAATGCATGAAGCAACTTAGTTGCTTTACTATATAAAGTGCTTCAGTCTCTTATGTTTAGGGGACAGAAAAGTTGTGTATTAACTGTTTTTATTGATCCATGATGTTGAGTGGAACATAAATGTGGAAAATAATGTTTTTTGATGGCTCTGGTGTTTCTCAAGAACCTACTGCTGTGGCTCTATATTGCCAGGGGACTTGGTAAAACAAGGCAAAACTATATTGCTGGTGTGTGCTATCTATAACTTATATATCTGTGAAGTTATCAAAATAGGGTCTCCAGTTGTGAATGACTCACTCCTTTACAACTAGGGATACAAGTCATCCCAGGAAGCAGTGGAAGAGAGGTTTGGTGCTATTATAATACTTCATGTAGGACCATGGTCAGCATATATTACCAGGTGCAAAAAAGTATCACATGCAGTCAAAGACCCTTTAAGGCCTATGATCTTTGGAAACTCTCCCTGTCTGTCTGTACCCCTGACAGTCTGGCCAAAATTGCAGTTAAAATGGGGAAGTCACTATGTTTTTCACCTCATAGTAGTCCTGTTGGCATCCCTGCAAAGCTAAACAGGAACGGTTAGATTTGACTCAGAATGAAAACCTGGACAAGGGATAAGAATGAGTAAGAACATCTCCCCTCACCACCACCACCCTCTGCCATCTTGCCCATACATAGATTAGCCACGCCTAAGGTTTAGAGGTAGGAATTAATAAAGCACCTCTCTAGTTTACTTTTCCATGGAGCAGTTGGGTAGGAAATAGATGAAGCCATGGAGCCCTACTACACACTGGTCAGATTTGCTCAGCCAGTGTGGGAGGATGGAGGGGAGGAGAGAAG
Source organism: Chelonoidis abingdonii (assembly GCF_003597395.2). NCBI lineage: Eukaryota > Metazoa > Chordata > Testudines > Testudinidae > Chelonoidis > Chelonoidis abingdonii. The sequence continues at coordinate 245,053,283 of NC_133770.1, forward strand.
AAGGGAAAGTTAGTAATTTTACTGTCGGTGTAAAACATCCTAAATTATGACCTCTTCAGAGAAAGGAGAAATCTGGAAAGGCATGTCTCGACCATGGAGCAATTTATGCAGCCCCCTTGCTCAAAGTTGTGCCTAAAGTCACAAGGTGGCCTAAAACGAATAAAATAATGAAGCGAATACTGATTGTTTACCTAGAGAAGAAATGCCGGAGATATTCACTCTGTGGATTGTGACCCAGGTCCCAGCATCATAAAACAGATTGCTCATGCATACAGTGGTGGGCTTTTTATTCAACATCTGCATTTCACTGGTGCGCACTTGTGGCTCTCTTTCCTGAAAGAAAGAAAGAAAGAAAGAAAGAAAGAAAGAGTATGTTTACGTAAACTAATTATTTTATTAATGTATTTTATATTTGGGGCTATAGATTGGAAGAAAAATAATTGAGCCAGTCACAGCATATTATATAAGGATCATGGCTGAAAGCATAACAAAGGCGTCACTGAGCCAAAAATAATAATAAAATCCCAGACTGAATTATAAACAGCATCTCATTTTCTTAGTGGTGCAATAGCACAACTCTAGCCCCCTAACAAAGCAAGAGGAGAAGCCACTACACAAACTCTTGTTTATAAATCTCACCGTTTAATACTGGTCATGGAAAACGATTATTTTAAACATACATTAAAATTCAGAAGAAAGTGTTGCTAAATCCCTGGATTTAAATTAAAAAGCCTGCTCCATTTTGAAGAATCTAAAAAAACATGCAGAAGGTTCAGAGTGTAGAGCACTCTGGTTTGAACTTGTGCCATAAAACATTTACTCTATCATTTCTCTTTAAAATCAGTTTATTTTTAAACCACACTTGCATTAACCAAACTGCAGCTGAAGATAGCTTGTATTATTGAAGCAAGAGTCACACAGGATCATCTGCATTTGGATTTTCAGTTACATGAATTATGAAAGGAGCATTAATAAAAAGGAAAACATGCTGTCCTCTGTGAGTTCAATTGCTGGAATTCTACCAGGGTTTATACTTAGAAACTACCTATTACATGCTAAGAAAATAAAAAGTTGAGCAGGAAGAGTAGTAAGACCAAGATATTAATGTCAGTCTCCTGATACTAGTAGCCCACTGAGAGAGACAGTGTGGTCTAGAGGAATAAGTATGGGACTAGGAGCCAGGAACACTTAAATTCTAATCCCAGATCTATCACCTACTTGCTATGTGTCCCTTAGATAAATTATTCAATCTCTTTCTTTCCCAGTTTCCACATGTATAAAATAGGGGTAATAATTAGAGTCCTGGGATATACTGTGACCTCACTTCTGGGGTTGGATTCAAGGTCACTGTGGTATTGAATCCTGGACATTTAAAAATCAGTATTTTTCTTGAAGTAAATAAAATTATTTAAAATCTGATCATTGGTGGACAAAACATTTCAAACACATACATATATAAAATAAATAAAATTGGGGGGGGGTTGGTTTTCCATTGAGAAACTGGAAAATTTGAACAAAATGAAAAATTTCTGCAAGAGTTTTGTTTGAAAAATAGGCCATTTCATCATTGGTAAATAAATTGATGGAAAATTTCAGAGCAGGCGTATGTGTCACTACAGTGGGGTCTATATATGCTGTTCATTCATAGGAGTGGTGAGTTTCCTAGGGGGCCCCGGATCCCTGGTTGAGAACCTCTGTTCTACATCAGCAGTACCATTTATCATTTATGCAGCTTCATCATGAGGTTATAGACTGGATCATTCTGTTTTATTTTCCTGTTTTCACATAAAATCAGAAGCATTTAGTGTACGTCAATATCTAGAAATACAATATTCTTTGTGCTTCTTCAAAGTATGTTTCCCCCCTTGAATCTTGACCTGTCAGTCATGCATCAGACATATTTCCTACCTTTTGAGTGCCAAAATCCACTGCTTTGATATTTTTTGGCTTGTGGTCATTGCTCACAAACAGAATTCCTACATTAAATAAATGGTCAATATTTATGTTATAAGGTTTCCTACATTCATCTCAGAAAGGTAGAAACAGCACAGGGGGTTAACTATCAAAGCCCTTAATTAAATATCAAACCTTTCCAGAACCCTATGTATCCATCCCCTGCACACCTCTAAATATAACACTTGATTTGGCATCAAAATCATCAAAATGTTCCAGTTTCAATACTTCTAAACTTCTCTGTCCACTCAAATATCCAAGAAATGCTGATCTATGACATATCCATCAGCAACACCTTTTGAGTGAGAATTAAATATATTGCTGAAGAAAACATATCTGCAATCTGGTATATCTTCCTGCAGAGTAGCTCATGTTGCTTTTGTTCTGTAAACCTTCTTTTAAAAATCACCATCACAAAGCCAAAGTATGCAAACAAACTTGTTTTTAAAGGACCTTGGTGGTTGGTTTGGGGCTATTTTCCCTTACTTGAAGATTTCTGCAAAGTGTCAAAAGAGCATGAAAATGAATGAATGTGTTACCCAATTCTGGCATTCATAAAGTGGTTTTAGTTCATGCAAATAGGCCCCAGCTATGTTGCAGCTGGAAAGATGTGAAGTTCATTAACACAAGACTTGTCCCACAAGTGAAATCTCACAAAGACAGATTCAATAAATGCAGGGGATTTTTTGTTTTGTTTTCCTTCGTTAAGCTGTAGCTGGTGAGTTTCTACTCTTTTAACTAATAATTTGGTATACTGTATGGCCCAAATTCACCTTCAGGATATATGGCTAATATTAACATACCAATGTATAATGCAAATAATTTTACAACCAATTGAGTAAACAAATTCAATTACACTTTTATTTGGAGCTCATGAATTTTTTTGAAAAATAGAAATCCCATTTCTTGAGCTGGCCATTCACTTTTCAGGAGCATATTATATCAATTGCTTTACAGTCTACTGACATTTTTAAGCAAACTAATTTCATGTACCTTTCCAAAAGTACTTAGACTAGCTTGGCATGTGGACACTTTGTCTCAAAATTTCAAATCTGATGCTCTTAAATCTATATTTAGGCACCTAAAGAGAAGTGGCCTGATTTTTCAGAGGAACTGGACAACCAGGGCCTGCTCCAGCATTTTTGCTGCCCCAAGCGATGAAAAAAATAAAAATTAAAAAAAAAGCCGCAATCGGCAGCAGCTCTACTGCTGCTGCTTCATTCTTCGGTGGCAATTTGGCAGCTGGTCCTTTTCTCCGAGAGGGACTGAGGGACCCGCCACCGAAGAGCCGGACGTGCCGCCCCAGGCACCTGCTTGCTGCTTGCTGCATTGGTGCCTGGAGCCAGCCCTGTGGACGACAACAGCTTCCCACGGTGTAATTTGGGAAAATGCTGAAATAGTAGGAGGCTAATTATAGGTACTTGTGACATCCTGCTCAGAATGCCCAGACCTCTGAACTGCTGTGTTGCCCTCTGGCTTAGCAAGAGCAAGAGCTTTGGTGCTGCTGAGCAGTGTGTCAGCTTCCTGACATTCCACCTTGTCTGCCTTCCTACCAAACTCTTCAAGACTCTGCCAGTCTAAACCTTGCCTTACAGGTAACAATCAGTGCAACCCAATTCCCAAGTTCCGCAGAGAATAAAAAGGTGCTGTTTCCTTTGTTCCCTTTAAGTGATGGATAATTAAAATGCCTTTTTGCTACCCTGATATTACCCAAAGTCCAGTGTCTCCACCTCAAGGCTTCATGGGGTGAAGATTCTGTCCCCTGGGGTGAAGATTCTGTGCTCACTAAGCTGCTGCTTGTTAGCTTAATAGCCCTGTTTATATGTCTATTGTTGTATATGTTAATAAGCTTCCATTGTCCTCTGCCAGTAATTAAAATGGTGAGACAGGTAAATACACATTCCTTTATCTAGAGCAGGCTGGGTCTACGTACTGCCTCCCAAACCCATTTTAAGAATATATTTCCAGCAAAAGTCTGTAACTCTTTTTCCTCAGCTCGTACATGCATCACATAATGATTTTCAGGACAGTGTGTCATCAGTTTACTTATGATACTTTACATGACACCTTTTAGATACATATTATGACCACAGTGTGTTGGGGATAATGTGTCAGGGCTGATATGATTTGCAGAATTGTGGGCCCTCTGCCAGTGGGCATTGATGGGCTTCCAGGGTCACCGTACTCAGGTTTGAAAATGGTGGCCTTTGCCAATAAACGAATTACAATCAGACAAATGGGTCAAATTTGCTGGTGTTCAGGTGTCCCTATGTTTTATGCAATTTAAGAGTTGGTTGCTGTGCCAGAGTGCTGTTAGCAGCTACAAGTTGAGCCCTGTGGAAACCAGCACCCTGGTCACTTAGAACACCCAGGGCACTGGATGTAGTTAGAATAGGAGGGACATAGGTAGTTGGGGTTTGGAAGGATAGAAGGGATCACTTGCACCTGTAGAGAGCCTGATACACTAATAAGGTCATTAACTCACCAGCTGGATAAACTCTGAGAAGAAAGCTAGCAGTATAAAAAGCTGCTTCTGGGGGAATTCTGCACCACTATGAATTTGCCAAATTCATGTCCCCTGCAGATTTCTTTGCCATGCCCCTCAACCTCCTGAAAATGACTTTCTGATGGGGAAGCAAAGAAAAGGTGCAAGAGCAGTCATGTGCCCCTTCCCAGTAGGATGGGCATGTCGTTTCGGGCACCCAGAGCAATAGGCACAGCAGTAAATCACTGCTGGGAAAGCCCTAGCTGGTGGCTTCTACCCTGTGTGGGGCTCAGCTCCTCTTCCCCTGCAAGAAGTGGCCAAGTCTGGATCAGACCCATCTCCAGAAACCTCCCCCAGCTGCAGGAAACTCCACCCCACCCCACAACACTGCTTCCTGTCCCCATCGCTCCTTAGCCATGGGGGGAGGTGTCAGTGTATGGGAGCTGCTCCCCCATCCGCCTAACCCCTGTGCACCCAGAACCCCCAACACCGTACATACCTGAACCCTACCCTGCCAAGCCTCACCCCCTGCATCAGGTGCCCCCTGTACCCAGACCTTCCTGCTGAGATCCTCTTGCTCATCTGGTCCCCCACCCTTGCATCCAGATCACTCTCCACTGAGGCGCAGACCCCTACACCCAGACCCCTCCTGATAAGTCCCAACTACTTTCACCTGGACCCCACTGCTGAGTCCCATTTCCCCTACACCCACAACCCTCCAATGAACCCCTGTGCATCCAGACGCCCCCCAAACCCCACACTGAGCCACCTGCACTCAGGCTGCCTCACACAGAACCCTCTCACCCCATGCCTGGATCCCCCCCACACACACACTAAGCCCCTCCACATTTGTATTCTGCTGGGCTGAGCCTGCTTGCCCCACACCTGGATCAGGGGCCAGGGCTGGCTGTGCATCAAGACTCTGTCCCTCTAACTTCCTATCTTGATGTGCCTGGCATGGAAGGGCAGGGCCCTGGGTTGTTTCTGGGGCAGGCCTGACTCTTGTGCTGTGTCAGGGTCGCGTGCACCCTCACTGCCAAATTTCCATGTCCTGGGAGGTAGGCTGAAGGGTGATGTCTCACCTCCATGCAGCCAGTGGCCTGTACTCCCTACTCCTATGCTGGAGTCTCTATATTTATTTATTGACAAATAAAATATGCAAAATTTTAAAATATGCACAGAATTTTTTTTTTAAGCAGAATTTCCTCAGGAGTAAAATGCTGATCCAGGGAGCAGGAAAGTGGTTGTTATAACTGCTGTTATATGATTGTGTTGTACCTGAAGCTAAGAAGGAGACAAACAATAAGCACATGTGATGAAGATACCTTGATGGACCTGTATGCTGCTTAATTTGCCAAGAGGGTTTACCAGCTATGACTTTCCTGGAGGGGAAGGGGGAGCCTGTTCATAGATGGGTAGAAAATGTTCCAACTGTTAAAATACATAACCCCCCCCCCCCCATCAATTTAATATGTTAAAGAAAGTTCTATCTTCATAATAATTGCCATTGTCTTTCCTTCCCAAATAGTGTAATTGTGGCCAAATTTTCAAATAGTCTTCTAAAAACGCATGCTTGAAATTCATGTGCACACCATGTGTGTATACTCATGCTCTTCAAAGACAGTGTCTTATGGGCTGTACTGCTATAACTGAGAAGATAATTTAGTCTCAATCCTTTTCCTCCTGATAACCATATATGTGACTTCTATTACTGTTAAAGTTTCAACATCTGCTCTGTTTGCAATATCTCAAGCTGAGTTATCTTCCCACATCAGAAAAAGGAAGCTTAATGTTTGCAAAAGAGATTGAAAGGCTCACACCAAAAGGCTTAAAAGCATACATTGTACTCCGAATTTTAGTCAGGAAAGTAGTTATGAAAGGGAAGCCTCCCAAAGTGCACAGGATATGGTAGAGAATCCTGTTTTCTAACAGTGTTCCTCTTCATACTTACTCATTGAGGAGAGTGTCTTATTAGCCCTATTTAATTAGCGCTGAATAGATAATGCTCTACTGTATGCTGCACATCATTTTTCCTTCTATCTTTTCATTCATCTTATCCTATGAGCACCGTTTTTGTAAAGTATATTGTAATCTCTAATGGAAAGTATTGGAAGTATTGAACAAATGAGCAAGTAAAATGATATTCTAAACTGACTCTATATGTTAAGTTTATGCTTTCACACTCACATTGTAAAAGCCAAGGTAACATCACACTGCTTGTGAACTTCAATGTAAAAAATCACTGCTGCAATTCCGGTAGCTTAGGCAACGAAGATTAAATGCTCTGATACCTCCCAACATGATGGATACTGTTTACACTTATTCCTCTAAACATCTGCTTATGTATACACCTGAGGGGAAATATCTGGTTCTAGAGTAAGGCTGAACTTCCTAAGGGGGCGGGGCAATGATGTTCAGTTTTGTGTGATTAGAAAGTTGGCAACCTTAAGGGGACCTGGTCCTTGTAAGTAGAACTGGACCCCATCAGAGCAAATTATGGGCCCCCATGTCAGAGTAAGTTAGCCCAATCTAGCCAGTTGAGGGGGTTGGACTATTCCTGGGCCTATAAAGGTTTGCCAGAGGGTAGGAAATGGGGAATGGAAGGAAGTGATTGGGACAGGCTGTGCCTGGGGAAGAGAAGCCAGGGTGCAGTGAGGCTAACTCCTCCAATGGTTCCCTGGAGCAAGAGACCAGGTGCTCAGGGAAGCAGTCCTGGCTCTACTGCTCCAGGAAGAGAGCAGAGCTGACTAGAACTGATAAGCTGCCAGGAGCAAGAGTGCCAAAGACCCAAGGGAGGGGTGGCCATGAAGCCTGGGAGAAAAAGGGTAAGTTCAAAGACTCTCTTCTCTTTGTTTACCTGCCTGTTTTAAGAGAATAAACCTCCTTAAAGGAGACTGAGTGTGGCAGTGAGCATTTGAAAGCTGTGGAGAAGCCATGCCTGGTGACAATTTCAGTCCATGAAAAATTTTGGTACTTCAACTTTTCATCCTAATTTAGAATAAAAAATGTTGAAGTATCAGAATTTCCCCTGGGATGGAGATTCCTAATTTCACTCAGCTCTAGTTTACACACAGGTTTTGTACCACTATAACTATTTTGGTTGAGGGTGCGATATTTTACAGATGCAGTTATACTGGTACAACCCCTAGTGTAGATGTAGGTATAACAGCATAAATATGCTTATACTGGTATAGCTTATTTACTTTCCTGTTTAGGAAAGCACTAGTGAATAAGCATCTTTATACCAGAAAAACTGCACCCACATCAGTGGGGTTGTATAGTTACAGTGGTACACCTTTTGTGTGGACAAGGCCTAACTCCCTTGACAACTTCAGTTGGTCAGAACTGGGACTAGTGTGAAAGACAGAATTTGCATTTAAGAAAACGCAGATTTTCTTTTCTGTATTTTACCCAGTTTAGCTTTAACCAAGTATGTTGAAACAACCATTTATTTTGTTTTAAATATTTTTTCTCTACTTTTTAATTATGCTTCTTTTACTGTAAGACTAGCTGTGAATGTAGAAGTTTTATGTAGTTCTATCTTAGAACTGAAAAGCAGCCAAGTGACTTCAAAGAGAGACCTAAAGGGTAAAGAATTCTGGACTTAGACACCCCAACTCATCTCAGACGATGAGACATGGGTAAAGGAATGCATGTGCAATGAGATGTGTTACAAAAGGGCAAACACCTGGACAGATGCAAACATGACCAGAAAGAATTGAGAGTTGGTGGTGGGTTTAGGGGACAGTTATATAACTTTATGACATTTTTTCTGTTCTCTGACTGGATGAGCATCATTCCAACAAGACTGTTGCTGTGAATATTCGTGGAAAACAGGAGTATTTGAGCACAAACTTAAAATTCACTCTTCATGTTTTGTCAAATGATTGCACAAATGCTCAGAGAAACCAAACACCAAAGAAATGTTATCATATCAGAAGTGAAATCATTTAAAATACTTTTTGAATAATTTCGGCAGTAATCTTAATATTCTGCTGATTGTTCTCATGCCTTCAGTACTGTGACAAGTTGATACCTCATGATAAAAACAGGTGTGCTGAGAGAAGAAGAAAATCATGATAATCTAGAGACTCAACAGCGATGATCCAGAGAAGCAGCTTCTGGAGCTTATGATACCTCCAACCAAAAGACACATGCAGTGGTCTTAATATCTGTAGTGTGATCATAGTCTCATCCATGCACAAGGATGTCCTACACATGTACAAGGCCATTCTTGTTGAAGGCACACTTAAGAATGAAGGATTTGAATGATGTAAAGCTGTCTCAGATGGAGATAGTAATGTAAAGGAGGACAATAAACAAAACATCCAATTTATATAAGGTCACCTTCATAGGGATTTACTCAGTGGAAAAGAGTAATTGCCCACTCTAACTGCTCCTATGCGTGTTATTTCAATGTAAAGCTCTGATCCTAAGCAGTGTAGAGCTGATGTGGAACTATTTTCTCCAGAATTTTTCTATATCATTCCAGAAGACAAGCTATGTCAAGAAACGCTGACCTATGATGGCCTCTTCCTCAATCCAAATAGAGGAGGGAAGCTCACAAGCAACCAGTTCTTTGCTAACACTAAGTGGATAGTTGAAGCGTGAAAACAAGTTTTGCATTTTGTTTAGAATTTTCAGTGTCATGAAAACTCTGGCTTCCCCCTCAAAAATAGTCATTCCTGTTAAAACAGGAAATGGTCAATATAATTGTATACAACAGGTAAATCTTGGTTAGATATCCTGCCTTATACTTTGACTGCAAGCAGTTCAAGACAGGGACCATCACTCTGTTTGTACAGTGCTTAGCAGAATGGGGATAGGGCCTCTAGGAGCTACCAGTATAGGTGTGTCAGAACCTGTTTAGAATTATTTGAAAGTTGTAAACAATATAGAGGGATGGGAATTGCTTAGAGAGTATAACTGAACAATGAGATAGAACTGAAGAAAGGAAAATATAAACAATGACAAGACAAAGTTCTTAGAACATATTAAATTGTGATATTTAGTAGGAAGCTCCCATTCCTGACCCCTAACTAACTGCTGTCCCCTCAGCTCCCTTACAGCATCTAGCTATTACCTTAGCAATGTGAATAATATGTAATTACTACATTAGTAATGGATGATTGGTCTGCTTAAGGGTTTTGGTCCTCAACTCATTCATTTGTGGTTTTATTGGTCCAGCTCCTGAGCCCAATGACTTCATTGGGACTACTGAAGGTAGTAAGTGAGAGCTCCATTTGGGTATAAATATTTGTACGACTGTGTCCATAGATTTAATCCTTTGAACATCTTTTGTACAAAAGTTACTAGATCAAAATGTGTGATTTTTTTTTAAATCTTTTTGTTTTGGATGTTTTTCTGTATACTTTATATAAAAGACTGTATGCCCTCAGCAAGAGAGTCTATTGTACTCTCTTGCTCAGATTTAAAAACTGAATATTTTCAGTTCAGCTTTTGTACTCTTGGCCTTATGGGTCTAATTTTCATTAAAATAACCATACATAGATCTAAGAAGCTCATTCTGGAGAATTTCTTTACTCTGTTTTTCAAACATTCTCCATGTTAAGGATGTAGTATATAAAATTGTATTTCACTATTTTAGATTTTAATGGCTACACCATAGCAGGACTGAGTGCTGCAATAATGACGTGGATTGTGATGCCTTTTATGAGACTTGCTTTAGGAGAATTGCTATGAGCATTATCTTTAGTAAGCCCATTGGCACTCTCAGAAAGTACAAGAATAAATTTTACAGGATACACTTTCAAATAAAGGTTTCGAAGAATAATTTTATTTAGATTTAATGGGTCAGATTCTCTACTGGTGTAAATCAGAGGAGCGCTAATGAAGTCAATGTTGCTACACTGATTTATATAAACTGAGGATCCGGTCCAGTAAGTGTTCTCATAAGCAGTTATAGTTGGGGCTAGTATCACTGCTTATTATAAATGGTGCCTGACTCTTCCCATGGTAAGGCCCTGTTTTCAGTTGTGTATAACTCTGCCAACATTTAACTGTTTGAGCTGAAACTTTCCATGCTGGGTGGTCTGCCACAGGCTGAATATTTTGCTTGCTTGCTTGCAAAATTTCAGTCAAAAGAGTTCAGCCCTTTCTGAGAAAAAGGGTAGAGAAACGTATGGATCTATGGGAGAGTAGATTGGGACAAGGAGATGAGGGTGGGAGAAAATGAGACTGAAAGTTAAGGGAAATGGGGTAGATTGGGAGACAATTGGTGAGGGAGGGAGGGAGAATGAGATTGGACGAGGAGCTGAGGAGGAGAGCCTAGACTAACTGGGAAAGGAGACTAGGACTGAGGTCTAGTGAGGAAGTGGGAGAGTAGGAAGAAAGAGGATAAATTTGATGAGATGTTGGGGTACAGGCAAAAAGTTGAGACTAGGACAAAGATCTTGAAGGGACACTGAGATTGGGACTAGGACCGAATGGGGATGGGAAATGTAGATGGGAGAGGAAGAGGCTGGAAGCCAGGTTAGGGGAGAGACAAATCAAATCATGAGCTGGGAAGAGGGGAACTGGGACTAGCTGGGCAAAGAGACTGGAGTGGGAGGAAACTGAGACAGGGATTCAGGAGGGGCGAGATTAGGAGTTGTGATATCAATGGTTCCTTCCCCAAGACAATAACCTTTATTATACTGTTTATTATTTTCCTCCAAAATGCTGTTATCTTAGGGCATTCCCACCGTAGTTGTTAGACATGTTTTGTTTCCACTTTGCACTTGTGCAAACATCTATACCAGGTGCAAGGCAACAGAGAATCAGGCCCTTCACTGTTGTGTTTTTGAACCCCCCGCAGGACATGTGATAAGCGTAGTGACTGAGTGACCGCTTTAACATAAAGGATCTTACATTTGTGGGTGATGATAAGAGACAGGGATACACTGTAATTTTGACAACAGTGTCTTGAGAGAAACCACAAAGTGAAAAAAATGTCTGCGTGGGTGGCTGACAGTGTTCAAGCACAGATGCTTTTGCTGAGCTTCTTAGGGGGGAACTACGCCTTTGAACTGTAACCTTTGCTACCAAACCAGTGTAAGCAGGGTCTGAATGAACTCTCCTCTGACAGCTGGTTGGGGAGGGGGAGAGACTTTAGATGTGTTCATGTAAATATAGTTTGCTCCTGCTCTGCCAAGATATCCAGTAGATAAGGCTGTGTTGCTCAAATTGATCAACTTTGGCTGGTGTTGGGTTACAAATTACTGAATCCAGAGGTAGTGAAATTTTATCAATGTTGTTGTCTTTATCGTATGAGTAAAGGGGAGCAGAACTGTGCTTAACCTGTGCCAAATGAGGGGGTCATGCTCAGCTGAAAGGACCTTCTTAAGCCAGGGGCTTGAATGCCAGACCCCTGTGAAAGTAAGGGGGAGGAGAAGAGGAGAGAAGTTGATGCCCCAGCCTGGAGATGTGGAAACTCCCTAAGTGTCCCTGGTCTGGTTTAACCTGTTCCTCCCCACTGTTCAAAGATAGAGCTAAATGGGTTTTATTAGGAGCCCTTTGTTATTTCAAGTACTCAGTAAGAGCTGATTTCACATGTGGTGGGGCAGTGTTTCTGCCCAGCCTGCTGAGAGCTAAAAATCAATAAGGGACTGATGTACAGAGGTCACAGCAGAGAGGCAGGTGGCAAAACTGACAAGCAGTTGGTTGGTGGAGCAGCCAGGCGGTGAAGAACAGCATCTGGCTGGGCAGCCAGGTGGCAAGAAACAGCAGCTAGTGGGACGACCAGCCAGAGCAAGTGCTCACATGGTGGAGCAAACAAGGTGCCTTCTTCCCCAGGTGGCAGATGAACTCACGCAGATGCACCTCTGAACCTTGGATCCTTACTGACCAAGGAAAACCACTGTGAATGGGGTGTGGTGAGGGAGCAGAGGGGTGCACAGTAAAGGAACTTTTGGTTGTGGAACTCAGGAACATGAGGTAGAAGACTCTGCCTCAGGCACTCTGGGATGGGTGTCCTAATCACGGTTTTATGTTTATGAATCCTGCTTGTGGCATTTTCCATAATTTATGTTGGGTGACTTCCCTTTTTTCATTAAAAGTTTCTTTTCTACACTCAGACTCTGCTGGTGAGAGGGGAACTATTGCTTCTCAGAAGCACCCAGGGGTGGTGTGTAATTTTCCCAGCTTACTGAGTGGGGACTTGAGCCGGTTCTGTAGTGTTTTGTTGAAAAGGAACCTCTAGATATTGAACCCAGCTCTGGTTGCTACTGGCTCCACCTGGCAGAAGGGTTACACCAGAAACCTTTCTGCATGTGAAAATCAAGTGAGCATTAAATAGTTTCACAATATCAAATTGGCTTCCCATTGACAAAAACAAATTAGGCTTATTGAAAATAATTTATTAAGCATTATTTAGGGACTCTCTGAAGCAACCTCCATTTAAAAAATAGGTAAGTCAGGTCTCAGGAACAAAATGGGAAAAAAAAAGAATAGAGCATGTGCAGCAAAATATTTATGGAATACAACTTTACCATAAGTGGCCAAACAGCATTATATGTACTTCCAGTTATTTCTGTAAGATAAGGCCACTTTTTTTCCATTCATCATGTGGTAGATAACTCACTCAGAGGATCATTATTGGTAGGAGAACTCTCCATCTCCTTAATAAGGAGCTTATAGGTTTTGCAATGATACACTGGTAATTATAAGATCTAGACAGAAGTGAGAGAGAACCACCATTGTGGAGAAACATCCAAAGCTAACTTTGAACTTCAGAATCCCCCATAGCAAATAAGTGCATTACTAGCTGGCTTCAGTGCATGTCATATGTAAGGGAAAATATAACTGTAAGGAATATGTCAGTGGCTTGTATTCAGACTAACTTCATTGCAAGGTGCATTATTTTTCTGTTACTTTTGAAGAAAAATATTATTTGATATAAACTTAGACATTTAAAGAAGTTAAAATGCTATAATGTGCACTGCACCCTGTTGGTGCAATAATATACTAGCTATACTTGTATACTAATATTATAGATCTAAAATACCAATGTGAACATGATATGATAGGGACAAATCATCACAATTTCTGTAATCTATTAGAATCCTTTCAGGAGTTAAACAAAAGAGTTGATAATGGTAAACCGGTTGGTGCAATTTATTTAGTTTTTTTGGTAGTGGAGGGAGGTGTTATAAAATCCTCATAAAAGTCTGTTAATGAAACCAGGGTCATGGGGTGATAAGCAAAGTAATGTCTAAGATTAGAAACTAAGGAAGAAACGACAAAGGGGAGGAATAAATTGTCAAATTTCAATCTGGCAAAACGTTAACAGTGCAGTGCCACAAGATTCTGTACTCGGACTGAGGTTGTTTAATAGATTTATTTATGACCTGGAAAACAAGGAGAGCGGCCATTTAACAACACTTGTCAATTACCCAAATGTATTTACATGATAAAAGTCAGAACTAATTGTGAGGAACTGCAGAGGGAAAAAGTTAGGTGAACAAATAGCATAAAGGCAGATGTAATTCAGTGTCATTGCTGAGAAATGCAAGATTGTGCACATTGGGGAGAATAATTTGAATTAGCCTCCACACTGCTGGATTCTAAATTATCTATAATATTTCAGGGAAAAGAACAAGGATATATTGTGGGCACCTCTATGGACATATGAAAAATCAGGTAGAAAATGCTGAAAATACTCTTATGCCATTCTATAATCAATGGTCTGCTTTCACCTGGACTACTGTATTCAGTTCTGATATTCCTGTTTCTAAAAGAATATAGGAGAAATAGGAGTCCAGAGATGGATGATAAAAATAATGGAAAAATTGAAAAGGTTGGAACTGTTTAGTGTATACAGGAAATAAATGACATGGAACATAATAGTTATACAGAATAATGAATCATGTAGGAAAGATAAACAGTTGCTTCCATATATACTCTCTCATAATGCAAGGAAGGCATATTCAGTGATATATGAAGGGAAAAAAATATACAACACATATTTAACCTGTGGAACTCATTGGATTTATACTGAGGCTGAAAGCTTAATAAGATTCATAAAAGGATGTGATATTTACTGTATATACTCATTCATTAGCCTGTTCATTTATAAGCTGACACCCCCGCCCCCCCCCCGCAAGATGGATAGGTAAAAATGGCAAAAACTAGATGACCCTTTCATAAGCCAACCCTGTGTTTCAGGGGTTAGCAAACTTTGTCTCCTGGCCCATCAGGACCACTGGCGGGTTGGGACGTTTTGTTTACCTGGAGCGTTCGAAGACACGGAGCCCCTCAGCTCTGAGTGGCAGAGGTTTGCCATTCCCAGCCAATGGGAGCTGCAGGAAGTGGTAGCCAGCAAATCCCTCGGCCCACATCGCTTCCCACAGCACCCTTTGGCTGGGAACGGCAAACCGCTGCCACTCAAAGCTGAGGGGCTCGGTGCCTGTGTTCGCTCCAAGTAAATAAAATGTCCCAGCCCATTAGTGGCTTACCCTGATGGGCTGGGAGCCAAAGTTTGCTGTTCCCTGGTCTGCAATGACAATGTACTAGTTATTCAATTCAATAGAGCTTAAAATCGTCACATTCTGGTGTAGACCCATTGATAAGCCAACCTCAACTCTTTGATGCTTCGCTTTTTTTTACCAAAAAAATTCAGCTTATGAACAAGTGTATATACGGTATATAAATAATGAGAGGATCTACAGTTACATTAGAACAGACAAGATTATGAAACTTTAGGCTTCAGAGCATAAGCCAATTGCTAAATGATGAGGTTAGAAAGAAAGTACTTCTATGGGCTGGTCATTCCTGTGCTATAGAGTAAGTGTAGGGATGTCACATTTCCTGTACTCTTTTTATGTAGTCATTTGTTTTCTGGGGGGTGGTGCATGCTGGGATAGAACAGGATAGTCAGATGCTACAGCTAGAGAACAGTAGGAAGTTCTGTTACCTTACTTCTGTACATAGCTTCCATCTCAGCAAAGGCTTATCATGAAAGCAGTCTGCTCATCCATAAGATATTACAATTCCATGTTTGTCCATTTTGGGTTCTCTTGCTCTTTCACCTGAAAGCAGCTGATACTGAACTAGGTTAGACTGACTGTCCGTCCACTATACCATTGGTCCAATTCTGAAACTGGGGCAGGAACGAGAGGGGGTGGTGGGTGGGCAAGGTGGTGTTAAGCCACCTTTACATTTCCCACTATTCTGTAGTAGCCTGGGGTCTGCCTAATGCCCAATGTAAATTTTAGTAGCTTCAGGTCTGCTTTAACTTATGCTCTGCTTCTCAAGGTTTCCTGTAGGCCCTCTCTCTTTTGCCCCTGGTATTCAAAAAACACAATCCCATTGTACATAATCTCCCGGTAAGAAACAACCCTGGACAATCCATAACCTTGACCTGATTTACTTGGAATATTGTTTTTGGTTAGGATATTGTTATGGGAAAACTAGGGTGTCTGGTCCCCCATAATAAACATTGCTCTTATAAATCAGTGATAATATTAGACATCGTATATTGTCATGGTATCAAAAATGCAATAAAAATTATATTTGAAAGAGTTAAGGAGGGAATTCAAGAGTAATAAAAGATCACAAGACTAGCAGTTTAGCCTAGCCAAAGAAAATGGCAGTAAATTGTAACCAGGTGTTTTTATTTCCTGATTCATGAAGTATTGCAAAGTCAGTTTTCTGTGTTAGAAAGGACAATATGTAGCTCCATATGCAAAGACCATTTGTCAGCTTCACCTAGATCTTTCAAGACCAAAGATTTACTACTTTAATCTCACTAACTATTTTAGTCAAATAGGCCAAGTTATTTGGAAATAATGTGGCTAGTGAATGAAAGCTGTTGTGGCTCAACTGGTCAGATAAATATAACAAGTATTTTGCCTGTTAGGGCTGGTCTACACTACGGGGTAAAATCGATTTTAGATACGCAATTTCAGCTACGTGAATAACGTAGCTGAAGTCGAATATCTAAAATCGATTTACTCACCCTTCCTCGCCGCGCGGGATCGATGTCCGCGGCTCGCCATGTCGATTCCGGAACTCCGTTGGGGTTGGTGGAGTTCCGGAATCGATATAAGCGCGCACAGGGATCAATATATCCCGTCTAGATTAGACGCGATATATTGATCCCTGAGCAATCGATTTTAACGCGCCGATACGGCGCGTAGTCTAGACGTGGCCTTAGTTTGAATGCTATGTAGACTTGGATCTATACCAATCACTTTCTGTCACACCAGATAACAAGTTTTACCCCAGCGATTTGGTCAGAATATGTCAGTATACTCGGGCCCTTAGAACCAAGCTAGAGGCCCCCATCAGATTTCAATTTAAATCCTCACTTCACTTTTTTTTTAAATAACCTCTGTCTCAAGAGGTTCAAGCACAGAAATTCCAGAACATAGTTAAGCGTTTCCTTCTTTAAATATGTCTATAGGTCAGGTTACAATAGATTCTACAGAAGTTGAACTTAAAGACTCTTTAGTTTTAATAAACTAGTGCTGTGCCCCACCCCCTGGTAACTGCAATGAACTCTGATTTCCTTGAGAGCATGGCAAGTATTTTTCTCTTCTTTTCAATTAGATTTAGGCTTCAGTTAAGAATTGGCCTCATTGAAAATGCTTCCCCCTCCACCCACTTTCAGGCCCTAGTTACTTAACCAGTTTGCTTCCTGTAATATGGTGTGTATCCCCTATGTCTCACTGGACCAGGAAGGATTTAAATCTTTTTTTCCTAGGCTGAGAGGAAAACTCCAGCAAGCTTGATGTATTGAGTCTGGAAAGGGGAACTGACAGCTGTGCCTGCTAGGTTACTAGACAGTGAAGACAATGGCTGAGTCTCATGAACAGGAAAACCAACGGGAAAACCATAAAGCAGCTGAGGCTTCCAGTGATGCAAGGATGTGCTTCTGGAAAGAAAGAGGGAAAAGCCTCATATTTAGGAGTTTCAGGGTAATTAATTCAATTAACATCAATTCAGTCCTTGGATTTTGTATTAAAATGTCAGCTCTTGCCGGTTCTGGTGATATGGACACTAGTCTACCAGGAAATGAGTTGGTGCCAACTTTATTTAGTCCATTTGACATCTGTTAAATGGTAACAACTCTTGGTTGCTAATCTGGAGTAGAAGTTTAGCTTTTGAGCCAGTAGGGAAAAGCTCTTTATCTATTAATAACCCTCAGAATCATCCTGTATGCCATTTTTCAAATTATATATATGTCCACACTGAGAAGTAGGATAATGTTTGGACAGGCTGTAGTTTGACCTTTTTTTTCTTCTGTTAAAATGAATCCTTTTGGTTAGGAAGGGAAAGAAAAAAAGAAATCTGCATACACATGCACACACAACTTGAAAAGAATGTTAAGGTTCTGACAAAAAACAATGAAAGCAAAGAATTTCAGTCATGAGTGAAGCTAACCATATGTTTCCAACACAATATCTGTTTTCTCATGTTGAAGCTTCAGTCAGAAATCCTGAGCCCTTCCTTTAGCAGACACTTTAAATTAAAAAAAGATCATGTTAGGGTTAAGAAAGATCATGTTTGGGTTTATGTTCCTGGCATCGTTGATTTAAAGGGCATGTTTGTAGGAAAGGAAGAAACTGAACTATAAATAACTTAAGAGATTCATCTCTTCTATATCTTTCTAAAGATAGTTCAGAGAGCAGAAAGTGTTCAAATTTAATGTGAGTTTTTGTGGAAAGTTGTGTGACATCCTTTCTTTTTTCAGTTCAGTTTTACAAACAGTTGGAGAAATATTTTCTTCTCAGGGAAATACAAATGTGATACAATCATGATAGACACAGCACTAAACCAGCTCCTTCCCCAGGAGCATATGGTGAATTCTTGGTACCTACTAACTCTCTCCAGTGCAGGTTTCCCTCTTATAGGAACTTTTCATCCTGCATGCCATTATGGGGTTTTCCATTTAAATTTAGAAGAGCCAAGCAGCTGTGGTGCTAAAATGACAACTTTGGAACTTGCACTGGCTAGCTGCATCTTTGTCTCTTCCACTTGGAATCTGCTATGCTTTTCTTTTCTTATTAGTGGGGAGATGGTGTATTCTGGGAAGGTGGTATATTCTAACTGTGATGTTCCCTAAACATTCTTGGAGATGTTTTTTTAAAAAAGAGATCTTTGCGTAATGTATACCAGCTAGCATGACTTACTCAATCTGTATGGGTAGGCATATGTGTGATGGCTTAGTTGCCAGCATCTGCATTTTTTTCAAGGGCTAATTCTCCAAATAAAGCAACAAGTTATCAGATATAGTGAATTTTAAATTTATTTTCTCAAACTTCTTAACTGTAGAATCCATCTGCATATAGTGGAAGCTTTCTGTAAACCAATTAAGATTTTTTTAAAACAATCAAAAAGGATATAAGCTCTTGTGCTTCAATGTATAAGCCAATGCCCTTAGCTGAATGAGCTTAAAAAGGAATTTCCTGTATAAACAGTTTATTCCATAGTCACTCACTGTCGGCTTTCTTGTCTCTTCATCTGAAGCAACTAGTTGTGGCTACTGTTAGACAGGATACTGAACCAAACTGACCGTTGCATGTTCTTATCTGGTTCATCTGTGCTTTTCTTTAATAAACTAATAGAAGAAAACAGTATTAAACCTAGTTCCACAATAACAATGCTTCTAACTTTCCCACTTCAACTAATTAATCCTGTGAGACACTGGCTGTACTACAAATTGGGAAACTGAGGAAGAGAATATAAATTATTTTTGCTGATATTAAGAGGGGAAAGTTAATTAACTGTCTAACTTCAGCAGGACATAGGGTATGTCTGCACTTTGAACTGGGAGATGTGAATTCTAGCTCCAGCTACCTGCGCTAAGTCTGATTGAGTTACTGTGCTAAAAATAGAGTGTAGCTGCAGTGCATGAGCAGTGTGTGTGTAGGGAGGCTGCAGCAGCCCCCAGTTAAGTACAGCTAGCTGGGAGGAACACTGCTTCCTCCTCTACCTCTTCCCCTCACCAGCTGGAAGCATTGTGGCTCACTCTTCTCCCACCTCACCTCCCTGGGCTGACTTTTTTTTTTTTGCTCAGCCAATAGGAATGCAGAGGTGTATCTGGCAGAGCCAACAGCAGGACTGGGAGCTTGTGCAGCAGGTTTTTTTCTTTTCAAATTCATTTTTTTCTTAAACAGGCTCAGGGGATGGGAGCAGAAGCTCTGGGGCTTAGGTCAGAAGATGCCTGCTGCAGATTTCATCATGATCTGCCATTCACTTTGTAACATGTCACCATGTGAAAGGCAGGAGCAAGCCCCCTATGACACCAGTAGATACAGGGCTGCTTGGGAAAGGGATTGGGGCTGCTGCTGCCCCAGACACATTCGGGGGATAATTATCCCTACAGATAGCCCAGCTTTAGAAGTTGCAGGCTGCAAGAGCAGTGCTGAAAAATGACCACCTGTGCATTTTCCCTGCTGTGAAAAACCAAACATATGCTGTCACACCACAAATATTGTTTAAATTAAACTTAAAACTTTTCTATTTTTTCCAGTTTTGGGGGGAATGATGGTATCTCAGTGTGGCAATTTATTTTACCATCTAATCCCACTTGTTTGTGAGACTTTCCTTTGCCTGTAATGGGTTTTGGGTCAGGATACCAGGTAGGGCCATATAGGCTGTTACACACAAATGCTGATTCCTCTGTGAATGCCTTGACCTTGCTAAATCTCCCCAGGGTTGCACTTTTCTAGGACCTTTTTCCTAGAATACCTTGTGAGGAGCTGCTGCTCCTTTACATGTTGCTTGTATCATTCTGCACTACTTCTCTTAAGCAGCCATTTTATAGCTGTGTTCTGCTGGGCTGTATCTCCTTCTCATCCCACTGGTAAGCAATCTTAGCTCCTGTTTACTTACTCTTTAATATTTCTGATGGTGGCAGAGTCTCACAAAATCGAGTATCATCTGTGAATTTCATTGAAGTGATGTTTACACTCTCAAATCCTTCCAATTTAATCCTTTGTATTTATCATAATTATTTGTTTAAACCCTTCAGTGCACATAAACCCAAATCAATCTGAACAATTTGTAACGAAAAATTAATTATAGATCCATGCTGCTGACATCCATTCTTTAATTACACTCTATATAGTGACTTTTTAAGATTTTTTTTTTAAATGTTGGTACCTCAGTTACTTTTGAGCCATCATTAATTTCATCCCCCCTTCATTTGTTAATTTATGTATACTTTGTCTCTAATACTACTTTCCCCCTTGACAAACTTTTAAATGTTCATCTTAACCCCTATAATTTAGCTCATTTATGTTAGTGGTAACAGATCAAGTTACAACACAATCTGAAAATTTCTTTCATGATGAATGAGAACGATCTCCAAAAATATCATGCCCAAGAATAATCTAGATCATGCAGCCACTATGCTGGCCCTGTATATTATGGAAACCACTTCAAACTAGGGGGTGCTGCACCCCCAGCATCCCTAGTTCCAGGATTTATAACATAGTTTTTTTAAAATAAGTTATAAAACCATAGACTACAAAAAAGGTTCCCAAACCTCTTTTTAAAGGCTATGTATCTGACTGAAAATAGCTCTTAGACCAAGATTCCTGGGCAATGTTTGAAACCCAAACATTGGAGCACTAGGACATTGAAACTGAAATGAATTAAAAGTTGTAGAACTGATTTTTTTTGTCAGTGTCTACACTTAGATAAATGGAGAAGGTAAAGCACAGCCAGGCTACAAGAGCAGCGCTGCAGAATAGAAAACCTGTAATCTTTTTCATGCTGTGAAGAAACAAGCATGAGCTGCCACCACTACCATAAATATTGTTTAAATTACACTTAAAACGTTCCAAATTTTGCCAACTCTCTAATTTTGCAGTGAATGGCAATACCCAGTGTGACCATTTATTCTACCATTTAGTCCCACTTGTCCGTGGGAGTCTCTTTTGCCAACAGTGGGGTTTGGGTCAGGTTCATAGGCTGTGACACAGAAACACCAATTCCTCTATGAATGCCTGGATTTTTACCAAATCTCTGCAGAGTGGGGTTGCACTTTTCTAGGACCTTTTTCCCAGATGCCTTTTGGGGAGCTGCTGCCCCTCAACTGCTCCACTCAAGCAGCCATTTTGCAGCTTTCTGCTGTATCTCCTTTTCCAGCTGGTAAATATTCTTATCTCCCGTGGTACTTACTGTTTAACATTTCTGAGTGTGGCAGAGAATCACAAATTTGAGTGAAATTAGTGAATTTCATGGAGATGTTTACTCTCTCAAATCCTTACAGCAACACGCTAGAAACCTCCTTCCAACTTAATCCTTTGTATTTATCATACCCTTCGGTGAACATAAAACTAAGCCAATCTGAACAATTTGTATGATTTGGCTACCAAAAATTGTTTGTTATAGATCTATGCTGCTAACATCCATCATTTAATTATACTCTAAATAGTGATTACTTTTAAAAGTATAGACTGAGGTGGCCAACCTGTGGCTCTGGAGCCACATGCGGCTCCTTGTATAGGCACCGACTCTGCGGCTGGATCTATAGGTACCAACTTTCCAATGTGCCAGGGGTGCTCACTGCTCAACCCCTGACTCTGCCGCAGGCCCTGCCTCCACTCCACCCCTTCCCACCCCCTTCCCTGAGCCTGCTATGCCCTCGCTCTCCCCCCCCGCCCGAACCTCCTGCATGCTACTAAACAGCTGATTGGGAGGTGCAGGGAGGGATGGGGAGGCACTGATCAGAAGGGCTGCCGGTGGGCAGGTGGTACTGGGAACCGGGAGACTGATGAGGGGAGGCTGCTGACATATTACTGTGGCTCTTTGGCAATGTACATTGGTAAATTCTGTCTCCTTCTGAGACTCAGGTTGGCCACCACTGATATAGACCATACTGTTAATAAAGAAAATTGTTTAAATAGATTGGGCTACTTTTGGGCTAGTTTTTAAGTGACTGTGGACTATTGACGCAATAGAAAATAGCCCCGGGAATTATGGCTAAAGTTGCCATCCCCCAATCTGAAATGGGTGTCCTGTCTAGCTGCCAAAGGAGGTGCCTAGCATTGTGACAATAAGTAGTCTGGGCAGCCAGGCTCCCCCACCCCAACCCCTTGCTTGTGCTGCCATGACTATCCTTTCTATTTATAATGTGCTAGCTTGATCAGATGTAGGACAAGTATGTCTCCTTGATCTGGGAATCAACCCCAAGCTCAAAGGGTAAACATACCACTATGCTGCTGTGAAAAAATTTGAGGCAAGCAAATTTCTGGTGTACTTGATTTCAGGAAAAATATTTCCTTTCATAAAATCTGTCTCACATTTCCATGTTCATGTCACTTAACCGTGCTAGCTCTGGAAGAGGTGGAGAGTTTTTTACATTTGTGTATACAGGAATCCCCAGTTACTGTCTAAGGCTTGATTGCTTTCCTTTAGAAATGGAGTAAAGGAAGTAGAAAGGCAAAGAGAAAGCAACATGAAAGAAGGAAGAATAACCAACATGGTAAGTTTCTTGTGCATAATATATTTAATTGCTTTGATTCTAGTTAGGTTTAGTGGCAGTTGCATAGTTTTAATTCAAGCTTCTTGTGTAACAAGCTCAAACCATGGATAGCATGCCACTGCTACATCAACCATTTTCTCCATTTAGTGAAAGCCAAGATGAGAAGACTTTACAAAATATACTGCAAGTCTCAATTTTTAAAAAAAGTTTACTTTGGAATACTCCATCTAGGGATCTTATTTTCAGTGCTTAATGGAACAATGAATGCATTTTAATAATATTAATTATGCCACCCACACCATATTGCTAGATGAAAATATGAAATAATAAACAATATGCTGGACTACTGTGGCAGTGAAGGGGTACCTGGTAAATTGGCTCATTGATATGATTGCTGAACCAAAGGGACCAAATACAGGTTCTGTTCCAAGCCTACAAAAGAAATCATCCTCTCCTGCATGGAAAATAACCACAGAAATACTGCATTTAATTAGTATGTGGGAGCCTTTTATAGCAAATATGTTGAGAGGGAATGGAAGTTCTCCCTGCCCTAATACAAGGCTTTTTTCTGTTTCAACTTCTATAGCTAACTGTGACTGAAATTGTGTTTTATGAGCCCACGTTTTGTTTTACAGATTGTTACTATTGCCATCTGTGGGTGGGTATCTTTGATGGGGCAGGATGTGTTTTCTGGTTGGCTATAGTTTTACTTCAGTTTTGTAGTTCCTTTGCCATATTGCATTATTTATTCAAGAGAAAAAGATTAAGATATTTCCCAGAAAGGGGGTTTTAAATTTTTTTAAAACAGAGTTATTTTCTGTCATTCCTTTTACTTTTTGGCATCATATTGTCCCTCTTAAGTATTTCATGCTATGGAGAGAGCTCAATGGCAAATTGCACTCTAATTCTGTATATACTCCTCCACTCAACCATCACTTTACCAGTTTCACATTTATATAATTTGAGGTTGTGTCTTAAGCTCAGTTATAGGCCTTTTCTTTTCTTCTGAGTCTGTCTATCATAAGAACATAAGAACAGCCGTACTGGGTCAGACCAATCGTCCATCTAGCCCAGTATCCTATCTACTGACAGTGGCCAATGCCAGGTGCCCCAGAGAGAGTGAACCTAACAAGTAATGATCAAGTGATATCTCTCTCTCTCTCTCTCCTGCCATCCATCCCCACCCTCTGACAAACAGAGGCTAGGGACACCATTCTTTACCCATCCCGGCTAATAGCCATTAATGGACTTAACCTCCATGAATTTATCCAGTTCTCTTTTAAATGCTGTTATAGTCCTAGCCTTCACAACCTCTTCAGTCAAAGAGTTCCACAAGTTGACTGTGCTGTGTGAAGAAGAACTAGTGAGGCAAATAGAAAGGAGCATAAACACTGCCAAATTAAGTGCAAGAGTATAATAAAAAAAGCCAAAGAGGAGTTTGAAGAACGGCTAGCCAAAAACTCCAAAAGTAATAACAAAATGTTTTTTAAGTACATCAAAAGCAGGAAGCCTGCTAAACAACCAGGGGGGCCCCTTGATGATCGAGATACAAAAGGAGCACTTAAAGATGATAAAGTCATTGCAGAGAAACTACATGGATTCTTTGCTTCAGTCTTCACGGCTGAGGATGTTAGGGAGATTCCCAAACTTGAGCTGGCTTTTGTAGGTGACAAATCTGAGGAACTGTCACAGATTAAAGTGTCACTAGAGGTTAGTTTTGGAATTAATTGATAAATTCACATTAACAAGTCACCGAGATCAGATGGCATTCACCCAAGAGTTCTGAAAGAACTCAAATATGAAGTTCGGAAACTATTAACTAAGATTTGTAACCTGTCCTTTAAATCGGCTTCAGTACCAGTGACTGGAAGTTAGCTAATGTAACGCCAATATTTAAAAAGGACTTTAGAGTGATCCTGGCAATTACAGATTGGTAAGTCTAACGTCAGTACCAGGCAAATTAGTCGAAACAATAGTTAAGAATAAATTGTCAGACACATAAAAACATAAACTGTTGAACAATAGTCACAGGGTTTCCTGTAAAGGGAAATCATGTCTTACTAATCTATTTGAGTTCTTTGAAGGGGTCAAAAACATGTGGACAAGGGGGATCCAGTGGACTCATGTACTTAGATTTCCAGAAAGCTTTGACAAGGTCCCTGACCAAAGGCGTTACATAAATTGCTGTCATGGGAAAAGGGAAGGTCCCTTCATGGACTGAGGACTGGTTAAAATACAGGGAACAAAGGGTAGGAAGGAATTGTAAAATCTCAGAATGGAGAGGGGTAACTAGTGGTGTTCCCCAAGGGTCAGTCCTAGGACCAATCCTATTCAATTTATTCATAAATGATCTGGAGAAAGGGTAAACAGTGAGGTGGCAAAGTTTGCAGATGATACTAAACTTGCTCAAGATAGTTAACCAAAGCAGACTGTGAAGAACTTCAAAAAGATCTCACAAAACTAAGTGATGGGCAACAAAATGCAAATGAAATTTAATGTGGATAAATGTACAGTAATGCACATTGGAAAAAATAACCCCAACTATACATACAATATGATAGGGGCTAATTAGCTACAATGAGTCAGGAAAAGGATCTGAGTCATCGTGGGACAGTCTCTGAGGATGTCCACGCAGTGTGCAGAGGCAGTCAAAAAGCAAACAGGATGTTAGGAATCATTAGAAGGGATAGAGAATAAGACTGAATAATTACTGCCCTTATATAAATCCATGGAAGCCCACATCTCGAAATACTGTGTACAGATGTGGTCTCCTCACCCAAAAAGATATATACTGGCACTAGAAAAGTTCAAAAAGGGTAACTAAAATGATTAGGGGTTTGGAAGGGTCCCATATGAGGAAAGATTAAAGAGGCTAGGACGCTTCAGCTTGGAAAAGAGGAGACTAATGGGGATATGATAGAGATATATAAATCATGAGTGATGTGGAGGAAGTGATAAAGAAAAGTTAGTTACTTATTCCCAAATCACAGAACTAGAGGTTGCCAAATGAAATTAATAGGCAGCAGGTTTAAAACAAATAAAAGGAAGTCTTCTTCATGCAGCGCACAGTCACGCTGTGAACTCCTTACCTGAGGAGGTTGTGAAGGCTAGGACTATAACAGTGTTTAAAGAGAACTGGATAATTCATGGTCTAAGTCCATAAATGGCTATTAGCCAGGATAGGTAAGGAATGGTGTCCCTAGCCTCTGTTTGTCACAGGATGGAGTATGGATGCAGGAGAGAGATCACTTGATCATTGCCTATTAGGTTCACTCTTCTGGACAACCCGGCATTGCCACTGTCGTAGATAGGATACTGGGCTAGATGGACCATTGGTCTAGCAGTACGGCTGTCTTATGTTCTTATGTTATGTTCTAACTTTTTTTATTTGTTTTAAACCTGCTGCCCAT
This sequence comes from Chelonoidis abingdonii, assembly GCF_003597395.2. Taxonomy (NCBI): domain Eukaryota; kingdom Metazoa; phylum Chordata; order Testudines; family Testudinidae; genus Chelonoidis; species Chelonoidis abingdonii. The sequence goes on from NC_133770.1 coordinate 245,079,567, forward strand.
TAATTTCATTTGGTGGCCCTAGTTCTTGTATTATGGGAATAAGTAAATAACTTTCCTATCTTGTGATTTGCTTAGTCACTCCACATTTGTAATGGAAGCAGGAACTGAATGCAGGACTTTAAATCCTATCTGAGTTTCTATCACAATTACCTCTTCTACACTGACAATATAGTGTGTGTGGAGGGAAAGACCATAGCTCACCAACTAGTGCTGCTAGTTACGAGCCATTGTCATAGCATTCCCTCTCAGATCTTGACCTTAGAGTTCAAAAATGAGACACTTAGCACATGAATCCTCTAAGCTTAATTACCAGCTTAGATCTGATAGCCTGCCACCACCCAAAATATAGTGTTTTGGGCACTCTGACCTCCCCAACCTTCCCTGGGGACCCCAAGAACCCAAATCCCTTGGTCTACAACAAGGAGAAAATAAACCATTCCCCCCTCTTTCCCCTCCCAGACTTTCCCTCGCTGGGCTACCCTGAGAGATTACTGATCCAAACTCCTTAAATCACCATACAGAGAAGCATGTCCCTTCCCTTCCACAAAGAGGCAAACAGATTCAAGGAAAACAAGAGAGAGATCTACCTCTCCCCCCTTCCCTCCCCCCACCAGCCCTGGGATAAAACAGGGGAAAAATCAATCAGGTTCTCTAAAAAGAAATCTTTAATAAAAGAAAGAAAAAGTAAAGAATTATCTCTGTAACTTACAAGATGTAAATATACAGCGTCCTATAACTACAGACCAGAAAGAAACTTCCCCCCCAGTACCAATACAAATCACAATATTCCAGCAACTACACAATAAAAGTTAACCAGCCAGATCCAATTGCAAATAGAGTAAAACAATCAAAAAGCCTAAACCGCCTGTTTCACTTACTATTTGAACAGAAACTTAGAGAGCCTGTAGTAATGTCTGGTCCCTCTCATCCCCCGAGAGCAGACACACAACAGACAAGAACACACACAAAAGCTTCCCTCCATCCAAATTTAAAAGTATCTTGTCTCCGATTGGTCTTCTGGTCAGGTGTTGCAGTTCCTGCTTGTAACCTTTACAGGTTATCATAAGCCTCTTCCCAAATCTGGACCTTAGCGTCCAAAAATACTGGGTGCCTGCATGAACCCCTCTGCTCAATTTAACAGCTTAGATCTGATCCGCTGCCACCATCCAAAATTTCCAGGGTTTTGGCCCCCTCTGGTCTCCCCAAAACCTTCCCTGGAGGACCCCAAGACTCAGAAACCTGAGCCTACAACAAAGGAAATAACCCACTTCCCTTCCCTTCTCTCTCTCACCCAGACTTTCCTCTCTGGCTAACCTGGGAGTATTGATGCAATCTCTTACATCACAATATCAAGAAGCGCTGTCTCCTCTATTCCACAAAGAGGACAACCCCAAATACAAGGAAACAGAAGAGATTCTATCTCTCCTCCCCTTAGCTTCTTCCCCCTGGGACACTAGGAGAGTTAAACACAGAGCGTAGTGTTTCCCCTCCCCCCTGTCTTTCCTTTCTCCTTAACCAGAGAAAAACTCAAACAGGTTTTAAAAAGAAGCTTTATATAAAAAGAAAGAAAAAGACATAACATATTCTCTGTAACAAGAGACATACAGGGCTATTGCTTATAAGAAAATATGAATAAACAGTCTGAGTCAAAAAGATATCCAATTTGAAAATTCCAGCAAGTTACACACATGTAAATACACACCCAAAACAACATAAGCCTATTTGTTTTACACCTGTACTTACAAGTTGGAAACAGAAGATTAGAAGAAAAAGAAGCGTTCTTTCCATAGCATGACGAAGAAACAAACAAAAGACTCAGAGTCCAAAAATTCCCTCCCTGACTTTGAAAAATCCAGTTTCCTGATTGGTCCTCTGGTCAGGTGTTTGGTTCCCTTTGTTAACCCTTTACAGGTAAAAGAACCATTAACCCTTAGCTATCTATTTATGACACAGGTAGAAGAGACATTAACCCTTAACAATCTGTTTATGATAGCCATCCTTACAATCAGGGGGTCAGAGGGCCACAGTTGTGGCCAGCCCATATGTGGGAGTCAACAGAAGATGTGTGGATGTTCATTGTATCTTTCCACTTCCCCTTGTGGAACTGCACAGGGACTAATCATGATTTAGCCTCAATTCAGATCAAAACAGGGACTTGATTCTACACTATCCTGTTAATATTTGCAGACTCACCTTAGTTTTTCTTGCACACAATTCAAAGCTTAACTGATCTAGGTTATGAATTATCAGACAGCTTTCTATTAGCCTAGGCCAGCACAGGGATGAGAGGAACCAAAATCCCACTTACACATACAAGTATTTTGACAGTTAGTGAGGCCATAATAATAATTTAATAGCTTTCTAAGAAAATGAACCCTATTGCTTTGAGAACAGGGAGATTTATATTTGAGGTTATAGAACTAGGGGGATGGGAAGAAACAAGTGTAAATCAATAATCAGCCATCTATTCATGGCAGAAAAGAAACAAAAAACAAACCAACAGCCTAGATGATAACTAGATCTACTGCATTTCCTTTATTTAAAAAACCAATTTACATGGATTCTTCAGTAAAGCATTTGATACAAGTACACATGGGAAATTATTAGTTAAATTGGGGAACATGGGAATTAATCTGAGAATTAAAAGGTGCATAGGGGAGACTACAACAAGTTATACTGAAAGGTAACTGTCAGGCTGGAGGGGAGGTTACTAGTGGAGTTTCTCAGGAACTGGTCTTGGTACCAATCTTATTTAACATTTATTACTTACCTTCCCACAAAAATTGTGAGTGTGTTAATAAAATTTGAGGATGACACAAAGTTGTGAGGTATTGAATATCACACAAAATGATCTGGATGACCTTGTAAACTGGAGTAATAGAAATGGGATGAAATTTAATAGTGCAAGGTCATGTTGTTAGTCTCTAAATGCATGCAAGAATGTTTGCCATAACTTAGGGATGTATCAGTTGGAAAGAATGGAGAAAGAGAGAGATCTGGGTATATTGGTTGATCACAGGATGATGATGAGCTGCCAATGTGATGCGGCTATGAAAAAGGCTAATGCAGTCCTAGGATGCATCAAGCAAGTATTTCCAGTAGAGACAGGGAAGTGTTTAATACCATTATACAAGACACTGGTGAGACCTCATCTGGAATACTGTGTGCAGTTCTGGCCTCCTGTGTGTAAGAAAGATATATTCAAACTGGAACAGGTGCAGAGAAGGGCTACGAGGATGACCCAAGGAATGGAAAACTTACCTTAGGAGAGGAGATTCAAAGAGCTTGGCCTATTTAGCCTAACCAAACATAGGTGCTGAGTTTTATTTTTCCCCAGGGGTGCTCCAGTTCTGCTCCACCCTGAGGCCCTGCCCTCACTCTGCGTCTTTCGACCTCGCTCCAACCTCTCCCACAGGGTCCTGCCCACTCGCTGCTCTCTACCCTACCCAAGCACTTTCCCCAGCTGCTGAATGGCTGGTAGGCAGCAGCCGCTGAATGGCTGTGGCTGGTGGGTGCTGAGCACCCATGATTTTTTACCCATGGGTGCTTCAGCCCCAGAGCTTCAGCACCCTGGGGTTGGCACTTATGTAACCAAAAGAAGGCAGAGGGGGCGATATGATTGCTCTCTATAAATGCATCAAAGGGATAAATATCAGGGAGAGAGAAGATTTATTTAAATTAAGTTCCAGTGTGGACACAAGAACAAATGGATATAAACTGGCCATCAACAAGTTTAGGCTTGAAATTAGACAAAGGTTTCTAACCATTAGAGGAGTGAAGTTCTGGAACAGCCTCCCAAGGGGAGTAGTGGGAGCAAACAACCTAACTGGCTTCAAGACTGAGCTTGATAAGTTTATGGAGCAGATGAGATGATGAAACTGCCTACAATGGTATGTACTTGATCTGCAGCCGCTAGTAGCAAATATCTCCAATGGCTGATGATAGGACACTAGATGGGGGAGAGCTCTGAGTTACTATAGAGAATTCTTTCACAGGTGTCTGACTGGCTGGGTTTTGCCCACATGCTCAGGGTCTAACTGATCACCATATTTGGGATCGGGAAGAAATTTTTCCCCTCATATCAGATTGGCAGAGACTCTGGGTGGGTTTTTTTTTTTTTGCCCTCCTCTGCAGCATGGGTCACTTTCAAGTTTAAACTAATGTAAATGGTGGATTCTCTGTAGCTTGAAGTCTTTAAATCTGCTAGAGGTTAGGGGTCTATTACAGGAGGGGTCAGTGAGTCTCTGTGGCCTACACTGTGCAGGAGGTCAGACTAGATGATTATTATGGTCTCTTCTGATCTTGAAGTCTGAGTGTGCCTTAGGATCCAATCCTGCAGTCTACACGAAGGAAAGACTCTCCAATGCCAATGAAAGCTTTCCAGAGTCAGGACTGATCCTTATAGGATGTACAGCATTTTACACAAAATTCTGTCTTGTTTAATTTGTGTTTTGGTTTGTTTGGTTTTTATTTTTGTTTTTTTGGGGTGGGGAAGCCTCCAGCTGGCTCCTCCACCAGTCTCTTTGAAGATCTGCCGAGTTTGAATAGTCAAATCCCTGCATGTAAGACCCATGTGGTCAACTCACACTTACAATGGAAGAATTTGAAAGAAACTTTGAGATCTCTCCCTCAGAGGAGAAGTTTGATAATATTACTGATCTAGCAGATGGGGCAAGCAGTAGACATATCTTAATTTTAGTAAGGCTTTTGACACAGTCCCACATAACATTCTCATGAGCAAACTAGGGAAATAGAGTCTGAATGATTTTACTAGAAGGTGCGTGCATAACTGGTTGAAAGACCATACTCAGAATGGTTATCAATGGTTTGTTATCAAATTGGGAAAACGTATCTTGTGGGCTTCTACTGGGGTCACTTCTGGGTTTGGTACTATTCAATATTTTTCATTAAATATACTAATGAAACAGATAATGGAGTGGAGAGTATGTATATAAAATTTGCAGATGACAACAGGCTGGGAGGGGTTGCAAGCACTTTGGAGGACAGGATTAGAGTTCAAAATGACCTTGACAAATTGGAGAATTAGTCTGAATTCAACAAGATGAAATTAAATAAAGACAAATGCAAAGTCCTTCACTTAGGAAGGAAAAAAATCAAATGCACAGCTACAAAATGGAGAATAACTGGCTTGGCAGTAGCACTGCTGAAAAGGATCTGAGGGCTATAGTGGATCACAAACTGAATATGAATAAGGCTATGATTTTGCCATGGGTATTTGTATTAAAAGTCACAGACAGGATGCGTGCAACAAACAATAAATCATGATCTACTGAAGCCAAAGGCCAAGTCCTGTTGCCTGAGGCTGAAGCCCAAGCCCTGCCACTCACAACTGAATTACTGGAATTTTCAAGAAGTCACAGAGGTCTCATACAGTCACAGAATCCATGACCTCCATGACATATTCGTAGCCTTAAGTATGAATCAACAATGTGATACAGTTGCAAAAACTGCATTCTGAGGATTATGAACAGGAATGTTGTATGTAAGACACAGGAGATAATTGTCCTGCTTTATTCAGCACTGGTGAGTACTGTGTCCAATTCTGGGCACCACACTCCAGGAAAGATGTGAACAAATTGGAAGAGTCTGGAGGAGAGCTTCCAAGGGAGGATCTGGAATCCCAATCATTGGAGGTTTTTAAGAACAGGTTAGACAAATGCCTTTCAGGGATGGTCCAGGCTTACTTGGTCCTGCCTCAGTTCCAGGGTCTGGACTTGATGACATCTCAACCAGCCTTATATTTCTGATGCATGTCCCTCTTCTCCGAGTTTCTCTCTGAATGTAGCCAAACCTTTTCCCCATGAAACATTTTCTACTGGAAGATGGAGAAGCTGTCTCTTCATTACCTTAACTTCAGCGAGCAACAGCACTGCTTTTGAAGAAGATCATACAAATATACTGCAGTCTGCATCAACTAATGGTGATACAGAAAAACACTGAGATGATGACTAATAAGAGTGCTCCCAAGAACTGAGGGCCTCAGGGAAGTGCTATTAAAGACAGTGCAAAGACTCCCATTGCAATCACTGGAGTTGGATTAGACCCTAATGTGTTACGTGTTAACAAACTGGGCTTTGTCCTGTGCAAGCTGCTATGACACACACCCAGGGCTGGTGCAAGGATGTTTCGCGCCCTAGGTGAAAGTTCCACCTTGCACCCTCCCCATCCCCGAGCCCCCGCCCAGAGGCGCCCCCCCGCGGCAGCTCCACCCCTCCGCCCTGTGGTGCCCCCCCAAGGCAGCTCCCGCTCTCTGCCCTGAGGCAGCCCCCTCCCAACTCACCCGTGTTCCACCTCCACCCCGAGCACGCCGTCCCTGCTTCACTTCTCTCACCTCCCAGCTTGCAGTGCCTAAGCTGATTGGCACCGCAAGCCTGGGAGGCGAGAGAAGTGAAGCAGCCGTGGTGTGCTCGGGGAGGAGGTGGGGCAGGGGTGAGCTAAGGCAGGGAGTTCCCCTGCATGCCCCCCCCCTTACTTGCTGCAGGTGGCCCTCCCCGCGCTCTCCTGCCCCAACTCCCTCTGCCTAAATGCTGGCGGCGACCAGGGCGGCCGAAGATCCAGCCGCTGTGGTCGCTGCCGAAGAAAATACCCCCCCCCAAATCCTAGCACCCTAGGCGACCGCCTAGGTGGCCTAAATGATTGCACCGGCCCTGCACACACTCATCTTCTGTAGGTAGAAACCCACCATTACCTGAAGATACTGGAAGCGCTCCTCGCTGGGATTAAAAGCTTCTTCTAAGGAAGATGAATGCTAACCATTAATATCAAATTCAAAATTATACAGTAGATAGTCAAATGGGGATGGGAAAACTTACCATATTTTGAAACAAAGTTTTAATCTTTTAACATACCTACTGTGACCTGCTGTGGAAAGAGTTGTCACATCATAATAGTGTGAAGATCATATTGATACTCCATATTTCCTATGACTAGAGTTATCTGAATCTCCCACAGATAGTCTGACATTTCCAGATGCACAGTCATCTATACAGAAAGGCTGTTTTGTTAGAAGCAGAAGGAGGTCTTTCGCTGACTGCTTTTGAGTTTAACGTTTATAGCTATTGAACAAGACAGCATCAAATATCTTTTCTGGTCTTAGTTACAGTACTACAGTGAGATGTATGTGGGTCATTTCAACTTTGATATCCTGTATAAAGTCCCACCATGTGTTCATTAGCCCTCACGACCTTCTACTCAATCATTACTCTGGGACAAGAAATATAAAATGAAGAGACAAAATTTCATGCTGTTTTTCAGCTGTTTTAAATTTAGTTTTAGAAGTTTGTACTAGAGCCAGACATTTCACATATTTTAAAAAGGCAAAGATTTAAACTGACCTGTAGGAATTGGCTTCTGTCATAAATAGATAGGTAAGGTAAGGGTTAAGTTTCTTTTACCTGGAAAGGGTAACCAAACACCTGACCAGAGGACCAATCAGAGAACTGGATTGTTTAAAGTCAGGGG
>NC_133770.1:245087840-245361778 GCF_003597395.2 Chelonoidis abingdonii
GTTGGGGACACCAGAGAGAGGAAAGGGGGGATCAGGCCCATCAATTCCTGATCTGGTGGCAGCGAGAATATCCAAGCTGGTAGTGAGCTTGGGGGAGTTTCAGGTAAGCCCCCAGATTTTGGACGCTAAAGTCCAGGTCTGGGACAGGAGGCTATTACCACAGCTTCATATGTAATTAGGTGGCTTGTACTCTGGACAGCGTTGAACTCAAAAGATTATTTCTTGCTTATGCAAACAAATGGCTTTCTGCACAGAGTAGTTCACATTATTGATGAAGATTTGCTATTTAGTTAACTATCTCATCAAAAATTTTGTTTTGGTGCATTGTCACATGCATTGGAACAATAAAGCTGCAAAAATTGCAAAGTTCTGGTCAAACAAAAATGACCTACTTTAGGGATTTCAGGTTTGACTGAAAAACAAAATTAAAGAATCCAATGTGAAATGATGATACAACTTCCAAGGAATAACTGAGCGTAATAAAACTGCTCTTTGTTTATCATTCTTCAATAATTATAGCCACTGGTCCAGGATCCTCTCTGTTACACTTGTGTAATTCCTTTGGCCAGTTGTGCACTTCTCAGATCAGACCTTTGAGTGTCAGAGTTATGACAAAGTGAGAATACCCATTAAATGTATATATATCTCCCTAGAGTTATTGCACCCCCAATGAACTTTGCTCTCAATAAGTATATTGTATCAGGGAGAGGATAACATGCTTCCTCCTGTTACGTTCTTATAATAATATGATGCTGCTTTTTTGACATGTCAGCTTTTGTTCTTATTTGGGACCACTAGTTGTTGAATTATTGATTACTTATTGTTCATGATTGGTTTGATTGTGTTCTTCACATACTCATCACTTTGGGTTAAGCATAATCAGTGCTTTGGATCAAAGGCATTATAGGCTGAATTCTGAAGTACACACTCAGGGTGAAATCCTGGCCCCACTGAAATCAATGGTAATATTCCTTACCCCGTTCTCAAACAAAATGCCCATTAAAGTGAATGGGAGTTTTTCTTGTGTCTGACTATTAATTACATAAATAACATAATATTTAAGTCCTTAATAATATTTACTTACCTCAGAGAGGGAACTGTCTATAGATGAGATTTTGTGCAGCAGAAAACTATCAGCCAAAATAGAGAGGGCAAAAAATGGCTTTACCCTCCCTTTCTCCCCTGAACACTGGAAGCAAGTACAGATGCCCATGAGACACTGCAGCCTATTCCCTCCAGTGGGAGGGCTGCCATGCCCACAGAGAAGTTATCTCTAGGAAGGGTGGTGGAAACAAGGTGCCTGGTGCAGCCGCGTGAAGGAAGGAGTGTCCGAGATTGATGAACTGAAAAATTAGCAGGACTGGGAAAGAGGTTGCCTTGGGCAATTGGTAGGTGAGTGTAGGGGGTGCGTGGGTGCCTAGAGCAGGGAAATTAGCAGTGGTTTGGGTGAAGCGCCACATGCATAGCCCAGGACAAATCATGTTCACCACCATTTCGAAACTGTAGTGACACAGGCTCCCAGAACTAAAATGAAAAAAGCATCCATTACTTACGTAAAAGTCTGAGAGAAAACAAGCACCTTTTCTGAAACAATCTCTGAATGCATTTTGGCCTTTCCTGGATTTCCAGCTATGCAATGCTCAGCATTGATTTAACTGCACTGATTATTTCTCCCTATTGTGCGCACACATTTTCTGGAGAGACAAGGTGGGTGAGCTAATATCTTTTATTGGATCAACTTCTGTTGGTGTGAGAGACAAGCTTTTGAGCTACACGGGAGCTTGTTATATTTGTGATATCAAATAAAAGCTCCTTGCTGTATGTCTCCAACTGCAGAGCTGAAAGTGCAATGGCCATCTTTACTGAGAATAAGAGAAACTAACAGGAAATGTGAGGCAGCCATCTTCGTGGATAATAGTGCATTTACTAAAGTTACTGGAAACAGTTACAGGAGAATAGATAATAAAATCTGCTGGAATAAAAGTACATAGAGAAAGAGGGGAAAAAGCACCCATAACTTAGATAAAAAACTGAAATAAAACAATATATAGGAAAAGCTAGTAAAAAAAATTACAATTGAAAAAGACACAGCTAAAAAAGAGCACACAAATGCAAGTGCAAAGGGTATTTGCATTACATGTATACCCAGTGAGGGAGTACCCATGAAGATGGATCAAGTATTTAATGGGGGGCAAAAATGGTCAAGGAGAACCAGAAATCTTTTGGCTGTATTTGAAACTGGAAACTTAAAACAACAAGTTGCTGTTCAGCTACACTATGGATGAGAAAGTAAATTATGCTTCTGATTCACTGCTTCCCATCCCTAAGAAAACCCCACCTGACTATTTTTGGTTTTAGAAAAATGTGATAAATGAAATGTTTGTCTTCAGAAAACTGGTGCAGGGATTAGGTGAAACACTGACTAGCTGTAATGCAAGATTATCCCAGCTGGCACTCAGATCTGAACTGGATGACATGGATCATAAAATCAACCTGCAAATTGTGCAATACTGTACAAAATGTGATGCTGTGAAGAGGTAGCCAACAGCCAAAGTGAAGAAGCTGGAACACATGCTGCAAAAGCAGAATCAAGACTTCAAGCAGTTGAGACTGAAAAGGAAATGACTTTTAAAACTAAAAGAGGTTTTAAAAAGGCACAGGAACAAACTGATGGATTACAGAAGGAAGGAGTAAAAATTGTGAAACTCAAATAGCAAGTGGAATTTTGGTGGGAAAAACACAGGCAAAAAAGAAATGAAACTTGTCAGAGGAACTCCAGATGCACATTGACAGTATAACAAAAGGAGAAAAGACAAATACATCTTGCCTTCTCTATCTTTTCATATAGATACACCAAAATTCCAGGGACAGTGCTGATATTAAAAATATTCTCAAGTCATAGCAGTCCATTAGAAACTTTAAAAAAGCAGACTTCCTTAACTTTACTTAAGATAAAAGAGGGTATGTAATCACAGTAAGAAGATGACCAGTGAGGAAGGTTTATACGACACTAAAACCTGATGGTGGTGGTTTATTTTTTATTTTTTTGTTATGATGACAAGCCTGCAGTGCCTTTTTAGTCTTTGATGGATTTGTAAAGCATTCCAGGAGGAATGTACTGATATGTCCATGTGAGGCTATCTGAAAATTGTTACCTGAGAATTCAGAACTATGGGAAATGACTCTAGAAAAACAACTGTTGGAATGTGGAGCAAATTGCTGGAATTCTGCTAATAAAAAAGCCTGAATGTGTTATCTCCTTGTGAATGTGTATACTTGGATTTATTTCCACAAGCAAATCTGCCCAGATAGTTTTGAATTACAGGGCAGTGAAAGTGTAACCTATTACGGACTTCTGCAAATAGTTCTGACTTTTTGAAGGGAGGTTCTATAACTCAAAAGAGAGGTTGGTTTTCTGAGTTAAGTCTTCTCAAATACATATAATCTTTCCCCTCCCTCCAAAAAAGTACATAGACTTGTTTTGAAAAAAAACATAGTAATATTATTTCATTACTATGTGTTGACAATATGTTTATGGCTGCACAAAGCATTAAATGAGTACAGTTCCTGTCTCAAAATACATAGTCTGCTGACTGCTCTAAAAATTAGAAGGTTATTAAAGATTTTCTTGTAAAACCACTCATTCAATATGAGCAGCTCCAGTGGGGAAACTAGTCAGTTGGGTGTGTCAATGTTTGAGTGTCCAACCTTTGACTTCTATGGCCTAATTTTTCAGAGGTTCAGAGCATCCACAATTCCAGTGAAATCAAGGCCACATGTGGATGCTTAGTGAATTGGGCCTTGGGCACCCAAAAAGTAAGATAGATGTAAAGGCCAATTTTGAAAACTCTTTTTTTGGGGGGGAGGGGGAGTTGATAGCTCACTTCCTTGCTAAGTTCGCCTTTAAAATATAGGGTTTTGTAGCAAGAACTGTCTGTAATGCCATGCTAGGGTATTGATTCAGTAGTGGCTCAAAAGAAAGGTGTCACCTACTGAATCACCATCAGCACCTGTATTTTCCTTGGAGATCTTCAGTCCAAACATAAGAACCATCCTATTCAGCTTTTGAGAATGGATGCAACCTGAGCTCAAAGTGGTATGGCTGAAGGCCAAATTCAAACAAACGTATAAAACCTGTAGAATGATAGGGCTGATCAGGACCATGAGAGGTCTCTAATCCAGACCCCTTTGCTGAGGTGGCACTAAGTGAACCTAGACCATCCCTGATAATGTTTGTCTAGTCTGTTCTTAAAAACTTCCAATGATGGTGGATTCCACAGCCTCTCCTGGAAGCCTAATTCCAGAACTAAACTATCCTTTATAGTTGGAAAATTTCCTGTTATCAAACCTGAATCTCTCTTCCTATGCATTAAGACAATTACTACTTCTACTTTCAGTGGATATGGAGAACAATTGACAACAGTCCTCTTCACAGCCATTAACATATTTGAAGAGTCTTATGAGATTTCCTCCTCAGTCTTCTTGGCATGCTTAGTCTTGAAGGTGTTTTTTTTTTTTTTAACCTTTTCTCATCGGTCAGGTTTTCTGAAACTTATCTTCTTTGTTACTCTCCTCTGGGCTCTCTCCAATTTGTCCATCTTTCGTCAAGTGTGGCATCCACAGCTGGACACAGCACTCCATCTGAGACCTCACTGGTGCTGAATAAAGTATGTCTTACAAAGGATGCTCCTGTTAATACACCCCAGCATGATATTAGCCTTTTCAGCAACTACGTCACATTGTTGACTCAAGTTCAATTTGTGATCTATGACTCCTAGAGCCTTTTCAGGACTATTACTTTCAAGCCAGTTATTCCTCACTTTGTAGTTATGCATTTGACTTTTCTTCCTAAATGCAGTACTTTGCGCTTCTTTACTGAATTCCATCTTGTTGATTCCAGAACAATTCTCCTATTTGTCAAGGTCATTTTGAACTCTATTCCTGCTCTCCAAAGTGTTTGACACTCCTTCCAGCATGATGTCATCTCCAAATTTTGTAAGCATATGATGCACTGCATTCTCCAAATAACTAATGAAAATACCAAATAGTACCTTTTTATAATAACATTTTCCTTTTCAGACAGGAATAGCTCTATGGTGGACACAACTGTCATGTCTCACTTTCTTAATATGTAAGACTGGATATTCTTGTTGAAATTTTTGCTATGAGTGAAGCAATTGTCTTCATGAATATAACCAAAATTAACTATCTATTGATCAATATAAACACTGTGGCAACTGGCTAAAGTGCTGAACTGGGTCTCAGGACTGGGATTCTGCCACTGGCCTGCAGACTGGCCTTCCCCTCTCTCTATCTCAGTTTCCCCATCTACATATTGGGGGTAATGATACTGAGCTCCTTTTGTAAAGCACTTTGAGATCCTCTGATAAAAAGTTCTAGGTGTTATCTATTGGTTTTATACTGTCACCTATCACCATAATACACTAGCACCCTCCACATAAAAATCAATAGCATCTGAACACTTCTCTTTGTAGTATTAATTGACACTGATAAACTTACCACTGGTGCACATGTTAAATAACTACATGAAGTATGTCAGTTGTCCATATTTTCTCTGTGCTGCTTTGGACAGCATTTAGCCTTTTTAGTTTTTCCATCATTTTTCTTCCATGTGCCAGTGTCAGCAGGAACACTGAATCTCTCTTGGCTGATCAACTTGTTTATTTTACTTGCTTCCAAATAGATTTTTTTTAAAATAGAAAATTAACAAGAAGTGAAGGAAAATAGGGTAGAAGTTACTTTTTTCCCCCCATTAATAACCTACAGTAGGTGCAGTAACTCTGCCATAAATTGCCATTTGACCTTCACTGGAAACAGTTCCAGTCTGTCAATGTATATTTTTTGGTCTACTCTAAATAGCTACAACCATCATTCTTTACTTTACGTAGCATAAGAAACTGTAGCTTCTGTGCTGTAACTGAATGCACAGAGCAATCTATAGAACCAGGAAAATATTCAGAACATCTTCCCTGTTTTTTGCTTGTTTTCCAAAGCTTTTATTCCTAAATATATTGCAACTAGAACTTCAAAAGCAATGGACCTGCATACAGAACGGCTTCTGAAAATGCCACAATGCTAGCTTCTGTTCTAAGCCCCAATCCTACTGTAAGATACATGCTTAACTTTAAGCACTTGAGTAGTTTGCATGAGACCACTGAAATTTATAAAGCTAGGAGTATGGATAAATGATCATCATAATCTATTACTCTTGACTGTTCCACAATAGCCAAAACACTGAAGCTTTAAAATGTGTGGAGTGAAGGATGAGAGGGAGAGAAGAAACAGCAGCCTCTGTGGAAAGAAGGATGAAAGGCAGCAGCTTCCTGTTGTGGGAGGCAAGCTAAAGTACTGGGAAAAAAGGATTTACAAGGAGATTCTCACACATCCTCTAAAAAAGTATGAGACAGCAGAACTGGAAAACTGCAGGTTGCCCAGGTTAAGATAGGAAGAGTAGGGGGCCAATAGTGAGGTTAAAGTATTCCTTAATTTTTCCCCTTGATCATGAGGATTTTGAGAGACGGTCCACCCAAAAACCCAAGTCTAAATTGCACAAAATTAGGAATATGTTGCATCTTGATCTGGCCCCCATCTGTAATTGGGCCAAGTCAAAACCCACTGATGTGACCACCAGTCCTGCTTTCATCCCAAACTCTGGGATGGAAAAGTTTGAACCTATCTGTAATCAAAACAATTTCATTTGCCATGTTCTTGTAACAGGACATCTCCTATTTGCATAAAGAACTTAACCCAGGAGATGGTCATCCAGGAAAGAGAGACCAGTAACACTGAGGGTTTAGTCTTAAACCACTGAAGTCAGTTGTTTTTTCCCAAAGACTTTCATGGGAGGAGGATAAGGCCCTCAATTCAGAAATTTTTTACAGGAGTCAGTTAAGTCTACAGATTTGCCGATTTGTCCTTAGGATTTGTACTAAAAGAACTAAGAATCGGTTACAGGAATTGAATTTCCTGCCAAATCCCCACTGTATCACTATAATGTGCAATGCTATGTTAGCCTTACAATACTCTGCATTTGATTGACCTTTCCACTCAAAACTTCAGTACAGTGTCAAGAACTTGTAACACAGAGGTGAAAAAACAGCAGCCAATGCAAACACTATCTATGAAAAAGAGAGAGATTGCATTGTGCACTCTGTCAGCTTAATATGTATCCAAAACTTGATTTCATTCTTGTGGAAAAAAGTTGCCAATACAGAAAAGTCTGGAAAATGTATCCATTCTCATGGCAACCTTTGCATCAAGGGTGGGGCTTTCTCTTTTACTTCCCTTCTTCCTCCTGCTTCTCAAACAGGCTGTTTTTTAATACATGTGAGTTAGACAAGCATCTTTGTTGTTCCTATGAGAAACTGCCAGGCTTGTGATTCCCTTCTGGAGGCCATGGTTCGAGTGCCGGCAGAATCAAAATATTATTCCAAGGAGAATTTCTCACCTCAGTAGTGCTGGCATGGGGGCTTTCCTCTTAATGAGGAAATCATTTACCTCAGAAATGATACCTTGTTTGCCTAGCTTCCAGAGTTCTTTAATTGCAAAAACAGAGACTGGAGACTATTTTGGTTTGTTGTTTGAGCTCTGCAACAGAAAAGCCTACAACAAACCTATTCCACCTCTCTGAGGGCTGGTCTACACTATGGGGTAAAATCGATTTTAGATACGCAATTTCAGCTACGTGAATAACGTAGCTGAAGTCGAATACCTAAAATCGATTTACTCACCCGTCCTCACCGCGTGGGATCGATGTCCGCGGCTCGCCATGTCGATTCCGGAACTCCGTTGGGGTTGGTGGAGTTCCGGAATCGATATAAGCGTGCTCAGGGATTGATATATCCCATCTAGATTAGACGCGATATATCGATCCCCGAGCAATCGATTTTAACGCGCCGATACGGCGCGTAGTCTAGACGCGGCCTGAGAAGATCAAAAGAAAGACTCAGGTTTGGGGATTCTTAAGACTACTTCATCTGGAGGGAAACATCAACCAGATAAAGGAAACAGACTTCTTTAACAGTTTATAAGCATGTTGCTTTTGTTGCTACTAACATAGGACATCAGAAGTTGGCAAATGTACCACATTTTGAGCTTGATTCTCCTCTTATTTACACACTTCTACACTGATTCCTTCATTGACTATTCCTGAGTCAGCATGGCATAAGTCAGAAGAGCATCAAGCCCTTAGGTTTTAAAAAAGTCTTAGCATATCATCTTTTTCCATATATAATCATGTTTCTTTTAAATATATTACATTTATTTGCAGCTGTTTTTTCGAAGTTAACTTTTGTTATCTCTTGTTTGCGCAATGTTAAACTATAGCTCAAAAGGCTTGCTTTTCAGTTTAAAAAGAAAAAAGCTGATTCAGAAGTATTTCCACATGTAAGGAACTGTATCAAGCTGCCAGTTGCCTTTCAGCTTTGCCTTCATGCTTACAAGAAATGCTCTAAAAGGAATGGCTTTTCCTAGAATGGAAGATTTTGAACTAAGATTATATGATTTTTTTTTCCAAATTGTGATAAATTGATAAGTTCTCTTGAAAAATGTTCTGGTTAAAAAATTCCAATAACTTAAACTGGAGTGTGTGAGGTTTTAGGAGCTTTCTCTCAGTTCTTTGGGGGAGGAGGGGGAGGTAGTTGTTTTCTTATGAAGATATATTACAATATCTTAACTGTTAGAAATTAAATTCATCCTTGGGCAGAGGGCCATCGAGTAAATCCCACTTATACCCTATTTTAAAGATTTAAGTGAGATTTAAGAGGTACATGCCAATAGACTTGAGTTGGCATCCTAGATTTGAACACGGATATAAAGTAATTATGCCTGAAGGCAAGGGGAAAGAAATGGAGTAACTTCATGTTTTACCATTATTTACTAATTAAATAGTTAATAGTAATCTATTTTATAAGAGAATTTTTAAAGGGGCCACATTCTACTAAAATCTGATCCAAAGCCCATTGAAGTCAATAGAGAGACTCCAGCTGACTCTGATAGCCTTTGGGTCAGCCCCCTAGAGTCCATTTTAGAAAATCTTATAATTAGATACAGCAAATAAACAAGAAAAAGTAAATCAAGAAATACAAACGCTCTTTCATACCAGTGTGAGATTAATACAATCTATGATCTGCCCAATGGCATTTTAGAAAGGTTGGAACCTCTTATTTAAAATATTACTAGATACGTTTATCCAATTAATTTGCATGTGCGTCTTTCATAAGTTAGCAATTACTGCACATGTGCAATATGGCATTGTATAGTTGTCCCCTAGCTGTGTCAGAAACATGATACCAGTTTGTTGTATAGATGGGGCCTTACATGCAGAGCTAGTCAGAGAAATGGGACCAGAAGGGACCACCAGATGATCTAGACTGACCTCCTGTATATCACAGGCCACTGAAATCCTCTAGCTACCTCCACAGCCAACCCAACAGCCAGAATTAGACCAAAGTATCATAGCTCTTGGGAGACTAAACTGTTATGTGACACAGGCCAAGAACAGAGAGCTAGACTGGACCACAGAGCGCCAGCCAGCTCCATGCCACAGAGCAGAGTAGGGGTTAGGATTTGCCTCGCAGCTATTTGACCTTTGTGAACATCTTGCCACTGACAGGTAATTTTTCTTTATAGCTGGATGAGTGCATTGACTGCACAATATTCAACAAAAAAGAACATTTCCAATAAACCTCTAGCTACTGGAATTTGGGTGGAGATAAGTTAATTATATATCTGAGTCTAATTTCTACCTTGGCAGAGGGATTCCCCTTCTTTTGAACACTTAAAGGGAACTTTACGAGTTTTAACCTGGAGTGAACTTTAAAAAGTTGCTGATGACTAATGTAAAATCTTATGTAGAAAGAATTTTGCTTGGTATATTTTTCTTTCTTTCCCTCATATTTTATTGCTAAGAACAATTGACCTTCCTGAACTTGTAATTGGACAGAATGAATCAATATGCAAATATATGAGAGGGCCCTTTCAGCTGGAGACATAAAACACTAAGCACTTTTAACTATGAAGCACAGACAGGCATAAATAGGTAAACTACCAATGCAGCCTTTCTGAACAGACTTTTTTGCTTTGATACCAATACATATAGATACATGGGATAAAAGTTTGATTTAAAACAGCTGCATAATAACCAGAACTGGATGACCTGCATCCGAATGAAGTTGGTATTCACCCACAAAAGCTCATGCTCCAATACAATACGTCTGTTAGTCTATAAGGACTCTTCGCTGCTTTTACAGAACTGGATGACATTTTCAGTGAAAACTGTGATAATCTTGTTTGTCGCAGACCGAAGGCCTCTGGTCTGACGTGGCGTCTGTTATGGCCAATTGCCGGTCATCCAAAGGTCACCCTGGTGCTGTGTGCAGCACCATAGTGCAGTGTGCAACCTTAGAGGTCCGTGTGCAGTTCCCGCTCTTTTACCTGGTTACCTAGGGGTTAGGCTAGGGTCGTGTGCAGTCTCCTGCTCTTCTGCCTAGCAACCCAGGGGTCAGGTTAGTGCTGTGTGCATAACACCAGCGTGCCTTGTGCAAAGGGGCCCAATCTGACCAATCGTAATGCAGTTCAAAGGGTCGGATAGGGTTGTGTGCAAAACTATGCTAGTGTGCTGAGTGCAGCTTCTAGTAGCTTCTAGTATGCCGTCTGCAAAATCTGCCCACGTAGGGGGCAACAGCTCGGAACCTGGAGGGTGGGGGAGCTAGGAACCAATCAAATTCTGCCAGGTGTAAAACAGTCCCTGGAATAAAACCATGCCTCGTGCCAGGATCTGTAGGAGTATCCACGTACTGACTGAAGGACCTGATCAACCCTTCAGCCAGGGGTCTCCTCCGGATATAGCCGGCTCGGGACGTGTCGTTTATTTTCTTTCATCGTTACCCCCCCACAGATTTGGTATGCTTCTGGTGTCTGTACTGCTGGTCAGCTGCGCCTGGAATACGGTACTTGCCCTCTAACTGTCTGTGCTTTGCCTAGCCTCCTCTCCCTTCCTTCCCTCTCTTTCCCTTTTATTTGGTATACAACTGCATATGCTACTGCTTGCTATTAAAGTTCATTTGGTGTCTTTGATAATAATATTTGGTTAAGTGTGCACACAAATCATTTAATTTGGTATATTCGTTTACCTTTTACAAGAGCAGTTGGTTTTGAAGTATTTGGTTCCTTGCTAATGTATGTAAATAGTTTGTTCTAGATTGTGTAAAGGTTTCTTATGCTAATAGCACTGTTAGTTGGTAAAAGTGCTCCTCCCCAGCCCAAGCTGTGATTTTCTTCCCGTTAATAAACGGCCACGTGGTGTTTTGAATTTTCAATCTGTCTGGTCTTGGTTTTCTTCACTCGATTAAAAAATCCACCAAACCCGCATTTGGGTCGGACACTTGTGAAGTTAATGAACTTGCTTCAGCCGTGTTCATGACCCTATTGATTCTGCAAATTTCAAAACTCCCTACACAAGTATTCATGAATTTTAAATGTGCATATGTGCACAGCCTAGTCTAAGACCATTCCAGTATAACCTGTGGGTGCTCAGCACTTTGGAAATCAGGCACTTTTATGTAGGTTCCTTAAAACGCATTTAGGTGTCTAACTTTAGGCACCCAACTTTGGAAATTTTGAGCTAAGTCTATAAAGATATATCCGGTATTATGACAATGAAATTAGTGTAAACATAAAACAATGAAGAAAGCTTCACCTCACTATACATGTTTATCTAAAGACATAGATAAAATATGATACTGTATTTGAAAAATAGTGTATGATCATGAAATTAAAGACAAACATAATGCATAGACATATTGGTTTATGCATGGAACTTTAACTTGGCATTTCCTGAGTGACTGTTTAACTCTGTGAACTTGACTTCCTTCATATGGAATATAAACAAATACAGATGGCCTTAATACTGTAGCATGGTACTGGATGTTGGAATGAAGGACTTAGCAAATTTATAAAATGTATTTCAATTAAATGAAAAAGAAAAAAGTTCCAAGGTATTTGCTCTCTGTTGAATTATATGATCAATACCCTTGTTAAAATAAATTTCAAAATGTTGGGCTCAGTCCAACAAAAAATATCTGTGGCCTTCATGTCATTTAAACCCTGGAAGGCCATGGATGCTGGCTGCAGAGTGTGCCAAGGAGAATGGGAGGGGGAGACAGAAAGAATGTCCATGGCTGGGAGTCGCTGAGTTGTTCTTGGAAAGAAGAACTCTTGTCTCTGCCTTATGTCATGATGACCTCAGGCCCCTATTCTGGTTCAGTCAATATCTGTCTGTAAGGACTCTGTAGCTTAAGTGTGTTTGTACAGCCCGAAGGTGGAAGTAATTCCCATGGCAAGTCTTAAAGGTAAAGAAACACTTCAAGCCTGAACTACTGGCAGGTTAATTCAAAGGCCTTTGGTTTTTGTAATACTTTAAAGAATAGAGGCCAACTGAAAGGTGGGTTCCTTGCCTTGATCGCTAGAGCCCTGACTCCATAAGGCACTTATGCCTAAACTGAAGCCAATGGGACAGCTAATATACCTAAAATTTCAGCATGTGCTTCAGAACCTCATCGTATCTAGATGTGGGCCTCTCCCCCACATAACTGCAAAGTCAAAGGAAGAGTGGGAAGCTTCTCTCCTCCTTGGTTTGACTTTAATATAGGATGACAATGGCAAGTCTTCAGTCAAATGAGCAACTAGTTTTCTTTTCCTTGCCTGGCAGGAGCAAAGAGTAGCTTTCAGCTGATCTGTAGGTTAGAATGGCACAGGTACCAAAACCATTAAGAACACACTGACTTCAGTGTGGCTGCTTATATGCTTAAGGTCTTTGCTGGATCAGGGTCAGAGTGCTCAGAATGTTTCAGGATCAAGCCCTTATTTCAGGAGAGGGTTTTAACCTCATCAAGCAGCATGTAAAATACCTGTCTCAATGCCCCTTTCACCAACCTTGTCACCCAGCATTTCTGAAAGTTTATAGATTCATAGATTTTAAGATGTTAAGACCAGATGTTACAATGTTATGATTTTCCAGTCTGATCTTATGCATAAGACAAGCCATAGAATTTCACCCAATGATTCTTGCATCGAGCCCATAACTTCTGGGCTGGTTTAAGTTTCTTAGGGCAAACTTACTAAATGATCATGTCAAGTTTCTATGTTCTTTGCTTATATTTGAGGCAAATCACTTGTTCGGACAAAAAAACCCTATCATTCAGGTTTAAGAATTCACATCAAAAGCAAATGTGCTCCTTTATGAAAATATTCAGTAACGTTTATGAGGAAAATGTTGCTGATCTTTGCTGAATGCTCTGCAACAGGAGAGTAATTCAGGTGGCATTTTATGTCAATTTTATAGTAACAAGTTAAGTGAGTCTAAATTTTTGAGGGCTATTTAATTTCTTAGGAACTGAGTTGGGGGAAAAAATCCCTAATATCTGCACCACAGAGATTGTAGAAGCCAAATAAAGTTTCTTCCATTGACTTATTTAGTGTGGACGCCTGCACTTTTTTTGTGGGTGAACTAAACATTAAAATGTACTGTGTATTTTTAATATAGATGTTAATTGTAACTGAATTCATCTTAAGAAAAAGGGCTTAATTCAGTGTAGCTCACATGTCGAATAATTATTTTGCCGCTGAAATTCTTTAGATCTATGGAATAAGAAAAGACTAACTTATAGGTGTCTTTCTCAGCAATGATAGGGTCTTCATCATGTCTCCAGCAGCAGCACAACAGTGAGATGTGGAATGGACAGGTGGCTCTCTTACAATATTTGTAAATCATGATCCCAGAACTCTTTCGTTCATAGAACATGCTGAGAAAGGCTGCCCAAACGTAATCAGGAAATACCAGTACTCTCATGACACAGCTTGTTCTTGTGAAATGTTCAGCCAGTTTTCAAATTTAAGAATTTTGAATAATTGTCCAGTATGAACCTTGGAGTTATTTCAGATTTGCCCAGTGCTTGTCCTTCAAAATATTACAAGTAATAATATTGTTCTTTTTTATAGCAGCCAACAGTGTTAGTCAATTTACAATATGAATAAAAGACCAGTTGTTTCATTCTTATCTCACATATAATGGTGTAAACAAAATACACACTCGGGTCAGTAGAGTTATATCAGTTTTGAACAGGTGCACAGGGCAAACAGATCCAAAGTATTTGTCCCTAAGAGATTATAATGCAATAGTGTGTTTAATAAGCGAGGAACAAGTAAAAAGAGAGGGGCTGGTAAAAGAAGAAAAAAGAAAAGAGTTAAGTGTAATAAGACAATGGAGTTTCCCCAATATGGTAGAATACATAAATATCTTGATGGTTTCATTATAAACATACTTTTTTAAACTGGTTAATGAACTTTCCTTTGGTTCATGTGTAAATGGAAATATAGCCCAATGATAACAAAACAGATTATGGTGTGCAAAAATAGGAGCCGTGCACATTATAAATAAGTTTCTTTGACTAAATAATAAAATGAACCACAATAACAAACTAGAATACCATTAACAAAATATATCCAAATTAGGAATGGTATACATAATACAGAAGAGTGAGAAGATGACAGTAGCCAAAATCTTATTCTTTTTCTAATTATTGTCAACACAAAAAATTGATCATACCAAAAAACCTCTAGAAATAACAACTTAACAACTGAGAAATCAAGTACTCAGATATCGTTAAGGTGAGTTTTTAACCTTCAGACTACCCTCTTCTGATTATGCCATAAAATATTGTTTCTTTTTATGTCATAAATTATTTGACATCTAATATATATTTCATTATCTTTACATACAGTAAGTCACAATACAGGACTGCTCCTTTTTCATTGGCCACCAGAAATAGTATGCAATTTAGATGGAGTAAACAGGCCAAAGGTATTAACATGATTTTGTTACTGTTCAACATTAGACAAGATTTGGGGTTTGGTATGCAGAGATCTCACCCTTCTTAAGAAGGAAAAAACAGTTAATTGTTTGAAATTTAAAATATTAAATAAGGCATTTGTTCCCTTGTTTGTTTTCTTTTTAGCTAGAGAGTTTTTAAAAGGAAAAACTCCCTTCTCTGGTAGTCTTTTTAGATCATACTAAAGATGGTAATAACTGTCCTTTTGGGGGGAAAATAGACATTAGTTGATGTCATTTGGGTCCCTCTCTGACCTGGTCTAGTCAGGATGACAAAGTCCCAAGATTCCATGAGATGGCTGCCACCCCTGCCATGATGCTGAAACTAGCTCCAGGAGCCAGTTTTTCTCCCTGAAGTCTCTTTCATCAAAGACCCACAAAGGGAATGGTGGGTGTGATACTCCAGTGGTTTTCAACCTTTCCAGACTACTGTACCTCTTTCAGGATTCTGAAGCCGAAGCCCTGCCGCCCAGGGCTGAAGCATGTAACTTAGATTCAGGGGGCCCCCTGTGGTGTGGGGCCCCAGACAATAACCCTGCTTGCCACCCCCTAATGGCAACCCTGCACTTGTGACCCCACCGCCAACCCATCTTGCAACCCCCAGGTTGAGAAACACTTATCTAGATGAGTTGATGTATCCCCTGGAAGACCCCCTGCATACCTGCAGGTACTTGTACCTAGGATTGCCAATTTTGGTTTGACGTGTTCCTGGAGGTTTCATCACCTGACATAATCTTTAATTAGAGATCGATCTTCAATTTCCTGGAGATTCTAGGACAATCCTGGAAGGGTGGCAACCCTACTAGTACTCCTGCTTGATAACCACTGGAATAGCCCATCCCCGTTACTATTTTGTTCATAACCTAGGCTTAATTTCTGGCATGCTAATTTTGGCTTAGTAAACAAAAGAGTAAAACCAAAAATCACTAAGCATGATTTTAACATTGAGTTATTAGTAGGCTGTTTCCTTTAAACTAACTTAATTTGGGGGAAGGGTTGCTTTTTTAGGGGATTTTTTTTGTACTTTTTTCCATTAACATTTGTTATTAGTTATTGGGGCATTTTATGAACTTATACATACTTTTTACAGTTGAATTTATAAGATATTTAGGGTAAATTTATAGGCCCAGTTATTACAACATAATAAGTTACTCCAGCTACATGAATAAAGTAGCTGGAGCTGGTGTAGCTTAGGTCGACTTACTACAGCGTCTACACTGCTCTGGGTCTTAGGGAGACACACTCCTGTTGGCTTACCTTACTCTTCTCATTCAGGGTGGAGAATTGGGGTCAACCGGAGAGAAATCTGGGGTCCATTTGGCGGGTCTTCACTAGACTGCTAAATCAACCCCCGGTGCATTGATTGCCAGAGCATCAATCCGGCTGTACTGTAGACATAGCCTGAGCAGCCTCCAGTGGAAAAGGGAACTTGATGCAGGGGGCTGATGTGAGACTTGTCAGGAATAGATGCAGAGAGAAAATGACAGGCACAGAACTCTAGAGAAGTGAGCATCAGTGCTCCTGTATGAAACGGGAGAAAAGCCTGTTGAGAATCTTTGGGTCAAGTTTAGAGGTGAGATAAACAAGGGTGAGATAAACAAGGGTGGTGTCATGGTGGGCATCTGCTATAGACCAGCAGATCAGGAGGATGAGGTAGACAAGACTTTCTTTGGACAACTAACAGAAGTTTCCAGATCGCAGTCCCTGGTTCTCATGGAGGACTTCAATCACCCTGACATCTGCTGGGAGAGCAATACAGCAGTGCACAGACAACCCAGAAAGTTTTTGGAGAGTGTTGGGTACAATTTCCTGGTGCAAGTGCTGGAGGAACCAACTAGGGGCCATGCTCTTCTAGACCTTCTGCTCACAAGCAGGGGAGAATTGGTAGGGGAGGTAGAAGTGGGTGGCAACCTCGGCAGCAGTGACCATGAGATGGTTGAGTTCAGGATGCTGACAAAAAGAAGAAAGGAGAGCAGCAGAATACGGACCCTGGACATAAGGAAAGCAGACTTTAGCTCCCTCGGGGAACTGATGGGCAGGATCCCCTGGGAGGCTAATATGAGGGGGAAAGGAGTACAGAAGAGCTGGCTGTATTTTAAAGAAGCCTTATTGGGGGTGCAGGAACAAACCATCCCAATGTGCAGAATAGCAAATATGGCAGGTGATGAGCTTGGCTTAACAGTGAAATTTTTGGTGAGCTTAAACACAAAAAAGAAGCTTACAAGAACTGGAAACTTGAACAGATGACTAAGCATTATTGCTCTTGCATGCAGGGATGTAATCAGGAAGGCCAAAGCACAACTGGAGTTGCAGCTAGCGAGGGATGTGAAGGGTAAAAAGAAGGGTTTCTACAGATATGTTAGCGACAAGAGGGTGGTCATGGAAAGTCTGGGACTCTTACTGAATGGGGGAGGCATTCCACATCATAGTGACAGATGATGTGGAAAAAGCTGAGGCACTCAATGCTTTTTTTTGCCTCAGTCTTCACAGACAAGGTCAGATCCCAGACTGCTGCACCGGGCAGCACAGTATGGGGAGGAGGTGAGCAGCCCTCAGTGGTGAAAGAAGAGGTTAAGGACTATTTAGATAAGCTGGACATGCACAAGTTCATGGGGCTGGATGCAATGCATCTGAGGGTGCTGAAGGAGTTGGCTGATGTAACTGCAGAATCATTGGCAGTTACCTTTGAAAACTCATGGTGGCTGGGGGAGGTCCTGGATGATTGGAAAAAGGCAAATACAGTGCCCATATTTAAAAAAGGGAAGAAGGAGAATCCGGGGAACTACAGACCATTCAGCCTTACCTCTGTACCCAGAAAAATCATGAAGCCAGGTCCTCAAGGAAGAATCCAATGCACTGCTACAGGCTGGGGATCAACTGGCTAAGCAGCAGTTCTGCAGAAAAGGACCTGGGGATTACAGTGGACAAGAAGCTGAAAATGTGTCAGTGTGCCCTTGTTGCCAAGAAGACTAATGGCATATTGGGCTGCATTAGTAGGGGCATTGCCAGCAGATGAAGGGAAGTGATTATTCCCCTCTATTCGGCACTGGTGAGGCCACATCTGGAGTATTGCATAGTATTGCATAGTATTGCATAGACAAATTGGAAAGGGTCTAGCGGAGGGCAATGAAAACGATAAGGGGGCTGGGGCATATGACTTATGAGGACAGGCTGAAGGAACTGGGCTTATTTAATCTGCAGAAGAGAAGAGTGAGGGGGGGATCTGATAGCAGCCTTCAACTACCTGAAAGTGGGTTCCAAAGAGGATGGATCTAGACTGTTCCCAGTGGTGGCAGATGGCAGAACAAGGAGCAATGGTGTCAAATTGCAGTGGGGGAGGTCTAGTTGGATATTAGGAAAAACTATTTCACTAGGAGGATGGTGAAGTACTGGAATTATTACCTAGGGAGGTGGTGGAATCTTTATCCTTAGAAGTTTTTAAGGTCAGGCTTGACAAAGTCTTGGCTGGAATGATTTAGTTGGGGATTGGTCCTGCTTTGAGCAGGGGATTGGACTAGATGACCTTGTGAGGTCCCTTTCAACCCTGATATTCTATGATTTTTTTCTGATCTGTCTTCTGTATCTTCCAGTATATGGGTCTGCCACATGGGAACTAGAAAGTCATAACTCTAGGGATGATTTTTGTTCCATTTGTTTTTGGAGAAAACTTGACATTCTCTCCATTTTTAAGAAACCAATTTCATTTAATTCTACAGAAATAGATTGATCCCAAAAGTGAAAGTCTCTACAGTCCATTCTGAACATTATCTTTGCCTCTGGAGGAGGATCTGTGCCTAATTCAGTCTTGAATTCTTAGCCAAAGGCATGTAACATAAAGTATGTCTACATTGCAATAAAACACCCATGGCTGACATGTGTCAGGTGATAGTCTTGCAGGGCTCTGGCTGTGAAGCTAAAAAACTGCAGTGTAGATGTTTGGGCTCAGGCTGGCGCTCCCTAAATAAAGTGATATATAAGTGCTATTGGCATTAGTCAGCCCAGAGTACACAAAATGTCTAAAGACCACAGAGAAGAGGTGAGTTTCAGAATGATAAAGATCTATAAAATAGTTCAAGTTTGAAGAAAATCATATCAGTAGTTTAAAGGATATAAAAATTTTATAAAGATTAAATATTTAATGGTCCAAAATTGGAGAAGCAGCAGAGAATCCTGTGGCACCTTATAGACTAACAGACGTTTTGGAGCATGAGCTTTTATGGGTGAATACCCACTTCGTCAGATGCATTCACCCACGAAAGCTCATGCTCCAAAACGTCTGTTAGTCTATAAGGTGCCACAGGATTCTCTGCTGCTTTTACAGATCCAGACTAACACAGCTACCCCTCTGATACTTGACAAAATTGGAGACAATCCCAGACTAGCTTTGAACTGATCCAAACCCCTTAAATAGTCAACTTGTTGATTTTAAATATTGATAACTCTAAAAACACTGACTAATATTATCCCCTAAAATAAAGAGCGTGCTCCTGAGTCACTGCATACCCAATTTATACCAGAACTAGATAGCAGAGGGGCTGATTTAGTGAATGTGAGACATGATGGAATCTAGAAGCATTGGACACAGACCTGATTTTTTTTCTATTGTATGTATTGAAAATGCATACATGGAAATGCTTCCATTTCAAACTGATAATAATTGAAAACATTTTGCAATATTGTTACAGTCTGTACCACCAGGTTCACACCTTTGTTAAATTTTGTGCAAAGCATACTGTGTAAGGCATCATTTGAAAACTCATGATTTGCTCATCGTTATTGTCCTGGTAAAATATGTGTGGCAACAGGGTATGTAAAGGTATGATTCCATGGTATAATATTATCAAAACTTATTCCAACATGTTCTGGAGGGCAGTCACAAACAAGCTCCCCAGAGATGAAAAGCTGGCCAACATCTCAGCCAGGTGTCAACAAGATCAAATGGACCGTCACCTAAGTGGCCACTCTTCTACAGGAGAGAGGGTGTGGGCAAAAAAACCCTACATTTTGACAAAGAGGCAGCATAAGGTTCCTATCCACACACACTTTGTCTTCTGAACATCAGCTGGAGATGATTATTACACAAGAGAAAGGGCTATAAGAGGAGAATACAGATGCTCCAGATCAGCTCTCCCTTGCTTTCTGCTCACGGCATCATCAGCACCTGAAGAACAAAGGAAGCAGCATTGGACCAGTGGGGAGATCCTGAAAGAGGTTCAGCCAGTAAGACTGCTGAAATATGTGGTGAGAGAGACCTTTGTTTTGTATTCACTTAGCTTGTTAAATTAGGTGTTGGTTGCATTTTAGTTTTTATTTCTTTGTAACCAATTCTGACTTATATGTTTCATTACTCTTTTTGTAGTTATAAATGTGTTTCATGATTTCATATAAACCAGTGTGTTTGGATTGGAATAACAATATTTGTGCAGATCATTTTCTATTAATAAATGATGGATTTTATATGAGCTTGTATTGTACATAAGGGTGCTGGGCAATACTTGATGCACATTTCTGGGGGAAAGTCTGGGACTGGGAGGTGGATGGTGTTGCCCTGCTGTGTAATTCATGAGTGGCTGGTTATAGCACTCATACAGTACAGCTGGGAGTGATTTACATGCTGGAGGCTGTGTGTGAGCAGACCAGGAGTCGTAGGTCTCACAGCAGAACCCTGTAAAAGGCATCCTAGGTTGGAGAATTGAGGGGACACAGCTGTCCATCAGTCCGGATTACACCCTGGGTAATGTCACAAATATTCACCCACTTCTGTGTATTTCCCATATAATTACCTATAACACATTCTCAGGTGACAGGCAAGAGACACACTGACTCTACTTGCAAAGATATCAAAAATTATCTTCAATTCCCACACTAGGACACATGGCCACTAAATACTGCCAGCCATTATAGTCCTATCAATACTGGACTAAAAAACCATATTAGCCTCTTCCAGATAGAATTCTGCTTAGGTATGTAAAAGCAGCAGAGAATCCTGTGGCACCTTATAGACTAACAGACGTTTTGGAGCGTGAGCTTTCGTGGGTGAATACCCACTTCGTCAGACGCAGGTATGGTTTACTTGAAATGGTGTCCTTGCTCAGTGTAGAGCTGAAGTAGAATATTTTATTTTATGGAATCTCCAGTATCCATTTTGAACATGATTTTCTACTTTCATTGGTACCCTGCAGTGCATCTGTTCATGAATCCAAAATCCACTAGCGCCCATCCTGAATTTGTTCTGACTCACATTCCAGTCAGTCTGTAGAAGGACTGCAGTGTCAAGGCCAAACAGCACCAGAACTGAAATTCATTATAAATGAAGGAAAATATTCACAAAAAATAGGTATTTTCTTACTGTTGTTTTTGTTCTTAATATTTCTATTGCAGGAGTACCTACTGGCCAACCAGGTCTTGGGCCCGTTGTGTTAAATGTTCTTAAAACATATAGTAAATGAAAGACACTGGCCCAGAGAATTTATACTCTAAAAGAAAGTACACTATTATATGTGGCTTATAAATATAGATACAGAATCAGCCCCTTTCCATACAAAAGGTCGTATATTATATGACCAATTCATTTTTCTTAAAACTGCGTGACTACATCTTAATTACTATAGGACTCTTCTCTGTAACTAACAAGTATTGCTTAGAAACGTGATAGTATACCCTGTATTTACAAGGCATGTTTATCAAATAAATCTGAGTACTAATGCAATTCAGTACTTAAACTTTTTGGTTTTTAAAAGTGAGCAGATTAAAAGGCAGAAATTCATCTGGAATCTTGCCTGGACAGAAAGAGATTCAAAGCCACTAACTCTGAATAATAAACACAATATTTTAAGATATATTTTTCTCAACCTATCTTGGCTACTGGAAACTAAACAAAAAAGAACAGGAGTACTTGTGGCACTTTAGAGACTAACACATTTATTTGAGCATAAGCTTTCGTGGGCTATAGCCCACTGCATCAGATTCATAGAATGGAATATAAAGTAAGAACATGAAAAGGTGGGAGTTGCCATACCAACTCTAAGAGGCTAATTAATTAAGATGAGCTGTTATCAGCAGGAGAAAACCTTTTGTAGTGATGATCAAGATGGCCTATTTCAGACAGTTGACAACAAGGTGAGAGGATACTTAACATGGGGAAATAGATTCAATTTGTGTAATGATCCAGCCACTCCCAGTCTCTATTCAAGCCCAAGTTAATGGTATCTAGTTTGCAAATTAATTCTAGTTCAGTAGTTTCTCGTTGGAGTCTGTTTTTAAAGCTTTTCTGTTGCAAAATTGCCACCTTTAAGTCTGTTACTGAGTGACCAGAGAGGTTGAAGTGTTCTCCTACTGGATTTTGAATGTTATGAGTCCTGATGTAAGATTTGTGTTCATTTATTCTTTTGCATAGAGACTGTTCAGTTTGGCCAATGTACATGACAGAGGAGCATTGCTGGCACATGATGGCATATATCACATTGGTAGATGTGCAGGTAAACGAGCCCCTGAGGGGCTTGGCTGATGTGATTAGGTGCTATGATGGTGTCACTTGAATAGATATGTGGATAGAGTTGGCATCAGGCTTTGTTGCAAGGATAGTTTCTTGGGTTAGTGTTTTTGTTGTGTGGTGTGTGGTTGCTGGTAAATATTTGCTTCAGTTTGGGGAGCTGTCTGTAAGTGAGGACTGGTCTGTCTCCCAAGATCTGATGAAGTGAGCTGTAGCCCACGAAAGCTTATGCTCAAATAAACTGGTTAGTCTAAGGTGCCACAAGTACTCTTGTTCTTTTTGCAGATACAGACTAACATGGCTGCTACTCTGAAACCTAAACAAAAATGGAATCTTGTATCTCACATTTGTATTCATTCAACTTCTCCTGAAAGACACCGAGGCTTGTATCAGTGGTGGTACACCTCTACCCTGATATAACATGACCCAGTATAACACTAATTCGGATATAACGTGGTAAAGCAGTGCTCGGGGGGGGGGGCGCATTCCAGTGGACCAAAGCAAGTTTAGTATAATGCGGTTTCTCTCTGACAGCATTATGCATTATTGCTTAGTCAAAACAAATTAGACTCTGTACTGCTAGCTTGGGTTTGATATATTTTCTGATATAACAGTATGTGCTAACCTGTCAAGTAAACACTAAGTGTATGCTAGTTTGGCATTTAAGTTATGTATTTTGAATCTTTTCCATGTATCATCTCATAATTTCTATTTCAATGTGATTGCTAAGAAATTCAACAAACATGCTCATATGCCACTTTATTATGTGTCTGTTGCTAGTTCATTGGTCATTATAGCCTAAATAGTGGTAAATGGTAGCAGCAGCCTCTGAGGAGTGTAAAAATATTTCACACACAATTATCTACTTTGCCTGCTTTTAGTAGAAAAAATATCCTTCTGTTTTGTGCATTGGCCTCACTAGCCTAGTACAATATGAATTATGTATGTGTGCCATCCTTCCATCCTGTGGGCTGTAGTACTTTGGTACAGTTTGGTTGTTGGCTTTAGTGTGTGGGTGCTGGGTGGTGTTGGTGGCCTGTAATATGCAGGAAGTCAGACCAGATGATCTGGTGGCCCCTTCTGGCATTAAATTTGAACTCTATAATTCAGTAAAATATACCAGGCTAAATTCCATGCTGAATTACACCCTTTGTAACCCTTAAAAGGCGGTAAGGGGTAAACCAGGGGTCAGCAACCTTTCAGAAGTGGTGTACCGAGTCTTCATTTATTCACTCTAATTGAAGGTTTCACATGCCAGTAATTTTAATGTTTTTAGAAGGTCTCTTTCTATGTCTACATACAACAATAGTTTTGTTATATATTATAAAGTAAATAAGGTTTTTAAAATGTTTAAGAAGCTTCATTTAAAATTAAATTAATATGCAGAGCCCCCTCGGACCGGTGGCCAGGATCTGGGCAGTGTGAGTGCCACTGAAAATCAGCTCGCGTGCTGCTTTTGGCATATATGCCAACGGTTGCCTATCGCTGGTGTAAACTATGAAATCTGACCCTCTACTTTGTTTGAGGAGTTATTTTTTTCTGGGGGGGAAAATAGTGAATTTGAGGTAGGGACTATTCCTAGCTCTGGTTGTATACCAGTTATTTGCTGTGCCACTTTGGGCAAGTGATCCAGGCTGAGATTTTCAAAGCCGATATGGGGATTTTTCTATACAACTCCCATCCTCTTCTATTTAGCTTTATAAATTTCAACCCTGCAAACTTTTCTATTCTTCAATTTATGCATCAATTAGATACATAACCAAAAATAACAGGTGAGCCTTAATTTATGTTTATCAAAATGCTGAGATTCCTGGATGAAACTGATAAATAAGTGGTAAAGGTGATAAATATTACTGTATTGGTAGTCCACTCACATGCCACTGAAACAAGCAAGGTATAGATTGAACAAGGCAGATCACAAGTAGCAAAAAAAAAAAAAAAAGACTAGATTTTTTACCTCTACTGAAGAAGCCCTTGGAAGACTTCATGATAAATCAAGGCTCATTTTTTAGACTTTTTAGCTATATTTATCCTATTTTAACAGAAGTGTGACAACAGAGACACTGCTTAATCACTGAACAATCTGGTCTAACCCTACTCCGAAGGTACAGCTGATGCATACCAAACAGGAGGCACGTTCCCTATTTCTAAGTAAAAATGTTGATTCATAAAAGGCTCAAATAGTTCATTGCAGCTCAAGAAAGTTAAAAGATATGTTTGTAGTTCTTGGAGCTAGTTTGAAATGTACTGTTTCACTGAAGCCAAAACGTTTTGTGTAGAGATATCTGCTTCAACAAAGTTTTAATCAGGTAAAAAGAGAGGAAGAGAGGGAAAAAATTGTGCCACGTGCAAAATTTTGCTTTGAATGAGGCAGGGCAGGGATTTGAATCTGGATCTTCCATATCACAGGTGCACGCACACACATAGGTTTAGGTCCAAAAATGGACATTTCAACACAATTCTGTTTTTGTCACAAAATTCAGAGGCATTGGTTTTGGTGCCGTGTGTAAGTAAAACCAATTTGAAGCTGTGAAAGTTGCTATGAAACAGACTTGTCACATCCTCCCGCCAGCTCTGGTAATTTTACCCCCTGCTAATTGTTTTTACAAGTTGGTATCTATGGAAAATTAAAACTGGTGAAAAGAAAACCTTGGATGATGGGTTAAATTTCTACTGAATATTTCCCAGAGCTGAGGTTGAGCAAGTGGATGGGGATGAACTCTGCAGACAAAGCAAGAAAGAGAGATTGGAGCGGGACGAGGAATTGTCTCTGAGTCACAAAGCCTCAAAGGGCTACCTCCTCGGAGGGTGCAACTTAGACACCATGTCTTGCTCAGGGCTGTGCATAAAAGCTAAAGGCACAGTCTAGCCCGAAGTAATACAGACTCCAGTTGCAACAACATAGTTAAGGTGGCAGCTCAACTCCTATTTATAAGGCCTACATCAGCCATACTGTGTAGCTTTGGCGAGAGTTCTCCTTTTGGACTGAAAATTGGCATTCCTGAGTTCAAGGTGATTTTTTTCCAATTTTTGAAGGAAACTGGTTTAAAAATATTTGTGGTAGAAGGAAGTAAATATAGCGTAGATTAAAATGTTAACAAGATCCCATCTTTTTTTTTTCTGTGCACCTATAGCTTTAAAATATCTTTTATTAAAACAAAAACGAAACTTTAATTTTATTTAAACTTAAAACTCTTTGTATACTGCCTGGCAACGATTATATGACGGATTTAACTCCCACACATAACCACAGGGAGAAGCTGTCAGCACTCTCACACTCCAAGTCACTTGGCCACTGCTGCTACTTTGTACTTCTCCCAGTGAAGGAGGTCTGAACTTGGATGGCATTTGTAGGCCCTGAGCAAAGGGCCCTGGAGAGGCATGCCTACTTTGTTGCACTGGAGAGAGATTCAGACTAAAGATCCTTCCTCCCCCTTGCCTGTAAGTCCAAGGCAGTGAGCCCAAAGCCACTGCCTTTCAGCAGTAGCTTTGTCTTAAGTCTGATCCTCTTTGCTCCCCTCAGAGGTAGCATAGAGTAAATGGTGTTGTGCTGCTTTTCCAGTGGCAGAATCTGCAGAGTAGTTATTTAAAAAAAAATCAGCACTTTCTAACAGCTAATCACCAAGTGATATCTGACATAACCTAGTTGTTCTCAATAGGATGATGTGGCCTCTGTCATCAAATGCTGATTTATTTTTAATGGTGGTAACTTCATGTCAGGGCAGAACCTTCACACACACATTTTACAAGGGTTAGACACAGAGACAGAATATTCTTTTTACCCCTTGTACCAGGAAGGAGAGGGAAAGAAGGTGCATTTTTTTGGAGGGCAGTGTCTTCCCTGAGCCTGATGGGGTTTAAAAGAAAGTGGGAAAGAAATCAAGGAAAACGATGGAAAATCATGGAAACCTTGTTCACCAGAGTTTGAATCTCTGCAGCTATAATGAATACAAGTACAATGGGTATGGCTATCAAGAAATCTTCCTTCTGAAATGTTCTCACATCCAAGAAAAAATATCCACTTGTGAGTTCCTTTAGATCTTTTAAAATTACACAAAATGTCATTTTGTTTTTATAAAGAAGGTATTAAAGGCCTTAAATTGCAAATATTAAAAAAAAATCAGTCTTGATTAGAATCCTACCAAGAATCCTCCTCTTCTATGACATGTGTGGGCATGTTCTGGACAGCTGTTACTCCACCATCATTTAAGGTAAATACAACATAATCTTAGTCAAAAGCAGCAAAAAGCGAAACCTTCACACGTTAAAGGCAATCCTGTAAGTCTTTTCACTGTGTGAATCTATTTCTCTGTTATCAGTATTGTGTGTGCAATATACAGTTTACTATATACAATCAGTGCAGAAGGAATTATGCCAGTGCAGATGTACCAGCAGGTGATACGTCCTCCCCAGTGGAAGGATTAGTGCTTCCAAGTCACAATCCCTCAACTACTTCCAGGGAGTGTAATGATTGTTCATGCCTCACTATTGTTACTTGTATTACTGTAGGGCCTTGAAGATCCAACCAGGTCAGGACTCCTTTGTGCTGTACAGACATACAGTAAAAGTTCCTGCTTAAAAAGAGGTGGTACAGTATGTGTTCTCTGTGTGACTAGTATCTGTGGAGGCCTCCAGGAAATGGATTCTGCCTGGCCCTTCTGCACTCTCTCTGCCCTCCCCTGTCCTGTGGCAGCACAGCTTCTTCAGGAGTCAAGTTGTCATTGGGCAGTCACCTTGTACATATTTCCCAACCTCCCTCTCTAAGAGGGTGGGGTGTGGGAGGAGGACAGCATATCACCTCAGTTCTAGAAATTTTAAAGGGTGTTAGAAAGCATTTGCTTGAAATAATACTTTACCGTTAGTGTTAGCATTGATTTAGGCTGGAAATCATAGAAATGTTTCAATTGTTTACTTTATGAAGCCTTTCTGTAGGGAGGATGGGGAAGAATTAAAAAAAAATCAAACAAGGAAACTTGAAGTTAAAAAATCCTCTGTTTCCCTAAGACTTCAAAGCAGCGCAGCACACTTGTTATTGCCCATGATTTCATTCTTCTCCCTGAATGGCTTCTCATGTGGCTATGAGAACTGAGAGTGCTTTGAATAAAGCCATTCTTAGCTACATCTGCTATTTGAGCCATATTGCCCTTAGCTCAGATAAGCATAGCAAATCAGCAGAGGGAAAACAACACTAGTCTCTCCCAGTGTCAGCGCTTTCTAATTTAACTTCCTTACACTGAGTATAGATGGCAGGGGACACAGCTTGGTTGTATGAAGTCACATCACAGGGCTATTAATTAAATGAATACTGTTACTAATACACACCTTTTAAGTTTTGAAAGCATTGTTTGTCAATTATATAGGACTTTGCATCCTGAGAAGGCTTCCCAGTGAATTCAGTGAACAGTAAATAACTACTTAGTGAATTGATTCGGTTTCCCGTTCACACTGTCATGGCTGTGTTGGGTCTATGGGGCTAAGAGGAGCAAAAAATGGATAATTATCACTAAAGATAGCAGATATGACTTTGCATACACATAGGCAAGAGATGTGATGAGTAAGAAAGTGTTATATTCCATAGTCTCCTTACAGAGTGGAGCTAGTTAATCATGTCTTCCATTACAACCCCATGCAAATCCCTGTCGTGTCTCAATTTTTGCTTTCCTCATCGGATACCCTTAGAGCAGTCATGTATATAAGATGTAATCAATTTATTTTCCATGCTTTCTAAAAATTCTTTTCATCTTTACCATTCATAACTATCTCAACATTCATTCTTGTTATGATAAATAGGACTTCCTTAGTTGATGAATGCTTTGTACAATCGTGACCACGGTAATAAATTATAACTTACTAGACAATTAAACATCAAGAAACAAAAACTTGACAGAAACAAAGAGACACTCATATCCACTATTTGTTGAAACGTATATTCCACATGGAAGAGGGACTAGGTGAGTGTTTATTATTAGAATAATGCTGAGAGATTGAAAATAAGCAAGAAGGGTGATGAAAACCACTGGTTTTCATTTTGCCATTAGATCTGCTCCCTTTCTCACTGATAAAACAACAAAATTTTGTCTTCAGATATTTGTCTGTAATTACAGAGGGAAAAAAAACAAATAGCCACAAAATGTATTATTTAAAATTCTTCCAAGAAAAAGAAAAGCAAACGTAGAAAATTTTATGAAACAACTTTGAATATTGCACCAGGGAATTCAGAATTGAGGTGGCTTTTGTACAGAACTTGTCACCACCACAGCACTAGGACATTTATTGGCTTGGTGAGCAGTTACTCAGAAGCATAGTTCCATTTACTCCTGTGAGAAACTGCTCACCAGTGTAGAAGTAAAACAGGGTGGTGTTAAGGATAGATGTACGTTAAAATACAGCTGTGTGATGAAGCTTGTGCAATGGTTGTCTGAAAATTACCTGGATGTACTTACTATCACAAACCCTGACTTTGCTAAACCTTTAGACCAGATGCTTAGTGCAATTAATATTAACAAAAAGGGGGAAGGAACAGAAGCTAGATTAGGGAAAGAACAGGTTAAAATATTTAAATAATTCAGATTGTATTCAAGTTGGCAGGGCCTGATGAAATTCATTTTAGAGTACTTAAGGAACTAGCTGAAACAATCTTGGAAATATTAGCAATTATCTTTGAAAACTCATAGAGAATGGGTGAGGTCCCAGCTGACTGGAGAAGGGGAAATATAGTACCTATGTTTAAAAAGGGGAACAAAGAGGACCTAGGCAATTATAGGCCAGTCAGCCTAACTTGGATACCTGGAAAGATACTGGAAACAATCAGTTTGAAAGCATGAAATCATAACAGGATTATAAGTAATAGCCAACATGGGTTGGTCAAGAATAAATCATGTCAAGTGGGTAGGGGAAGCTGTAGATGTGATAATATATTGATTTTTGAAAGGCTTTTGACATGGTCCCACATGATATTCTTGTAAGCATCTAGGGAAATATGGTCTAAATGAAATTACTATAAGATGGATGCAAAACAGTTTGGAAGACAATACTCAAAGCGTAGGTACTGATTGGTTCCCTGTCAAACTAGGGAGACATATCAAGTAGGATCTGGGAGGACTCTGTCCTGGGTCTGGTATTATTCAGTATTGGTGTTGGTCCTGCTCTGAGCAGGGCATTGGACTAGAGGACATCCTGAGGTCTCTTCCAACCCTAAAATTCTATGATTCTATGAATATCTTTATTAATGACTTATATAATGGAATGATAAGTGTAAGCAGGGTGATGAGCTATGGAAGAGATCTTCAGGAGCTGATATAATTTGCATGGGCACACCCATCCTGCTTGCATGCTTAGCATGATGAGATTGCTTGCCCAAATGATCACATTTGGCTGGTGTTGGACCCCCAGTCTCCTTGTTATTGGGGCAGGCGTTATAAAGGGTTGTTATCCTTGTTGTATGAACCAAGGGCAACAGAACTATACTTGGCATACACTTATTGAGGGACTCACCCTCAACTAAATAGCACTCGCCAGTCAGGGAACATGGGTTCCAACTCCCCAGGACTTGAGAGAGGGTGGGGATATGTATTATTTGACCCTTTCATTCTCCACTATATAATAAAAGAGCTAATTTAGACTGAATTGAGAGTCTTGTTACACACTGCAGAAATGAAATCACTGTTACCTAGGTCTAAGTGTTGGACCTGCTTTGGGACAGTGTCTCTGAGGCAAGAGACTGCCTAGTGTGCACAGCAGTGAGGCTCTCCACTAACAGCTGAAGTATTAAGTGGAGGAACCTGAAGATATCCTGGCGATTGGCCAGCAGGGTGATTGGCCAGCAAGGCAGTTGGTGGAAAGGAGCTGATGAGTGAGTGCCTGGGCAGCAGTGCGAGTAACGTGGCTTCTTACTGCCCCCTCCACCCAGGATGTGGCCTCAGCTGGAGTACTGTGTCAATTTCTGGGTATTACACTGTAGGAAAGATGTAGAAAAATTAGGGAGTCTAGAGGAGAGCAACAAAAATGATAAAAGGTTTAGAAAACCTGACCTATGAAGAAAGATTAAAAAAAGAGTCTTGAGAAAAGAAGGAGGGACTTGAAAACAATCTTCAAATATTTTACAGGCTGTTATAAAGACTGTGATCAATTGTTCTCCATGTCCACTGAAGGGAGGACAAGAAATAATCTGCAGTAAGGGAGATTTAGGTTTGATAGGAAAAAGTTTCAAACTATAAGCACTGGAATAGACTCTCACCGGGCTGCCCGGAGGGTTGGGGGTGAAGTGGGGCAATTTGCCCCAGGCCCCAAGGGGCCCCCTGAGCCGCTCCGGGTTTTCAGCGACGTGGCCTTCACTCCCTCCGAGTCTTCAGCAGTGGGTCCTTCAGTGCAGCGGAAGACTTGGAGCGAGTGAAGGACCCACTGCTGAAGTGCTGCCAAAGCCTCGGAGTGCTGCCCGGTGAGTACAAGCACCGCAAGTGGTGGGGAAAAAAGAAGAAGAAAAAAAAGCCACAATTGGCGGCCCATGGGCTGCTCTACCGCTACCGCTTCATTCTTCCGCTACTGAATTGCCGCAGATCTTTCTCCCTGAGAGGGACTTGCCGCTGACTTGCTGCCAAAGACCTGTCCCTGTGCCAGGCCCCCTGAATCCTCTGGGCAGTCCTGGACTCCCAAGGGAGATTGTGGAATCCCAATCACTGGAGGTTTTAAAGAACAGGTTACACAAACAGCTGCCAGGAATGATCTAGGTATACTTGGTCCCGACTTAGCATAGGGGACTGGACTAGATCTCTCAAGGTCCCTTCCATCCCCACATTTTTATGATTCTATGATTGCTGAGATCTCCAAGCAGTAGGATATTTTATGTGATGTATAGGGGAATATGTAGATATAACAGAGCAAAGAGTGAGTGTCAGCATAACCTTTGACTATCCTCAATTATTTTGATTGGTGTAACTGTCACCACCTTCACGCAGCTGAAATATTTTCTTCATGTACATTATTATCAGGTAGGAAGAAGATAATACTGAATACTCCAAGATACCTGAATTACTGCCTGCGCATTTCACATAGTTTTTTTGTGGCTATTTGTTTTCATTCTGAATTTCCTGTTCAATTTTGTGCTTTGGCATCTTAGTACATTGAACCCTAGGGTGCCTCCAGGCTATATCCTTAGCCCACTCTGCACAAGAAATTAAATGAAATGAAGAAAATGATTTCTCTCAGCCAGCTTGTGCTATCTGGGAAATGGGATTTCCACTACCCTGCTGGTATGCGAGATGAAAACAAAAGGTTGACCAATATGAAAGGGAAAGCTTGAATATATTTTCAGTTCAAGTCTTTTTATGGTACGAAATGTTCTTTTAGAATTTTTTCTACCTATTGACTTATCAGAGTAAACAGCCCTTAGTTAATAATGCAGAACGCATGGTCCTGTTTGATAAGCTCATCCCCAGTGATTTATGTCATTCAGTTTAAACAGTACTGCTAGTCATACATTTCTGCACCAAAACTTGGGCAGTTTGTGCTAATTTATTGTATACAAAGACTGTTTTGAGCCCTTTGGTCATCACTGTAGAAATGAACTGAAAAGTACAGTGATTTTAAAGACTACATAAAATCTGTCCTGTCAGTCTATTGGAAAATATTATGCACTGCTATTCAGAAAATTCAGGTTTGGAGCTAGAAATGAGAAAGTCACAAAGTCAATCTCATTTGGAGAAAGGAAGACAATGTGTGGGAAGCGGTGCAGCATGCATTTCAGTTTCAAACTTCTTGGCACCAGGTTATAGATCAGAGTCTCTTAACTATAAGATGAGTGCTGTGAGTTCTTTGAACACAAAGTGAAATGGTTGATAAAGTTACAGAACACCTACCTGTACCAGCTAAAAGAGTGGAGATTAAGGGTGTGGCTGTCATTAGATAATCCAGTGCTACTGGAAGTGTGATAGCATGAATTAGCAGGGGAAAAAGGACCATTGCTAATACAACCTATTACATCATCCTGCCTGAAATCATTTGAGATTTCACAGCTGATGGGCAATGCACCTGGGTCACTGCCACTGTGTCATTGCAAACCATTGCCTTGGAGAGGTGATTAACTCTTCTAAGTTAATATGTGGGAGAAATTCTACAAGAAAAATTTAGAGTAGAAGGTCTTTAATGCAAAGGAAATCCTCACATTGTTGCTGCTGGAACTAAAGGCTCTTTAAGAAAGCATATTTACTGCATCCCATCCTGATCCTGAGCTAATACATGTTTCTACACAAATTGTGTTTTATTTCTTCGAGCCTCTGCCTGAACAATACCGAGCAAAACAGAGGTACAAATCTCTGTAGCTTAACTTTTTGTTATGAACAACCTTTTTTTCTTTCTTTCTCTGTTTCTGTGAAATTGGAAGCAATTATGAGCTGTAGATGAAACAGAATGAAACATAAACGCAAAGGTGTCAATTTAAAAATAAAAATAAAGTGGGAACATGGTGAGTGACAACAGCACCAATTATTTGTATAACTGATCTCATCGACCTTGCTGTGCAGAAATATGGGTTTTCAGAAGCTTTCTGCTAAAAGAACAAATTCTCACAAGATATGCTAATTTCAGCAGTCACCATTGAAAATGTAGACCAGTATCTGGGTCTTCGTGTGTCTTTTCGTTTTCTTTGACTAATATTTGATATTGTTATTTATCATCATATTCTTCCTCCACCTTTACTCAGGGTAAGTAATACCTTTCTCTATGAGTAGGCCCACTGAAATCAATGGCCCAGATTCTGATAACCTTGTTCACATTGATCAGGACAGAATAAGGTGTTACTCAACATGAGTAAAAATCTCAGAATCAAGCCCAGTAAATGACTACGAGGGACAGAATCTCGCTCACTATGAGCAAAATAAAACAAAAGCAGGATTCTTAGTAGGTATTTGGGGATATGTTTTGTTCACCTTTAGTCTCCTGTAGCACAAATTCATTTTCAATATACAGAATACTGTAATCCCTATTCTATAAGCAAAATCAGGATCCATTCATGTTTATCTGTTACCAAAATTGCAAGGATTTAGAAACAATTGCATAAAACATTTAAAATATATCATGTTGTTTGAGATAGGCAAAAGGTTTGAAAGAAACAATCCTTATCTTCACAGCATTAGTACTAGCTGAAAAGTTCAAAATGATGTCAAGGACATCTTGGTTTAAGAATTTGAAGTTTCATGCTAAACCTCTAATTCTTGTTTCACAGCAGTTTTAATAAACAGTTTTCTTCCATATACTGTGTTCTTCTATACCTGCTGTGAGAGACAATAGACATTTGGGACTGAAATGAACACTAAGCTGCAGGTCAGCTTGTATATGCTGATTCTTAGGATTATAACAAGAACTCTTCCTGAATTTCAGATTGAAATGCCCACTGAGATCTCATAAAGAACTATTTAAAGCCTCCACAAAAACTTTGCAACAAAAAGGTCAAATAAGAATTGCAAGCAGAGAAGCTGCTGGAGATCAGTGACAAGATTGAAACTAAGGAAACTAAAACAAGCCAGAGACAACCAGCATGTTATCAGCCTCCCATCCAATCTGAGAGATTTGATAACAGCTGTGAACGTCCTTTGGTTAGTATATAATTCTGTCCCTTAACATCTAAGACAGTTTTCTTTTATAAGCATATGACCTTACTTTTATAAGTATATGAACAACTTTAAGGTTCAAGTAAGTACTCTGTGAATGAAATAAAATTCACTGTAGCTCTTAGGCATAAGCATTAGTAACTGTACAAAACATCATATGGTAAACAAGCTCAATTCAGATAACCATCCCAAACATCTAGGTGTTTAGATGAACTATTCAAGGCTTTTGATAACCCCCCACACATATAATGGGTCTTCCTTTTCAAGCATACCTCCTCTCCCTGATGTGCCTGGCTCCCTCAGCCTGCACAGTCTTCTTAGCATTTGGCGCAGTGAGGCCCACATCTCCCCTGCTTCCATTGCCTTTTCATTTGCATGCCTTCTGAGGCTGTGCTTCCTGCAGTACATGGTGTCCACCACAGTACACAATATTTTTATTAAACTATAGCTGAGATGCAGCTGAGAAATTACCAGACGTGTTAAGACAGACAGTGAAATCTTTTACAGATAAGAGGGCCCTTAAATTGTGTTTGTTTAGATAGAAACAAGGAGTTACTGAGAAGTAATAGTGGGTAACACAAGAACCTGTGACCACAAAGGCAAGATGAGTCAAACTGCATCTCAGAAGCAGAGGAAGTTCCTTTACCTACTAATGTCTAAGCTTGCTCTACCTGAATGCAAGCTTCACCCTAGAGATGAACTAAGAAATGCCGAAAGTTGAAGGATCCCAGAAAGCATGCACAGAAGAAGAAAGAGGTCTTCCTAAATCAAAGGCTGATCCTGGCAGATCCCTAACTAACTGATCCTTGAACTAACATCAATCACTATATTCCATACTCTCTGCTTGTATTTAAGTATCATAGACAGTGAATTTATTTACTATCTAGGCCACATAATAGAGGATTCCTTTAACAATTTCACTTCCCTTTAATAATGAATTTATTTAGATTATATTGGTCTGACTTTTACTGCTCCCATCCTGAATCTTTGTTTGCGGATCACTCTGTCATTCTTAGTTTATTTTTAATGGGCACTGTGACAGAACAATTGTGTTGACCTTTGAGTTCATAGGGTCATCAGAAGACACTTTGGTGCAAATGCATTACTCAAATCATGCTGTTATTTATTGAAATAAAATAAGCAAATTTCATTTAAACTACACTTAAGGATTTTTTTTAAAAGATATAGTTATTATTGATGGAGCTGGCTTGCTAATTGGGTGTTCGGCAGCTCATTTCTGATTTCATATTAGGATTACATGAAAAATTAATCAAGACGGGAAATAAATAACACTTCATATCTGTGTCTATATGCCAAAAATCTTTTAAAAATCAATTACTTCAAGTGCAATTTCTCTAAAATCCAGTAGGCTATGCTCATGGACTGATTTTCCAGCTGACTAGCAGCTAGCCATTATTCTCCCTAAATGTAAACATAGATAAGATACTGTTGAGTTTCAAAACAATGGCACAAACTGTTCTACACAGCCTTTCTTTCGATTATTAAAAATGTACTTATTCCAGCAAATTCAGTTCATTTTTATTGCTGACACAAGCCCCTGCCTTGATTCTTCGAGAGACAGACTGAGAAAGTTAACATATACTCACAGTGTACTATTATGAACGTTATTGTAGGGATCCAGAGAGAAAGCTGGAATCTTCCCTTTAGACTGGCCAGACAGGCAAATTCTTCTGAGTATGGTATTGAAGTTGTGTCTCAGTCCTGTCAAATCTCTGATAGGGCCTCTCTCACTCTCTTATGTCTCTTGATATTTGGCAGGCTGGCTTTGGACACCTGGAAATGGAACACTCAGGACTAGAGAATGGAACACAGCCCGTGGCTCCCAGTTTTTTTCTGAAGATCCTAATAATTTGTTTGTATAAAGTCTTTTTAGCATAAATTTCTGCAGTAACATATATTCAGTGTCTAAGGGCAAAGTTGTTGATTGGCCTATTCACCTGGAGGGGAGTAAGGGGGGAAATGTTCACTGTAGGTCGTAGCACAGACAGAAGGAGAGGGCAGCCTCTATGAGGCCTTTACTCTCTGACCCACAGAAGTGGATTTGGAGTGGGCAGCTAAGGGGTGGGACCAAAAAGTGCTGAGCCAGCACCAAAGCGGAAGGAATCTGTTACTGGTAAAGATCAGTAGCAAATTATTTCCTCTACTTTCAGAGCCACAATACCTTCCTCACCTTAGTCCACTCTTGAGGCAGTGCCAGAGGTGAAAGTAAGCTGGTACAGTGATTTAAAGGACCTGGGGCTCCTGGTAGCAGCGGGATAGCAGCAGGGTAGCGGCAGTGGGGCTCCGGGAGTCATTTAAAGGGCCTGGGGCTCCAGGTGCCGCTACCTCAGCAGAGCTCCGGGCCCTTTAAGTTTCCGCCAGAGTCCTGAGCCCTGGAGTAACAGTGGCAGCAGGAGCCCCCAGGGCTTCATCAGTGATTTAAAGGGCCCGGGATTCTGCTTCAGTAGTGGTGGCTGGAGCCCCGGACCCTTTAAATCACCCCCAAGCCCTGGGGTTCCCAGCTGCCTGTGCAGCTGGAAGCTCCAGCGGTGATTTAAAGGGCCCGGGGCTCCCCAGTGCTGCTACCGATTTAAAGGACCGCCTCTTCTGGTGGAGGCCACACCCCCTCCGGTTGAGGTCCCTCCTGCCTGCTCAGGACTCTGGCATACGGGTAAGTCCTTTAAGTTACTTTCATACCTGGGCAGTGCAATGTGCACTGTCCCTTATTCAGTATTTTCTTTTGCTGTTATAGTTTGGAGTCATTGGTTACACTTAAAATTTGGGGAGCTATTAATTTTTGCTCATCAAACAACTGAAACAAATTGTTCCAGACAACACTGAAGCATTGGCAGTTGGTCTCCAATGAGTCTGTCCTGTCTGTGCATTTCAAAGGGCCAAAAATCTTTGAAAGCTGGGGCAGTTCCAGCCTGTCTCACTCTAGTGAAACGAGACAGTCCAACAACATTACATCATCCCGCTGGGTTGCACATAGCTATAAGCAGGACACTGTCTTGCAGAATATATCTGGTTGCATAGCAGCTTTACATTTCATGTGTAATTTGAAGAGAAGAACAAAGCTAAACAAAGAATGCACAGTGACTTAAAGCATTCTCTAATAGAAGAGGCAGCAACTCCATGGAGTGTTTTCATTTGGTAATCGGTGTAAGTCAGTGACCTGGTTCAGTCAGTACACTTGCACAGGCAATACAATTTAACAACTAGGTAAAAGGTTTCAGTAACATAGAGTTGGCAGAGATATATTATACTGTTTGTCATAGCACCAAGATTCCTTCACAGAAATCATCCTTCATAGCAAGATAAATGCAACCCATCTTTAAGGCAGTTTCAGCTCCAGGGTATTATGAGAGTGCTACTGAATCTTACACCATGGGGGGAAATCTTGGCTCTTATGTTTAAAAATTACTCTGCTTGGGTTCAGACCTCTTCCTGGGCCAGGAGAAGGCAAACCTAAGCTGATGAAGTAATTTAGATGGCATG
Source organism: Chelonoidis abingdonii (assembly GCF_003597395.2). Taxonomy (NCBI): domain Eukaryota; kingdom Metazoa; phylum Chordata; order Testudines; family Testudinidae; genus Chelonoidis; species Chelonoidis abingdonii. Next base: position 245,125,342 of record NC_133770.1, read on the forward strand.
TGAAGGAATTGCAATTCATCTCCTGTTAATTCTGAATTTATTGCATCTGTGGATGAAGAAAGCATTCTTAGTGAGGATTCTAAACTTCCCTGGCACTAAACCTCTATAGACTTGGTGTGCCATCTAGAGAATGCTCTTTCATTAAGTTGTGTTTATAGAGGGAAATTTAAGTTCTATTTTACTGTAATTATATTATACATTCTAATTATCAATGTAATAGCAAAAACTGAAAGATAATTAATTAAATAATGCTACAGCATATGAGACTTCTCTAGGACCAGATGAGGCAGATTGGCAAGATTTTTGGCATGTATTAGTCATCACTGTCTGCCAGAAGTATAGCCACAACTGGTGCCCATCAGTTCCAGGATGGTGAAGTGGAAATACAGAAACATCACTAGAGCTTTCACATGTGGAAATCTGCAAGGCTCTGTCTTCCTTCTCGTTATTTATGGGAAAGTGCTGTGGGAGATTGTGAAATACTAGCAACACACGATGGCACTCAGCTGTACATCTTCTTCTCAAATGATAATATAGTATCATTTCAGCTGTCTAAGAGCCTGAGAGAGATTCATACTAGGACTAGGAACAGCTGGCTGAACTAAACATGGTGAGAACAAGGTGCTGTTGGTAGGCACAGGAAAACACTATGATATCATCAATCTTGATTAACCGACAGACTCCCTCAGTTTTCAAGATAGGGTGCAGTTAGGGTCCTTCTGAACTCTTCACTGTACACACATGGCAAAAGCTGTCAAAAATGACGCCTTCTACCTAAAGCTAGCTAAAAGACAGCACCTCATCCTGACAGACTCTGACCTGGTCACAGATACTAATACTTCTGTGATCTTCAGGCTTAATGTATATCTTGGAACGAATATGATGTCCCTGAAGAGATTTCAAAGAGGATTGTGGTCTTCCTGGAAAGCAACACCTGTCCAGGTGAACACATCAGCACAGTGCTCCACACAATGCCATGGCTTCCCAGTGAATATTCGATTCTTTGTTGATTGATTAGACATGTCCATTCCACTGCAGGGGAGTGAATGTCCGGTGGATAGTAGTCAGAGAATTTTTTCTCTCAGAAGTACCCGTCAGGATGGTTTGAGAGCTGTCAGCTTCCGTGTCCATTGTGTGCAGATATAAAGGGTGGAGTCACCCCATGCTGCTCCCCTTCAGTTCGTTCTTACTGCCTGGAACAGTTTTTGGAGCAATTACAGCCTTGTTACTGCAAGGTCTTTCCTCATTCCTTGTAAAATATACCAGAGTTTTAGACAGTCTGTAGTTAACGTAATAGTAGTTGTAAGGTTCAGTTTTTAGCTCTCAGACTGGTTCAGCTTTTGGTACTGAAAATGGTATTGGGACCCCATCGTCCCTCCCCACCACAGCGCAAAAGGCGAGAGGAGATACTATGTCTCCTCTAGGGGATTTGAGCCCCCTCTGGGCTCCTGAGCAGTTGCCACAGCTAATAAGCAGGAAAGGCAGGGGCATCAGGCATTGGCACCAAGAGAACAGGATTCAAAGAAGCTGGAACTTTTTGGTAGAAAACTTTTTTGATTGCAAATCAGTAGGAACTTCTTGGTCACTATGACTTTTCTTTGCGCAATAACATATTGAAGTTCAGGGACAGATTACTGGATGACTGCAGACTGAAATTCACTGTGGTGGGGGAGGAGGGCAAGCTAGTGGCCAGAACAACTCTTCAGGCCAGCTTGGATGCAGCTGAGTCAGCAGCTCAAGCCATAACTATGAGAAAACGTTCACAGCTGCAGTTGTCCAGTCTATCTCCAAAGGTCTAGCAGATCATCCAAGATCTCTCATTTGAAGATGTTTCTTATTTCAGACAAGACAATTGATAGTCACCATAGCATAAAGGATTCCAGGGAAACGCTCAAGTGCTTGGAATCTATACACCATTGGCAAAAGAGAAGAAGTTCCAGCCATAGCAGGAATAAGAACATCTCCCTGGAATCCAGACTGAAACTGCTGCACGCATTGGTCATCTCCATTTTTCTGTATGCGTGAGAGGCATGGACTCTTACGGCAGAACTTGAAAGGAAAATACAGGTAGTAGAGATGAGATGCTTCACCAAAATCCTGGGCATCTCCTACTTCAACCACGTCACTAATGAAGAGGTCTGCAACATTATCACCCAATGTGCTGGGTCATATGAAGACCTCCTGATGACCATGAAGAAGTACAAGCTGAAGTGGTATGGCCACGTAACAAGATCACCCCTGCCGCGCCTCCTGCTGGCCGTCTCAGGAATTAACTCTCCCAGCCTTGGAGCACGCTTTGCAGGCTGGTATCCCGCTGCCGCTTGGCCCCAGTGTCCCACCCTGGACTTCGGTGACCCTTTATTGGGGGTGCTGCCCCCTGGCAGTACCCCCCACCCTCAGTTCTGGGTCTTCCCCTCCCAGGGGAACCCCCACTCACTATCCCCACTTTGCGTCAGTCTTGGCTACTGCCCAGTCTCCATCTAGCCCCGTTCACTGGGGCAGACTGTGGTATAAGCCACTCATCACAGGCAAAGGGGTTTGGACCTGCTGCTTCTGCCTCCCCACGGGCTGCCTGTTGCAACTCTGCATCTGTTCGGCCTATAGTCAGACCTGCATCCTGGGGCTTTCCAGGCCGGAGCTCCCAGCTCCTCTGGCCCTTCCCCAGCCCTGCTCCCAATCTAGGTGTCTTGCTTAGGTCCCTGCAACCAGGCCCTTCTCCCTCTACAAGCAGAGGGAGACTGTGTGTGCTTCTGGCCCACTGCCCTCTTATAAGGGTCAGCTGGGTCCTTATTAAGCCAGCTTCAGCCTAACTGGGGTGTGGCCCCCATCTGAGACTGCTTCCCCCAATCAGCCTAGGCTTGCTGCTTTCTTAGCAGCAGCCCTCTCACAGTCTCAGCCCTTTCTCAAGGCTGATTTCAAGCCCTTCAGGGAAGGAGCAGATGACCACCCCGCTACAGGCTTCTATTTCAGGTGTAGTCAATTATTTTTTGTCAAATCCTAATTTCTTGATCAAGGTATAACAAAGGTCCAGACTCCAGAGAAACATTTTTCACACCACAATAAGAATAATAATAAGTAAATAAAAAGATTTCACAGTTGTTCAAAAGTGTGTGGTGATCTGGATTTGGCCCACGGTCTGTCTATTGACTGCCCCTGTTCTAGTCAATGTGTACAAATCAATTCTGAAACCAACACAGAGAACGGAATTTATTGAGGTGGTCCTGGCATCTACAAAGGTTATAGCATTTCTGCCACAATTGAGGTTTGAAATGCTGTGGGGCTTAATTCAGGAACAAAAAGCACATCCCGACATCACAGAATGTAACTGCCTCAAGCACCTAGCACATGGGAGCATGCACCTATATAGCGCAGCATGCCAGACTGCACCTCAAAAGGCTACTAGGATAGTTAGTTTAGGTGTATTCCCCATGCTGACACCACCTAGACATGGTGATTCAAGTACCAGTACTAGTCTTGTCCTCCCTTGACTGATGGACAAACCCTCTGAAAGTGTATGGGGGTTCCCTTCACTCCCATGCAACCAATGTTTGTTTTAGTCACAGATGCATCCTCCTTCCCTTGGTTGGGGTGCACACATGAGGTCACTGCAGACTCAGGGTCTTTGGTCTTCCCAAGATCTGAAGGCTCATGTAAATGTCAGAGAATTGAGAGCTGTCCATATTGTGTGTTCAGCCTTTCTTCCACATATTGAGTAAAAAAAGAAAAATCTGCCAGTGTTAACAGACAGCACAGCAACTATGTTTTATGTAAACAGACAAGGAGGAGTGTGTTCCACTCAGATGTGCCGGGGATGATTCTCCTGTGGGAGTTCTGCACAGTCAGCTTCATTCACCTCAGAGCTGCTTACCTTTCAGGGGCACAAAATATGAAGATCAGTAGAGCAAGTCCTTCACCAATCACCATGAATGGTCACTACATCTGGATATGGCCAGATTAATCTTCCAACTGTGGGGGATTCCCCGAGTGGACCTGTTTGCAACAAGGATGAACAGAAAGTCACCCCACATTCACTGAAAAAAGAATTCCTGCTTCCCTAGAAGAATACTACTCTAAGCTTCTGATCCTGTTGCTCCCCAGAGTCTTATCCAAGATCAGCCAAGACCATGTTCACCTCATACTTACAGCATCAGCATGACCTTAGAAGCACTGGATCTCAACCCTCCTAACCTGTCAGTCAGACCTCCACTGTTTCTCATGCTGGATGCAGATGTAATTTCCCAGGACCATGGCTGCCTCCTCCACCTCAGCCTGTAGTCCCTCCAACTGACAGCATGGATGCCTCTTGGCTAACACCATTAGAAAAGGCTTGCTCCAAGGAACATAGGAACATAAGGATATTATAATGGCCATACTGGGTCATACCAAAGGTCCATCTAGCCCAGAATTCTATCTTCCAACAGTGGCCAATGCCAGGTGCTTCAGAGGGAATGAACAGAACAGGTAATCATCAAGTGATCCATTCCCTGTTGCTCATTCCCAGCTTCTGGCAAAACCGAGGCTAGGGACACCATCCCTACCCATCTTGGCTAATAGGACAAGCAAGATGTATTTCTAAGTAATAGAGAGTATATACCTGGCCAAATGGAAACCTTTTCTACTATAAGTATATACCTGGCTAAATGGAAGCCTTTTCCCACCTGATCCTGCCAGAAAGGTGTTCATCCAGAGCAAGCCCCCACCCTTAACATGTTGGACTATCTCCTGTACTGAAAACATCAAAATGAGCTGTATCCAGGTTCATCTGGCAGCTCTGTTTACCATTCATCAGTGAATAACAGATCTCTTTTTTGCAACCTCATCACTATCAGGTTTTTGAAGGGACTGGACAGAATATACTCAGAAGTGCAAGAACCTTTACTCCTGTGGGATCTCAACCTGGTATTAGCGAAGTTAATGGGGCCACCCTCTGAACCACTCATGACTTGTTTTTTACTCCACCTCACTGCAAAGGTGGAATTTTTTATCACAATTACCCAGCTGAGGAGAATAGGTGAGCTGAGAACTCTGGTAAGACAGGCTCCCTATATGGTTTTCTATAGGCACAAGGTTTACCTTTGCCCTCACCCAGAGTTCATGAGAAAAGTGGTTTCAACTTTCATATTAATCAGGCAATCTATTTGCTGACTTTCTTCATGAAACCTCACACTCAAAGAGGTGAAGAAAAGCGCCACTCTTTAGATGTCAGAAGAGGTTTAGCCTTTTATCTGAACCAGACTAAATTATTTAGGTCATCGTCATAATTGTTCATTGTGATGGCAGAGAGAATGAAAGGCCACCTGGTATACCTCCTGGATTTCATGTATTAGTTTGTGTTACTAGTTGGGTAATGTCACTCCATCAGCTAGAGTGGTAGCCCATTGGGGTAGTGTACATTCAGCATCTGCAGCTTTCCTGTTCTGGACTTTTGTGAAGTATCCATTTGGTTGTCAGTGCACACATTTGCTTTTCTTTACACTATAGTCCATCAATCAAGGGATGATGCCAGATCCTGGCATGTTGTTCAAAATAGACAAAGGGCCCACCTCCAGATCAATCTGCTTCTGAGTCACCTACAGTGGCATGTACATGTGCAATCACTTGTGGAGAAGAAATGGTTACCTACCTTTCTGTAACTTTTGTTCTTTGAGGAGTGTGGCACATGTCCATTCCATGACTCTCCCTCCTTCCCCTCTCTGCTGGAGTCTATCCAATAAGAAAGAACTGAAGGAGGTTGGGAGTGGCTACGCCCTTCATACCTGCATGCAGTGGTGCATGGGCCTTCTATTATAGGGTATATTCAGCCTTTGTCAGTTCAGCTTGCCACCTTGAGGTCAGAATGAAACTTCAAGAATCAGCTTGTGGCACAGTGTCTCTTTTTTAATGTATCATTGGTATAGGAACTTCAACCATATCTTTCCAATGCTGACCTCACTTGGATCCAGGATTCTATATCCTCAAGGCCAGATGACTGCAAAACCACCCTCTTTGCAGATTACTCATGAAAAGTATCTAAAAGCTTCCACTAGCACAGAATGTAGTGACTCTTCTCTTCACTGGGGCAATTCACTATGAGTGTAAAACACAGGTGTTCTGTGGTGTACTCTTGGCACCTCTATATGTCCAACTGCAATTCAAGATGCTTATTAAAACCCCCAGTTGCCTGATTGCCAGTTATATAAAAGTTCATCTCTGACTCTGACCCATTGCAGGAGTTAGGAACCACTGGATCACTATCGCTGCAAGTTCGGACAGACTTCTCCAGGGCTGGTGGCATGATATTTTCAGTGGAGCAGGACCCATGCCTCTGTTTTCTCCAGCAGTCTGCCGAGACTCACACTTGGCATGCTCCAGGTGTATGTGCTTGAAAAGGCTTTTGAATGTCTTGTAGATCCATTTAATTGTTGGGATAAGCGGTTTGTGTGTGTATAAGATGGGGTGGAGTTATAAAGCCTTTAAAATTAAAGGCTTATATTTTTCTATTTTAGAACTGATCATATTTAATGATGAAAAGCACGTTGATGCTTTAAATGAGTGCCCATAAAATTTAATGAACTGAATATAAATTAAACATTTCTTACAGCTGAACAGTTGTTAGAAAAAGAACTCAGTTATATAAAGTTATATTTCATAAAACTTGATTAGAAACTAGATTTATTACTGTATTGTTATTTACAGTTATTCCATTTTGTTCACTCTCAGAGCTCTCGTGTAGGTTTTGGAACCCTAGAAAGTTCATACTCTAGGATCCTAGAATTTTTGTGTTTTGCCTTTGGCTTAAATGTCCTTTTTTCAAAAACTTGCCATTTTTAAAATGTTGAAATCTTTGTGGATTAATTCAGATGCACTGAAAGGGAAAAAAACAATCTTTGTTTTTGTTTTTTTGCAAAAATGGGTTTGAAATTTGCAAAAATGGGTTTGACATCCTATGTCCAATATATAAAATAATGAAAAGCAGTTTCTTTTCCTCAGTTCAACTGTTGTATTTCACAGCAGTAGGGGTAAGGATTGAGGATTTCCAGCCACCCACAGAGACAAATTAAGTGTATAGGTTGGGTGAGTCATAACAACTACCCAGCCTTTCCACTTTAGCTTCCAGTTCATACTCATGTTGTTCTGAAATCTACCCAATATTAAAAAAGGAAAAGAAAAGCAGCTGGATTAAGTTTTAGCATCTTACAGTGACCTATTCTTTAAGAGGAACACACTGTTTCAGTTTAACCAGTTCCTTGAGAAAACCTCTGACTTTGGTATTGTAAGACTTTTATGAAATAAGATAGGCCATCTCATTAGCTCACAGATGTTTGCGCCACTATTCTCACCACTTCTATTCAGAGCAAGCATCATTAATCAGCTTTCCATTAATATGTGTGGTTGTATCTTGGCAGCAGCATTCAAATTACTCAGTGCTAACAATTTAGAAATATCCTCACCACTGCATTGAATGGTGATTTATCATTACTGCAAAGGGAGTTAATTAGAGCAGAACCATAGGTGTTACAATACAGTCATATTTTAATGAGTTAAAAAAAACTACAAAAATATCTACAAAAAAGTTTGATGACAGCTTGATGTAATTAAATTGACTCTCACTTTTTCAAACTTTGAAGGGTAGACAGTTCCAGGCAATGTTTCAAAATCAAATCCTGTTTTATAATGCTCTGTACCATAATTACAGTTGAATAATGGAAATCAATACAAAGGCTGAAACAGGAGCTACAGAAAATGATCCTGGTTGAATCATTCATTAGTGTAATCTTTTATGTTGTATGTGAATAAAACAGCACTAAGTGGGCTTTTGTAGTTGTTTTCTTAAAGGAGTACCATTAATAAAGCTACAACTTGGAAGATATTTTCACAACTGTGATCTGAAATATTGTATTTCTTTAAAAAACATGTCAATTTCAAACCAAAGCCTACTCTGCAAGATGAATGGAGCTCCCCTAATAAATCATCTAGCCTTTCCACTCATGCATAAAATCATTTTAACATGCATGACAAAAGATAACAGATTATTACACCAAAACAAAAAAGAATAATGTATTCCTACATTTTTCAGGAAATACGTTTCAGTGGGATTCTTTGTATCTACTTAACTCCTCTACTTTTCATGTCTTACTGCTGAAAATTTTACGTAATAAAATACAGTTCAAGTGAAAAGAAAGTCTGATCACTGGCAACTTGGCTTTTGCCTCTGACAACATATCTGACACAGAGAAACACAATGGGTGCCACTTTGCATCAGTACTGGATACTGAAAATAAAGAAGTCTGGGGATGGCAGGAGAACAATAAGAAAATGGTGCACTGGCATTAAAAGGGAAAAGAAAAACAATTTTAAAAACATTTGCCTAATTACTGCATTGTCACACTTGATATAATTGCTATGCATGGCCTGATACTGACACCTAGTGTTAGTGGTTAGACTGCAGTGGTACAGTAAAGATGGGCAGGTAGTGAAATTTTAGACCACATACCTAAGAAAATATCAACAAAATATCTTTGGGATGTCTGACCTAAAACTGCCTGAAAGGGTGTTGGGATGGCCATGCTCACTACGCAGAGTGAGTAAGTGAAACCAACAGTCATATTGTGGAAAGTTCACAAAGGGCTGGAGGGTAGAATGATGAAGCTTACAAAGAATTATGAATACAGTATGGACTGTACAAATAGAACCAGTGGTGAAATAGCTTATACAATAAATGGACATTTACATTACTTCACTGAAGTTAATCTTTTTGCAGATACAGCCTCTGAAAATTGTTCAAATGTGCAAGGATGTTGGCAGTCTAAAATGACAAAAATATGGGCTATGAAGAGGAAATATTTTGGAAATAAGGTAAGTTTGTATCTTTAGCAAGAGTTTAGAGGGTGTTACTTTCTCTTGCTAAAAAGAAAATCGCAGAGCCTTATTAGGAGGCTCAGGGGAATACTAAGCCAGGAGAGGGTCTTCTCTTACAAAGGGAGTGTTGGCAAAGGCCTTGGAGAGACACTGGGAAGCCACAGAAGTGGACTGACTACCTGATTGATTGAGCACAGGAGTGGATTGAGCACCCTTGATAACAGGATAAAACCACAGGAACGCAGCTCAATGTTGGGTGTCTGGAGGAAAGAGACATGCAGAGAACCTGGGGAGCGGCAGATAGGAGCTGGGTTTCCAGGGAGAAAGCCCTGGGAGTTGTTACTCTGGCCTGGTCTACACTACACGTTTAAATTGATTTAAACAGCGTTAAATCGATTTAACGCTGTACCTGTCCACACTACAACGCTCTTTATATCGATATAAAGAGCACTTTATATCGATTTCTGTACTCCTCCCAGACGAGAGCAGTAGCGCTAAAATCGATATAAACATATCGGATTAGGGTTAGTGTGGACGGAAATCCGTTATTGGCCTCCGGCGCTATCCCACAGTGCACCACTGACCGCTCTGGACAGCAATCTGAACTCGGATGCAGCGGCAGGTAAACAGGAAAAGCCCACGAACTTTTGAATTACATTTCCTGTTTGCCCAGCGTGGAGCTCTGATCAGCACGGGTGCGATGCAGTCCCAAATCCAAAAAGAGCTCCAGCATGGACCATACAGGAGATACTGGATCTGATCGCTGTATGGGGAGACAAATCTGTTGTATCAGAGCTCCGTTACAGAAGACGAAATGCCAAAGTGTTGAAAAAAAATCTCCAGGCTACACAGTGCTGCATGACATGTGTAACGGAAAGCCCAAAGAATCAAATGGACGCTCAAGGAGGGGGAGGGGGTACTGAGGACTCCAGCTATCCCACAGTCCACAGCAGTCTCTGAAAAGTATTTGCATTCTTGGCTGAGCTCCCAATGTCTGTAGGTTCAAACACAGTGTCTGGTGTGGTTCAGGGAATAGCTCCTCAGTTTCTTCTCCCCCCCCACCACGTGAAAGAAAAGGAAAGAAATCATTTCTTGACTTCTTTCAATGTCACCCTATGTGTGTACTGAATGCTGCTGGTAGACGCGATGCTGCAGCAGTGAAGAGCAGTATCCGCTCCTCTCCCCTCCCCAGTGGTAGACGGTACAATATGACTTAGATATCCATCGTTGCCATCAGCCCATGAGTGCTCCTGGCTTGGCCTTAGGTGAGGCTGGCCGGGGGCGCCTGGGTAAAAATGGGAATGACTCCCAGTTATTCCCAGTAGATGGTACAGAATGCTGGTAACCGTCTTCCTCATAGCAACTGGGCTGAGCTTCAATCAGCCCCCTTCCTTTCCTGTGTAAAGAAAAGATTCTGTATTGCCTGGACTGTCATAGCAGCAGCATGCTGGGCTCCTCTCCCCCGCACTGCTTATTGTCCTGCCTGGACTGTCATAGCCCCGGGAGGCTGCCTCCCCCTCATTTTATCTCACTAACAAGTCTCTGTTTTCTTATTCCTGCATTCTTTATAACTTCATGACACAAATGGGGGGGGGGGGGACACTGCCACGGTAGCCCAGGAAGGTTGGGGACGAAGGGAAGCAACGGGTGGGGTTGTTGCAGGAGCATCCCCTGTGAATACTGACACGGAGCAGCTGTGCTCTGATACACTGGTCCTCTAGTACACTTGCCCCTTATTCTAGGCAGGACTGACTCTATTTTTAGAAACCATAAAGGAGGGATTGACTCAGGGAGTCATTCCCAATTTGCTTTTGCGCACCTGGACGATCTCAGCCAGCGGCACTCATGATAGCAGTGGACCAGTACAGAGGGGGAGAGATAACCGTCATTCATTGCCAGTTTACTCCGCAGTAGACGGTAAAGAACGACTGGTAACCATCTCTGCTATCATGCAAAAAGCAAATAAATGCTGCTGTGTAGCGCTGGAGTATCGCCTCTGTCCGCGGCATCCAGTACACATACGGTGCCGGAAAAAAAAGGCTGAACGGCTCCAATGGTTGCCGTGCTATGGCGTCTGCCAGGGCAATCCAGGGAAAAACGGCGCGAAAGGATTGTCAGCTGTTGTTTTCCCGGAGGAAGGAATGACTGACGACATTTACCCAGAACCACCCGCGACAATGATTCAACCCAGAATTCCAAGGGGCGGGGGAGACTGCGGGAACTATGGGATAGCTACGGAATAGCTACCCACAATGCAACGCTTCAGAAATCGACACTAGCCTCGGAGCATGGACGCACAATGCCGAATTACTGTGCCTAGTGTGGCCTCTTGAAATCGAATTTATAATATCAGTTTTATTAAACCGATTTTAGCTAATTCGATATTATTGCGTAGTGTAGACGTGGCCTCAGTTCAAGAGCAGAAAGAAACTCTTTAGAGTCTAGGAAGAGTTAACGAGTCTGTGAAGGAGTAAGCCTAGGAAGCAGCTGGAGAAAAAAGCCTCGAGGCAGGCTGAGGTAGGAAATAATTCAGGGAGATAGCAAGAAGTCTGAGGGAGCAGACCTTAATTATTTGTTATAGGGTCCCTTGTGGAAGGTGTCATGAAAGTATGAGCATAAAGACCATTTATCCCAGAACTGGGCTGTGGGTGTGACATTGGGTCACTGGGCTATTGTTTTGTGGGACTCTGTTACCACAGAAGGAGTGGGACTGCACATGACTGGCTGGAGGGCCAAATCATGAGAAGTAGTACAAGAAGACTCTCAATGCCAAGCCCAGCCACCAGGGGACACACTGGTTGGTGACTCACTTTCAAATTACATAGGGGATAGAATGGAAGACTTTAATGAAATGTAAGAACTATTTCTAAATTATATCAGGTAGTAAAACATACATCCCTCCCTATATTATACATGAGACTGATGCACAATTGTCATCCAGTTGCAAAGCGAAAAGTATAGGGGAAAGATATCTTTCTTTTCTCTGTCTTGAGAAGGTTAAAATTTTTACATGTTAATACTTTCAAAAACCAAAAGGTAAAGTATGTGGGGGGGTGGGGATTCAGAAGACTACTTAGAATGAATTTTATTTAGTTCAATATCACTTTATTTGTCAAAGAATGGCTTGGAGCAACAAGTTTGCTTTTTTTCCTGTTCCTTTGAAGACAAAGTTAATGTTCCTGATGAAGAAGTCATCATCATCATCATTCCCATAACTGCATTGGTCTTTGAGCACCATCACTGATTGTCTCCACCCCTGACAATTGTGTGTCAGTGCTTGAGTCTCCGTGAAGTCCATTCCTGTGCTCTCTTTTATGTTGTCAGTCCATCTCTTCTTCTGTCTACCTCTTCTTCTCTTCCCCTGTACTGTCCCTTGGAGGATTATCTTGGATGGACCAGATGATCTTGTTACATGGCCATACCACTTCAGTTTGTGCTTCTTCATGGTCATTAGGAGGTCTTCATATGACCCAGCACATTGGGTGATAATGTGCAGACCTCTTCATTAGTGACGTGGTTGAAGTAGGAAATGCCCAGGATTTTGGTGAAGCATCTCATCTCTACTACCTGTATTTTCCTTTCAAGTTCTGCCGTAAGAGTCCATGTCTCTCACGCATACAGAAAAATGGAGATGACCAATGCGTGCAGCAGTTTCAGTTTGGATTCCAGGGAGATGTTCTTATTCTCCAAATTGGCTTTAGCTTTGCCAATGCTGCTGCTGTTTGCGCAGTTCTTGCCTGAAGTTCTGCCTGGGATCCTTCATCAGTGATGATTGCCCCCAAATACTTGAACTGTTTCACTGTCTCCAACTCTTGTCCCCTGACATGATGTGTGAGCTGATCCCATCACATTTGTTTGTCATCAGCTTGGTTTTCTCTGCACTGATTTCCATGCCATATTTTGATGAAAAAATAATAGTGCACAATTAGTGACTGTTAACAACTTTTTTATTCTCTTTTAAATGAATTTTCATATCATGTTGACACTTACTTTTATTTTATTTTAATTTTTTTTCATTTTCTTTACAGTAACTCTTTGGAGAAAACATTTAGAAGGCCAAAATTGTAAAATAGGTTATATTCTTTTATATACAATATTGATCCAGCACCCACTGGACAGCGGTGGAATGGCTTCTATTGAATTTTTAGTGGGAAATCACCAAAGTAGACCCACCTGATGTGGATATTTCACAGACTTGTGCACAGATAGGCTATGCCACCCTGTGCTGTGATGATTTCCCACAGCTCTCACAAGCTAAGGAGGGAGGGATCCCCTTGTTGTTACAAGGGCATCAGGCAGGAGTTCTACAGAACCTATAGTTACTTCAGGCAGTGACACTAATAACTGACTGGAAGGCACTCTGCACTCACTCAGTTCTGACCCAATACCCTGATATGATGTTAGAGGTTATTTTGCTAGTGGAGGCATCATCTTTTGGTTAGAAAGTAAAACAGAGAGTCTGAAGCTTGCACTGCAAATTCATTGACATTTTCACCTAGCTAATTTCATGTGGTATAAATCCAGATACGAAGCTCTATAAATGCCTTTCCCTACTTCAGTTTGTGGAGTTTAGCCCGACCAGCAGGGAGAGGGTCAGCTCTTGGGTGGGGGGAGGGGAGAGTTCATGCTCAGACATGCTGAAGCCTATCCCTTCCTTGTGTCTCAAAAGCCACATGGGAGTGTGCGTGGGCAAAGGGCTTCTCTGCCTCCCATTAACTAATGGGGGTGAGGGCACAGATTAGGAAAGCTGACTCTCTCTAACAGCTCCCCTCTTCTCAATTTAAAGCCTCCCAGGCATTCAGAAGCCATCTTGCTGCCATTATGCTTCAAAAGCCTCAGCAGCAGCAAAACATAGGAATATTGCTATTATTAGGATAGCTTTGCTCCATGCAGCATGACTATCCACTTCATACTTTGCTAGTTCTGCTTTGACTGATTTTTATCTCTTTTTTAACCTATTTTTTCTTGTTTGACTCTCTTGTTCCACTTCAAGAGTGGAATGATTCTGGAGACATCTGGCCTAATGCAACACTCAGGCTGTCTACACTACAAAATTATGTTGACTTTAGTTACATCAACATGCAGCCACTGCAGTAGATAAATTGCTTTTGCATGTCCACACTATGCTCCTTGTGTCAACGGTGCGTGTCCTCCCCAGGAGCACTTGCACCAATTTAACTGTTAGTGTGGGGCATTATGGGAAGGCTCCTGAAAGGCAGCAACAGTCCATGTAGTATCTATACTAATACTGCAGTCACCTAACTACATCGGCCTAAGTGCTAAGGCCTCTAGTGGAGATGCAGTTATTAAGTCGGTGAAGCAGGCGAGTGACATCATCAGCAGTGACATTTCAGTGTAGTCACTTACAGAATTAGATCGACATAAGCTGCCTTACATTGACTTAATTTGGTGTTGTAGACCAGGGGCCAGTGAAGTGAAAGTAAAGACTTTTCAATGGACTTTGAGTCAGACTTGTACCAAGCAGGAAGTTCCTAATTTTTCTCTTCCATTTTCTTTCTGTCTTGCTAAACTTGAATTTAACCTATCTAGTTCACATTTACCAGGGTTCAGCCTGTGTCCTGCTGAGATTCTCAGTACATATCTCAAGTGAAAACTCTGGCCACTGTGCAAGAGGCCTAGACATCAGAATATTTCATCTCTCTGCAGGTAATACATGCTAAAGAGATTAAATCATACTGAGATTCAAAAGAAAAAATTACATCTCTGTGCAACCTGATCCATGAAAGTGGGAAAAATGCTTTCTGCAGTGGCATGAGTAATTGTTTAAGATGGCAAAGCTGAGTCAACAGTGCCATATATATTTTATTGGAGGGGGAATTCTGCACCAAAATATTAAAACTTCTGTGCACAATATTTTAAAATAATGTAAAATTCTGCACGTTATGTTTGCAGAATAACACAATATAATCAGTCCAGTTTCAATTATTTTGGTAACTTATTTCAAAATACCTGTCAACAAGTATGTGAGCAATACAGACAACAACCAAAAGATCCCCCCAGGAGTAGACACTTAAAGAAACCCCTATGAAAACCTCAGGTGTGTGGTGGGGTGGGGTTCTGGAGGGGGCTGATCGGGACCCCTCAGAGCCCAAAACACTCACAAGCCCCTCCCATCCAGAGCCCAGCCAGGGACACTCCCTGCCCACACCTTCCCTACAGAACCCAGCCATGGGTACTCCCCAACCCAGACACCCTCAACTCCCTCCTCCCAGAGCCCAGCCCATATACCTGCATGCCTTGTTCCCCTCAAGCCCAGCTCTGGAGCACTCCTTGGCCCAGAAACCTGCACCCTTCCTTTCCCCAGAATCTTTATTCCCTCTAGCTTCTTTAGAGTCCTGCCAGGGGACATGGTGTGGTAAGGCCCTGCCCTTCCTCACCCTTTGCCAGAGCCAGTTCTTCTGAGCCCTCTCCCATCCCTGGGTGGATGAGGATCAATCCAGGCAGCCAGAGCATGCAATACTGGGTGCTTGGCTCACTGCAAGCTGGAGAGCTGGGCTCTGAAGAGTCCAGCAGCCCCTGATGGCCATCAGCAGCTCTGGAGCCCAGTTCTGTGGGGGAAACATGTAATTCTGCACAGAACATTAATTCTGTACAAATTCTGCATTGCACAGTAGCACAGAATTCCCCCAGGTATAATATTTCAGTGAATATCCTTTTGAATTTTAAACTGAATATACTTTAACTGTGTTCATCACCCTATTGTGTTCAACTCTCCATGAATATCTTAGAAAATGGGTTTGCTGGTAATAATGTTGACCAACACAGATAATATTAATTTCCTAATTGCCTGTGCAAATACATGTGATCTGATGCAGAAAGCTATGATCACCCAGTCATAGAATGGAAAGAATCATGGGTCAGATTTTTCAAAAGTTCTCAACACCCAAAATGGGGATTAAATTTTCAAAAGAGCTTACCTGCTATTTAGGCTTCTAAATGACTTTCAGCAGCTTCAGTGGTTTCAGTACTAGCACTGGGTACTGAGACCTTCTGAAAATCTGGCCACTTCACTTAGATGTCTAAATGGCCGCTGAGCTCTTAAAAATTAGGCTATTTACTTAGGCAGCTAAATGGAAATGCTGTGCTCTTTGAGAATCTGAACCCATGTGACTTTTGTATCAAGTCAGATTTCAGGTTCTGATCAGGAACTATCTACAGAAACTATTCAGATAATTTTGAATAACAAACTTTTTGTGGACATAAGGTGGCAATTGTCAGTTACAAATTATTTGCCTGTCTCTATGGAAAACTGAATAGCATAACAATGCAATTTAACTTGGATTGTAGAATATTTTGTGGTGCTAGACTTTTATGCTGATATTTACACTACAGACTTGAATAACTGTGGTTCTAACTATATTCTTTTCCTTCAGTCTCTTCAAGCTGTCTGAGTCATGATTTAATTTCTGGCTTGTTGAGATCTAATCAAAAGCCTTCCAAAATTTTTAACCTCCTTGATGTAGAATGGCTCCACAGGAATGGATGTTTTCTGTCCTGAATCACAGGAATGAATATATCTTGACATGGTTCAAAATTTGAAAAGGAAACTGGCACTGTTCCAAGGTTTGAATTTGGGAGCGAGTTTGAATTCTTTATCTATATTTGTTGTGCTTCAACATTTCTGCATATGAAACAAATTCTAACTTTCTTTTTCTTTAGGTATGTTCTAATGCATAGAACTTGAGACACAGGTTGTTCATTTTCATGTTTCTTGTTCCGTTAGAGCTGATTGGAAATTGTCTGATGGAATGTTTTTTTTTCTTGGAAAACACTATTTCATCAAAAGCAAAACTTTTTGTGAAACATGACATCCCTATAATTAAAACAAAAACCTGAATAGAGCATTTTGATAAGGTCAAAATGTTCCATTCACATAGATACATCTCAACTTTTCTACTTCAAAACAACTTTTTAATTTACTTTTTATTTTGCATCATATAATATTATATAAATTTTTTTTAAATTTTTTATTGAAAAAAACCACTTTGATCTAAAATGATTTCTTCCCTATCCCCACAATTTTGTTTCACAGGAAGCTCCAAGGTTTTTCTGACACACAAATATTAAACCAAAATTGTAGAATTGCCTGCAGAATGGAAAATCTTGATCCATCCTGTTTGAGCTATGGTCTTTTAAATCATATTTTATTTATATTTATATATCATAATTATATATGATCTATACCTTGTATGTCACTAGACCTGTCCATTCAATGATTGCCTATTGATTACCAAATATTAACAAAAAAAACTTCTCACTATGAACTAGATATGCCCATTTCACACATGGGAAATCTGAGGCAGAGAGCTACTAAGCCCTACATTTGAAAAAGAGTCAGCTAACTTTGGGTGCCTCCATTTCTGTGTACTCAAGATGCACAGGTGTGGGTCCCTTTTGAAAATGTAGAGCTAATTGACTAGCCCCAAGTTGCACAGAAAGGGTGAAATCCTGGTTGCATTCAAGTCAATACCAACACTGCTGTCTGTGTCTGTGGAAACAAAATCCAGATTTCCTAATCTCTAGTTCTAGGTTTCAACAACATGACCTTGAGTATGTAATTTCTGCTGAATAGTTCAAAATTTTAAAAAGCAATGTTTTGCATATTTCATATACACAAGACATCTAATTCCTTGCCATTGTATGGACAGTGTGACACCTTGCTCTCTCTTGTTCTCTGCCTGTGGCACACAGTGCAGTCTTATGAGGAATGAAATGCTTTAAGCTCAAAGACTTTTGTTAGACTAAGATTTCACCTATATACCCCTATATAATGGCCTGTGTTACACAGGAGGTCAGACTAGATGATCTAACAGTCCTCCTGGATTTAAACTGATAGAACCAGCCAGATTTTCTGATCTGAGCTACCAGCCCAATATGGCAACTTTTTCTTTTTGAAAACTGGTGTATAGATATATAAGAGTGGGGTTTAATCGTAATGATAACAGCAAAGAATTCTGAAATCAAACACATCAAGGCAGGAGTCCTTGAGTGAATTCAATACATCAAGTTCATACACTAACATCTGTCTTTTTTCCTTCATGCACCTCCCCCACCACCCAATCTCTTTAATCTGCACCACCCTCAAGACACCTTACTGCCAGGGCTTGACAGAACATTCCTAGCTAGCAGTAAATGGTACCCCTTAACTGGCAAGGAAGGCTGCTACTGAATGAGATGAGGCACTCCATCTTCCCCCAGGATCTGGGTGTGCTGCTTTCATAATAATCCTGCAGCTCCTGCCAGCTAGAAACTAGGCCTGGAAATACAGATTCTCTAAAGGCAGCGAAGAGCCTATCTGAGTAGGCCACACATACACTGCTACCTCAATATAACGCTACCCAATATAACACGAATTTGGATATAACTCGGTAAAGCAGTGCTCCGGGGGGGCGGGGCTGCACACTCCGGTGGATCAAAGTAAGTTCAGTATAACATGGTTTCACCTATAACGTGGACAGATTTTTTGGCTCCCAAGGACAGCTTTATATCAAAGTAGAGGTGTACTGTGTTTTGGGGTTTCACTTGAAGCTGACTTGTACTTTATTTTCACCTTATTTTAGTACAAAACTGGCTTCATAACTAGCAGCCTCCCTGTCCTTCTGCCACCCCTACCTGCAGGACTTTTTTCCTGTGGGCCCAAATGCCTAGAAATCCCTCTGACCTATTCCTCTTTGCTGCCTCCATCTCTTCTTCTGCTTGTCCCCCTGATTCAGAAACGCCCTTTTAAGCATGTGGGTAATCCCATCACTATTCAGCATAACACTAAAGCTCATGTTTAAGACCCATTGATATCAATTGGACTTGAATATGTGCTTAAAATTAAGTGGGTGCTTAAATGCTTTGCTGAATATGGATGGATTTAAGCATCTGCTTGAATTCTTTGCTGAATCAGGGCCTTTAAATGTGTCCTTTTCAAAAGTTCTCTAAACCTGTGACTGTTGCAGGGACATGTTAATACGCATTGAAAACACAAACGCAAATGGGGAACAAGGGAATCCAAACTTAATTGTGGAACAAAAAACACGTGCACAGTATCACAATCCAATCATGCTGTTTTTGTTGTAACCCAGCCTTTGCTTATTATCCTGTATAGATTGTAAACTCTCGGGGTCCGAAACCTTGTCTTCATAGCTGTATTCAATGCATCTAGCTAAATGGTGGTGCTATACAAATAATCTTTGTGGCTTTCAGCACTTCTCTTCCTACTTTTGTGATCCTCATTTATTTTCTTTGGACCCACCCTCTATTGCTTGCTGTTGTTGTTAATTTTATTTGTTTTATTGAGTATCCCTTACTTGGCAGTCTGGTATTGAAGGTGATACATCGGGGCTGGTATAAAAGATTCTATAAAAATTAAATGTATAGCATCAATAAGTTGATCTTTTAGGGATCTCTTCTCCCATCAGCACTCATGTATAGCTCCCACTGATATGAATATGAGTTACATCTGTATATGGCATCCAGAGAAGAATAAACCTCTACTCAGTATTACTGTTGCAATGAGGGTAGAAAGATTGTGGTTCAAATGGAGTTGATATTCCTTTTCCGAATGCCAGGTGTCCCTGGTTTTATTATTTTTGCCTTTCAACTTATGAAAATGGATTGGCCAGATGGATATTTATAATTTAAAAAAAAAATCTAGATCCATTAACCTAGCCTTTACTTTCAAACCAAAGTACAACATATCGATATACATTCTAGGCAAAATTAACTCAGGAAAACTAATTGATAAAAGTTGGCCTTGAATTTACATGAGTCCTCTTAGTGATTGTGTTTTGAAAAAAGAACTCTGTCTAAGATTTGCAGAAGCTAGCTATTGTGTTCACTTGTACAATATTAGTCAGACTGGGTTGTCCTTTGCACCCCAGCTACTACTAATTTGAATTTCAAAAATACTCCCAAGTTGAGGGCAGGATGCTTTAGCTAAATGTATGAACTGCATGCATGAAACAAAGGCTGTTAAAGACTACAGGATAGCACAGTGCCTTAAAGACTTTGGTATTTCAATAGTGAGAAAATAAGGTTAGAAAAATAAAGGGAATATAAGAACTTCTGACACTTCACTTATTATACTTCTGCCACAATAATACTTCTGATATTCCTCCCCTACCATACAGATTGGTTTTGTTTTCTGAAATGTAAAAATACACTAAACATTTACAAAATGACTATTTTGGACAGAAAAACGTGTTGCATCAGATACTATGTTCCTCTGGGATATGGAAATACTTGGCTTCAATGCCTTAGAAAATACATGACTGGTTAACTTTTTGCTTGGTGGGAGAACACAAAGCAAAGTAATACACGTTATTAAGGACAAGATGTAACCACACACCCATGTAAACTCCCAAACAAATAATTTTCTGTCGGGGAGGAAGGGGTGGCTGCCAAAGCACCCTTAGTTCCACCCTCTTGTGCCCAGGATTTTCATGATACAGGGTCCTCCAGCTGAAGTCCCACAGCACTGGGCAATGTTTTTCACACTATACCACTAGGAAAACATTTATTTCCCCAACCTGCAGTAAGCAGAATACATAGACAAATCACACTGTTTTGCACACCTCTTTGTTTTGAAGAGCTATCTGGGATAAGTAATGTCCTGTGTTGTGGGATCCTCTAATTATATTTTTCACTCAAAAACCACATGCAAACTAGTTGGCCCTTGCTGTCTCTTGTCCTCTGATGTAACAAAGCAATCTACACTGTCTGTGAGCTACAGAACACATACTGACAAAAGAAGTAGTTTCCCTGGTAACAGGGACCATAGGAAAGCTCTCAAAACATCTCCTCCCCAGGAATTAATTTGTTTCAGATGGGGAAAGGTGATTACTTATGTTGTAAGAATGAGGAAAAAGAGCTGAGATATTAAAAGAGGAAATGGTAAACAATAAATAAAATAAGCAGTGCTATTTGTTCTAGTTCCACTCTTTTCATTTACCTACATAGTACTGTATATGGCTATCATGTAGATGTTGATGTAACACTATAAGGGGCCTTACTTTAAAGAATATCTTAGAAAGCCTCAGTACCAGGGGTGGCTCTAGGCATTTTGCCGCCCCAAGCACGGCAGGCAGGCTGCTTTTGGCGGCTTGCCTGCGGAGGGTCTGCCGAAGCCGCGGGACCAGCGGATCCTCCGCAGGCAAGCTGCCAAAGGCAGCCTGCCTGCTGCCCTCGCGGCAACCGGCAGAGCGCCCCCAGTGGCTTGCCGCCCCAAGCACGCACTTGGCGTGCTGATGCCTGGAGCCGTCCCTGCTCAGTACCTCCTCATGTTGAAAGGACACTCCCAGAACCAAATAGACAAGGAAGGCTGTCAGGACCTAAACCAGAAAATGTTGAAAACAGTACAGGACCAGTGCATAGTTCCAGGACCAGAAAAGAACAGAATGCAATGCAGGTGAATGACCGAGAATCAAGCAAATAGGAGTGATAAAGATTAGTTAAAAAAAATCCTATCACTTTAAAAATAAATCACTAATAGGTTGATGTTCCTATCTGAACAGAAAGGGCTAATGCTAAGATAACTGGGAAAACTTAGACCTGATTTAATACAATGGTTTTCAAACTGTGGTCTCTGGACCACTGGTGATTCATGGAGCACTTCCTCATGGTTACAGCAGTTTGTCACATGGTGGTCGCTCCAAGGGGCGGCTCTAGGGATTTTGCCACCCCAAGCATGGCAGGCAGGCTGCCTCCGGCGGTTTGCCTCTGGAGGATCCGGGAGGTCCTCTGAAGCCACGGGACCAGCAGACTCTCCACAGGCAAACCGCCGAGGGCAGCCTGCCTGCCGCCCTTGCGGCACCAGCAGAGCGCCCCCTGCGGCTTGCCGCCCCAAGCATGCGCTTGGCGTACTGGGGCCTGGAGCCGCCACCGGTCACTCCTTCTTTGTTTCTAGCTGTTAAATTGCATTTCACAATAGTTTAAAATATGCTAAATACTTTCCAAAACCTAATTGCCCATGCTCATGTGAGCAGTTGCTGTAGTTATCACAGGGATACTATGTGAGAGTGAATGACCAGGCAAGCCTCCCTCTCTCATTCATGACAGCACAATCTCACAATAAAAATGTGCTCCCCCTAAATAAATTTTGAGAACTACTGGTCTAGAATATTATCTAGACAGTGATGTTTTCCCATGGAGATCCTTCTCATGATATTTCATTGCAGTAAGGATTCTTGTAGGTTTGCTAAGGGACACCTGTAAAAAGACAGGATATTGTGACCCAATGCACTCGTATTCACACGTTACACACTATTGTAACTATCTTTGTGCAAAACATGCCTTGTGAATTACCATTTGACAGCTAATAACTCGGTCAATAATATCATAGTGAGATGTATGTAGCAACGTTATATGGCAACTTCCATTATATGGCCTATGCAGGTACTGGGGCTGGGAGGTGCAGCCCAGGAATAGGCAGAGGCAGCTGGTCTGACCCCCTTGCCAATGATGAGTGGCCTGTACAGACTGCAGTTTGCCCCAGTGAGAGGGGGCTAGGTGATGACTGGCACAAACCACTGAGGCAAGGTGGGTATAGAGGGTTGGGGGTTTCCCTGGGAGGGGAGACCCAGCATGTGGGTACTGTGGTGGGTAGAACCCCAGGGTAAGGGGCACCAGAGTCCGGGAGGGAGACAGGGGCCTGAAGCAGGTGAGACACCGGCCACCTGGAGGCACTCTGAGTGCTGGATGAGCTAATTCCCAAAGGATCAGCAGGAGGTGCTGCACTGGTGAGTCTTGACATTGCTACACTGGTCTATATCATCTAAACTGTCCATGAAAAGGCTGGACAGTACAAAACACACATTTTGGGGAAAGTTTGGGACTGGGAGTGTGTTGGGGTCATCCTGCAAATAGTAACCTAGGCTGCTGTAAGCCAGAATGTAGCTGGTGTATTGCTGACAGGGTGCTGGGTGAGAGTTTCTGGACCAGGACTGCAGCTGTACACAGACACTCAGGATATGACCTGCATGGTGGTAGGCAGTTTGTGAACAGCCGGGGTTGGGAGCTACATCTGCAAAGTGTTGTGAGACACATAAGGTTGCAGAGCAGGTGGTGACACACTGGTCTGGACTGCACCCTGGAATGAGATAGCTGTCATGAGATAAAAACTGTAGACATGTCAGTGGTGGGTGGAACAATCTTTGTGCGCAAATTAAACTTGTAACACACTTTGGGATCTTTGACATAAGAAGCACTACATAAATTACACTGTCTATTTTTATGCTAAGCTACCAGAGCTCTAGAGAAATGTAAAAATACATATTTGCTTTATTTTAAGCTTGTCCTAGAATCATGAATACAAAGTATTTTGAGCAGTGGTCGTATTAGAAATCTGTAGGTTTTTTCTCTACACTGCCACTAGAAATGATTCTTAATTTCAAGAGTAGAGTAGACTATTTTACAACAGACTTTGGAGGATATCAAGCCTCTTGAAATATTAGCTCTTTATTCAGCTGATTCTTAACAACATCACTTCATTGCAGCATCAATTCTTTGTCACTCACAACATAATCTGAAGCCATTTTTTCCCCTTTAGCTGAAAGTGATGAGTCTAATAAAGCATGCTACCAAAAGTAAAGGTTAGGTGGCAATCAATTCATTCTAAAACCACTTCATTGCAATACAGCCATAACAGAGGTCTCTCTAGTACTCTTACCCAGCTGAGAAGAAACTAGTTAACTACTTCAACAACTCGGTCATACATTCATATAAATAGTGCTCTCTACATTGAGCCACACTTGAAAACTACTTGTAAACTTGAGCTAAACTACTGCTGAATGCAGTGACTTACTTGGTTCAGGGTGACAAAGAGTCCTGTGGCACCTTATAGACTGAGAAGTATTGGAGCATAAGCTTTCGTGGGTGAATACCCACTTTGTCGGATGCATGCACCCACGAAAGCTTATGCTCCAATACATCTGTTAGTCTATAAGGTGCCACAGGACTCTGTCACTTTTTACAGATCCAGATTAACATGGCTACCCCTCTGATACTTGGTTCAGAGTACTTCTTGTGTCAAATTTGTTTCTGCTTGCAAAATAGGATTTTATTTTTTGTTCAAAAAAGCCCTAAATACTTTGAAGTAGAACTTTCAAATTGGCTTAAAGGGCTTAGGCCCAGATTTTTTAAAGGTATTTAGGCATTGCTCTGTTCAGCATTGCAAGGCAAAAGACCCAGATCATGAAGGATATTTAAGTGCCTAACTCCTACTGAAATCAATGGGGGTGGGTGGGCGAGAATCTATTAGCTTTTCAACTTCATCTGTCTAAGTGAAGCACTTCCAGAACTGGAAGACAAGGTCTCTTGAATTCCAATCTTGTCTCTAAAAGCAGCCAGACTAACACGGCTACCCCTCTGAATCTTGTCTCTGTGACTTTGGAGATGTAAATAACTTAACCATTATTCTTCATCTTCTCTGTCTGTAAAATAGGATGAATAATATTTCTCTACAGCAAAGCAGGAGTTGTGAGGGTTGCTTTATATTGGAAAAGCATTCTGACACAGAGCCCTCTGCTCCCATCCCTTCCTGCAATATCCACTCCCCCATTGTTACTTGCATTTCTATCCTGCTCCCACCTGCAAAAACCTTAGATCCACAAATCCCACAAGAGAGACAGATTCCCCCATGCGACTAAAAAACCAAAAAACAAAAAACCACCAGTTGGTTAATATATTATATATAGTAATGGAAATCAGACACAATTTTTACCACTAAAATAATAAAACAGATCTTGCTTAAACCATGTAAAAATACTTTAACTCCTGTTACAATAGACATGAAATCTTTCTCTCTCTCACTTAAATTTAAGTATGAATACCATTATTTAAAAAAAAATTAGTGTTTTCCCACAAATTACCACAGTCTGATTTTTTCCCCCTTATCCAATCCTGCCCAAAACAATGTACATTTCACCTGCTCCTGTTATTATGGCAGGGGCTCCTGCCGGACTGGTGGGATCTCAATCCTGCTGCAGGGCTCTATTCTGAAGTATAAGTGCCAGAGTCCTTCCTGAGTCCCCCTAGTGGACAGTCATCATACTGTTTTGAACAGTCCCAACCTCTGAGTTCCCCCATGTATCCAAGCCAGCTCGGTCTTGACAGAGTCCAGATACTGCTTCCAGTTGTGGGATTCCTAAGGCACTGTCATAGGGCCAGACCCCCTGTCTAGCACGCTTTCTGGAATGAGGGATTTGCCATTCCATCTGCTGTAGTTCCCAAAGCTAATGCTGAGACCTCCCAAGCCTCTCCAGCTGCTTTTGTGCACCCTCCCCAAGTTACACCTGATGATAGCTTCTCTGATTAAACAGTTTAGCACCTCAGGGACCTATGTGCCTTGCTTTAGCTGGCTTTCTAAAGCAGACTGTGAAAAATCACAAGGGGAATCTCACAAAACTGGGTGACTGGGCAACAAAATGGCAGATAACATTCAATGTTGATTAGTGCATATTGGAAAGCATAATCCCAACTACACATACAAAATGATGGGTCTAAACTACCTGTTACCACTCAAGAAAGAGCTTGGAGTCATGGCGGATAGTTCTCTGAAAACATCTGCTCCATGTGCAGCTGCAGTCAAAATAACTATCTGAATACTAGGAAACATTAGGAGAGGGATAGAAAATAAGAGAAAATATTATAATGCCACTCTATAAATCCATGGTATTCCCACACCTGAAATACTGTGTGCAGTTCTGGTTGCCTCATCTCAAAAAAGATATATTAGACTTTGAAAAGGTGTATCGAAGGGCAACAAAAATGATTAGGGGTATGGGACAACTTCCATATGAGGAGAGACTAAAAAGATTGGTATTGTTCATATTAGAAAAGAGAAGACTAAAGGGGATGTGACAGAGGTCTATGAAATCATGAATGGTGTGTCAGTTCATATCTTTCTCTAACCTATCAGTATATAATTCTATGCCCTCAACCTTATCCGCCAGCTGTCCAAATTGTATCCTCATTGGAGCTAATATGGTATTCCTTCAGCACTGAAGTACCATGAATTAAATGTAAGTTTTAATTGCACAAGTAATGCAGGTCTGATCCTGACACTAATGCAACTCTTAAACTAAAAAATTATATGTGCTCTTACTATTACTCAGACCAGTGAAAGATTAAGAAACAGTAAGACATCCACCTGGGAAAGGTCCACAACTTGAGAACATTAGACCACTACAATACATCTGAAGGGCTATATACCCAGGCTATTTATAATGTCTCCGTGACTGTACAGTGGGAATAGTTGATGAGGAAAATTCTCTGCCTCATTTCTCTCCACTTGAAATGAAAGCCACCCTCAAGCCCCTGCTGAGGGTTTCCCCAGCCTAGAGGAATCCCCGTATAGAGTCAGTATATACCTCCTTCCCAATTGCCAATCTGCTCCCAGTGTTTTCTTTTTCATTTTACTTGGTAGGTAAGAGGTATTTCCCTTTCTAAGCAATCCTTATCTGAGCAAAGGAAACATTTTATCTACATAGCTAGGCATGATGACAGTCATCTGTCCTCTCTAGCACCTTTCCTCCAACGGCTTCAAAGCATCTTAGACATTAATAAGCCAAGTCTCTCAACATGCCTATGAGGTACCTCTTATCCGCTGCTTATAAATGAGGCAGACATTAAGATTCCTAATTTAAAGTGCCTCAGAACTGGGTAACATAACTCCAGCTCCCATTCAATACCTGCCAGTTACTCCCTTGTATTTTCTCTTATTTGTGCATGCGCACACACAATGTATCACTGAAACATGCAAAAAGTGTACAAAAAAATCCTTCTCAAACTTCCCAGGAAACATTACATTTAGGTTGTGTTGGTAGCAGCTGTTATTGTATAAGGATGTGGGGCATGGCTGCAGAGATTAAAACTATGTATTTGAGATATGACAGGTAGTGGCTAGAAGCCTCAGTCATGAACCAAGACCCTACTTTGCAACGCACTGCACAAACACAAAACACAGTGCCTACTGCAAGAGCTACTCAGAGAAATTCTGACTAAACATTGTCAAAATGTGCTGATCTGTTTAAAATCTAAAGTTTTTGCAGAGGTCACTTGTTTTCAACAAAGTTCCTCTGGAATCCCGGTGGTTATCATTGGAAACTTGCCTTGTTTCCTGCCAGCTCCTCTATCCAGCCCATGGAAGCCCTCAGACTGCCTTGGATTCAGAGACCCCAGGACTTCCAGGATCCATAGGTCTTATGCAGTCCAGTATTTGGACTGCTCTAGAGTTAGGAATTCCAGAGCTTCCAAGGGCTGTGACTTTGGGTAGCTCAGTAAGTGGACCATTCTGGAGCCAGTGCTCCATTCTCTTTCCTGGAAAAGTTGAAGTTTGGGGTTTTCAATCAGATGCTGAACAAAAGTGTCAAAATCTGAAACAATATTCCTT
Source organism: Chelonoidis abingdonii (assembly GCF_003597395.2). Classification (NCBI taxonomy): domain Eukaryota; kingdom Metazoa; phylum Chordata; order Testudines; family Testudinidae; genus Chelonoidis; species Chelonoidis abingdonii. Next base: position 245,152,577 of record NC_133770.1, read on the forward strand.
TTCTCTGCACATCTCTGTTTACAATCTAAGTTCGAGATATGACAACAGGAGGATACAGACAGGTAGCAGAGCACAATGAAACGATGTTGGTCAGAATGATCTGCAGTGCTCTCAGCACATCAATTGCCTAACCACCGTCAAACCTTTTTTTAGGCATCATAGCAATGGAAAGTTTTAAGGAGGGATTTATAGGAGGACAGTGAGGTGGCCCTATATAAATTTACTGGAACTTCTCCCATGCATGAGAGAAAGCACAAGGGTGCTTGTGGGAAAATGTACTAAGTGGATAATGAAAGCTGGCATAATTGACCAATCAGAGGCACGTGTCAGCATCTCCACAGTGAGAGATAACAGGGAGCATGGAGATAGCCATGAAGTCCCTTAAACATGACGACAGAAAGATCATCCTCCATATTAGAAGAGGGAGCTGCACGTAGGAGAGGCAGAATAGAGAGCTGCAACTCCCAGGTAGCTTTGGTTTCCATGGGGTTAAAGTTATATTATGTTTGACTAAAAAGACTATCTATTAAATACAAACACTGATTGTTCTTAATGTGAAAAAAAGAACACCAGCAAGAAAGGAAACTTTCTAAGAAAGTAACAAGCAACTGAATATAGTTTGAGAATATATTACTATTCTCAACCTTATCCCCTTCCTGTGCACAGTAGAATGGCAAATTTATTATTAAGCAACTCCATGGTGCTACAGGGCAATTACATAACTCAAAAACTAATAGAAATTTTACATTCAGGATGCACCAAGGACAATTTTAAATTGCTTATAACTTTCTTTTAAATTCAGTGGTCCATGCTTGGATACATCCAAGGCTTTAACAGAATGGTGGGCTGAAGGGAGCTTGCAGGGTTTCCTGGAAGCAACTTGTTAAAATTCTGCCACTAAATTGAAGAAAAAAATGGGGACAATTTTACTGCCTTCAGTAGAATTTATACTTCTTGATAGTAAAAACCATTCTTACTGGCAATTGGTCCCTGACAATCATAAAAACTCTTCTAAAAAGTTTTTTTTTTTTTGCCTTTGGAATGCACCGGATTTTACCGAATGATATTATCAAAAATATCTGGGGGAAGAGTACAGTCTGATCCCCTAAAAGATCTACACCTCCACTCTCCATTTCAAATTACACAAGCTGACCATTGCACTGTCCTGTCAATAAACTCTATATTTTTAAGGAACCTGCTTCCTGGGTCAGAGTTTTGAGAGTGCTTTTTGTTTAAATAGGAAAGAAAATTGATAGATTGACTGAGTAGTCTTGTACTCCACTTTTCTGAGAATGTGAAGATGGTACATGAGTTTTTATATAAGCTAAAGGGGAAAAAAATGTTGATATCTGCTGGCAGCACAATGTTGGGAACAAAATACTTTAACCACATCCCTCAGATACACCTGCATTTACAAGGTCTGTAGTATCTAGAGACTCTGGCATTGAAGCATTTTGGAGCGTTCATTCCACTTTGTTGTGTGTCATAGCCTCCCTTTTTGACAACAAAGAGAGCTCTTGTATGTAAATGTAGGCTCCAATACTGTGAACACTTACATAGGTACATAACTTTAAGCACACAAGTTGTCCCACTGAAATCAAAAGGACTTTTAGAGTACTTAAAGTTGACTTCAGTGAGAACACACGTGCTTACAGTTAAGCACTTGTTTAAGAGTTAGCAGGATCAGGCCTTATCTGAGGGTAATGACCATCCACTCGAAAGGTCATACAACAGAGTACCTGCTTCCCCTGAAAACAATGGCAAAACTCCCATTGCCTTCCACTGGGTGATGCAGGATCAGGCCCTATTGGAATTGATGGATGGATTTTTTTCAAAGATTGAATATGATTATTCCTCACTGCTGGCAGGCCACATACAAAGTTTGAGATGTTAAATTCAGCTGTTTTCATGTTATTTATGTGGACTAATTTTAAGCCTTGTGGGAGGAAAAAATGTATTTGGAAAAATGTACTGTTCTAGCTAACTAAAACTAGCTAATTCCGTTTTGCTCAAACTTTCAAATGGTCATCTTTGGGCTAACATCAACCATGGAAACTTTTTTTCTAAAAGGAAAATTTTGAAGAAAATTATGAGCAAGTGAGAATAAGTTTTTGGGATGAACCTTGATTTGCAACCTTTCCTAACATGAAAGCAATAATAAATCTTCTACTGACATATGGTGTCCTTTAATGAAGTTCTTGACACAAGATATATATTGTTAGTATAAAACTTGGTTAGCTGTACCCCACAATGTAGCTCGTTACCTAATATTTATTTTACATGGGATAGGTTGTAAAATAATATTGTGAGGATTTTTTTTTAAATTATGTTGGAGAAAGATAAATATTAGTTTGGTACCCCATCATTCTGTGTTCTATTGGACATCAAGAATGGTTCCACTAAATGAGGGTAGCTAAAAAATAAAATGTGACTTGTCTCAAATAGTGCCTCATAAAAATGTGTAGGCACCAACTTTGAAAATAAGTTACATGTCATCTTCTAAGAAAAGCACCAATCTTTGTACATGTGTTTAATATTTGGGTGTTGAAATATAAACAGACTTCTGTCTAATATATACACAGCACTGAAAATGCTAGGCATGATGATTCTATCTATTTGGAAGTTTCACGGTACTAATTCATTTGATTACTGTCGCCAACACTCAAATCCATGAGGCCAAATATTTCCTTCAGTTAAATCCACTGACTCTCCTGGAAATCAATGGATAAGGTTTCCGTTGACTTAAATAGCAGCAAGATCAGAGACAACATAAAATTAAGGTTGTACAGTTGAACATAAAAAAGTCAAACACGGATTTCAGCATGAATATTTGTTCAGTCTTTACACTGCCCCCTTGCATGTGTGCATTACAGTGTGATCTTTAACAGCATGATTTAATATTGCCTCAAAGTATACTACTCTTTTTTTGACAAAATATCTCCTTCGGGTTGAGTTCAAGCATGGGAAATTTCAGCCCCAAATTAAAAAACTGAAAATAGTGGATTGCTATTTGCAGACTTATCCCTTAGTTACATAAGAGTGAAGATGGAAAATGAGTAACCAACTGCATTGTGGGCAACTAGCCACTAAATAACTAAAAATTTAATAAGTAGGAAGGCAGAAAGCTTGAATTTATACAGTAACTGTAGTAATTATTCCTAAGCATAGGGATTTCAAAAGTACTCAGCCTTGATCCTAACTGTGCTCTCATTGAAATCAAGCAGAGTTTGACCATTGCCATCAATGAGATCAGAGTTAAGCCAACGTCATGTGCCTTTGAAAATTCACCCTTAATTTGTAAATATTGAAGTTGCATAGCTGGTTTATTATATTTCACTCAGTCTACATTTCTTTTAAACACTGCAGTCATGCTCAGTAGCACTGACATCACCCTTTCCAAATAAATTAATACATATAAGGGAATGAAACTCTATGACCTTTGATTCAATTAAAATTTCAGTTGATAACACTGTGCCACACATCACCACAATACCTCTCTGTTTCTTTTGGGTTTAAGTAGGTTAAACTGTGAAACCTCTGTAAATAGATGATTCAGATGTGCGCCATATGTAAAAACCCTTTTAAACAAACTATGTAGGGCAATGGTCACACACTGAAGGATAACACAACCCTTAAACATCAGGTGGACAAAGCAAGCTTTTAGCTTTAGTTGCAAATGTAGCTATAGCAACAAATACAAAATGAAGTTTAGTAGTTAAACTAGCATAAAAGTCCTGCCAGGACATCAAAGACGTAAGAGATATTTTGCCTTACTACACATGATCCTAGAAAACATTAGAAGGAATTATAAAGGGACTTAATACTGCTAAATGCAAGTGATGAACACAGTTGATCCAAGTAGTCCTTTTTGGCTCTATAATTTATTATTTTATACTTTGATATAAGTTTAGTACTTATATTCTATCAAAAAACTCATACCTTCTGTATCCTCCCCTTTGCATCCAGAATATACATAGGACTTGACGATTTCCTTAAGTATATTTCACATAAAGACATTCAAAGAATTGATTAAACCAATACCAGCAGTAACACTGTAGGATGATAAAATTAATAAATATTAAATCACACTAAAAATGTCCTGGTACAAAATGAAATCAAATGCAGCATTCTAACTGGAACATTTACAGGAAGCATCTCGCAGCAAGAAACCTGGTTCACAGCACAAAAGATGTTTGCCACTGACATCCCATACCACAGGAAGTGGAGAAGTAGGCTGCTGGTGGCTTCCACAAAAGTGTGTCTTCCACTCCAGGGAGAGGGAATGGTCCAAAAGCACCTTAATAAAACAAATCTTATTTGACAATCAAGAGAAGACAGCAATGAAATCAATGATAAACACTGTACAAATATACATTCAAAAATGGTTCAGATAACCTAGCCTAGCCTGAAACATAAACATCTCTACAAGGATGAGGCCAGTTCTCCTTCCACCAGACAGCAAAGCCAGATAGCGATCTCAGTTACATGACCACAGATCTGAAGCAGCTATGTTGATTCGAGTCATCAGTAAATGAAATCAGAATTTGGCCCTTAATCTGAAAGTTTCATATAAGGGGTTACAAGGAAAAACTGTTATGTAACATGAAATGTAACAGACACTACTGGGTGCCTGCTACAATACTTTGATCTATTTTCAGTCTCGTAGAATGAAGCTTGCAAACTGTTAAACCCCAAATTTAGACCCTAATCCAACAGTTACTCACATAATTTAATCTTTACACAAGTAGCTTTGTTGACTTCAGTTAGACTACTCAGATGAGCAAGGGTTAGTTCGTTTAGCCCCATTAATTTGGACAGGGAAAATTCTTTTCATCAGTCATGACAACATAGATGTAAACTCATCATGTTGTTACACCATTCTGGTGCAATGTCATGTTATTTCCTTTTATTCCACTTTTTAAGGACAAAGATTCAGCCTGAAACTGCTATTTTCTTTTTGGGTTTCAGTTAAACAATTATAGCAGTTTTGTTCTTAAAATGAAATTGACTGTAAGACAGCAGGCATTCAGTACTTCAGGAATGACAGTCAAAAACAATTAAAGTGGCCCCAGGTTTATTAATAGCTAGGGAACAATCTGTTTTCTAAACTAGATGCCTTAGACATACCACAGAAACTTAATACATGATAGATGTTATGGCATAGACTCAGGCATATAGTTTATAACAGTGGTAATCACTGATCATTAATTCTCTTCTTCATAAAATTGGCTTTATTTGACTGCTTACCTGCAGCTTTTCAAAGATGATATTAATTGTTAAAACCAGTGGAGGTTTAAAACTTATTATTCCATAAGAAAAGTAAAAGGAATAGATTTATCTAATTGGAAGAATGTTTTAATTCATGTACCAGAGTGAAAAATGGCCTTAAACTAGATTAAGCCACAGTTCAGTTTTTCAAGGCATTTGGGGATAGAACTTATTATAACTTCATGAGCCACTCCATGATGGGAGCCAATAAAAACAAGCCCCCGCCATTTTTCTAACATTACCTAAGTAATGTTGTGGCTGTAGGTTAGATGTCTTGGCATTATTTTATTGTACAGGGTACACAATACAAATACTTTACTTCCTTGTTGACACAGAAACCATATTTCATCTGCTAACTATCCTGTAACTATATTATACTGTCATGATTCTTCAAATAACTTGATCATTTCCAGAGATTATCAAAATCGACAGAGAATTTTGGTAACATCTACAAGGATTACTCTTTCTTTCTTCTCTCTCCCCCATAAACTTCCCCTTGAGTCTATCCAGAATCCAGCAGCTAAAATCGGATCGCTCATCCAGCACAAAGACTGGATTCACGTAAACCCCAGACTTGGTGGCTAAGCCCCAACTCCTGCTGCACTCTATACTATTTGAAGTACTGTGTCAGGTGAATCTAGGCCTACCCAAGACTAAAGACCTGCCCCCTCCATTAAGAGAAAGGAACCACTAATCCCAGATTGTTTACTGGGCACAACAGAGGAGAAAATAGGACTGGGAATGAGGTCAAAGGTTGAAAATCAGGGAACACTGAGCAAGAGCCCCAAACAGAGCCACTGTTCCTCTTTGCTGAACACAGTAGGTGCCTAAACTCGCTCCTAAATTTTTGTAGGTGCTTATGTTTCTGCCTCTGGGCATGTGCACTTCTGCCTTACTCCGGGTGTCTAAACACCTATCATCTGCCTAACATGAACCAGAGAAAGATAGGTGTTTGGCCACCTAACTGGGATGGGGGAGGGCGGAAATCCAGAAGGTGTGCTGAGAGACCGTCTACCATATCAGGCCCCTTGGTTCACACAAAACAGCTGAGGGAAGTGGGAAGGAGAAGACAGCGGCCCTCCATCAGAACTTTTAGCCCAAACATTTGGGTACTCACTTGGGATGTGCAAAGCCTCTGGCTCAACTTCCCCCTCCTCTTGAAGGGGATTTGAACAGAGTTCTGCTCCATCGCTAGTGAGTGCACTAGCTACTGAGCTATGGGATATTTTGATGTGGGGCTCCCTTCACTCTCTCCTATTGAAGCTGTTCTACTGTGGACAAATACTGGCCCTTTGGACCAGAGAGAGAACAAGCATAAGAATGACTCTGTAGCCTGATGGTTTGAGTACTCATCTGGGACCAGGATCCAGTCTCCGTGCTCCATTAACTTATTACAATGATTTATCCACAGTGGAACAGCTTCAGCAAGAGAGACTGAGGAAATCCCACATCAGAATATCCCATAGCCTGATGGCAAGGGCTCTTACCTGAGAGACGGCAGAGCACCCTTCTCATCAGGTGGAGGGGTGACTTTAACCGGAGGGGCTCCCACCTCCCAAGTGATGATGGAGTTTCTCCTCCCCGCTGACTTCTTGCAAAATATACTTTAGGTGCCCATTACAAAAAGGGTTTACAGCTGAGAATTGCTAGCAGAGATAGGTGCCTCTCTGCAGCCCAGATTTAGGCACCTAGCTCTGACAGGAGTGGGGCTTAGGTAATACCTTTCCCACTAGCTAGCTTAGGTGGCTCCCTAAGCACGATGGCAGCTGTGAATCACAATTTAAGATGTCTGTCTCTCCACATTCATTTTGGGTGCCCAACTCAGGCTTTGTGAATCACAGTATGTTCCTGAGTGGCACAGCCCTAAGTGTCTTTGTGAATCTAGGCCCTTGTCACTTCCCTCTTGGATTCCCTTCACTGGCTTCCTCTTGCCTTTCACGTCAAGCTCAAGCTTCTCAGCCTCATCTTCAACTCTGTTCTCCATTGTTGTTCTTTTGTAACTCATCTCAGCGCCTTTGTTTCACCAATGAATCCTAACCACCGTTGCATCAGTGGCATGCTGTTGTCATATGCAAGGCATGCATTCATGCCCCAGGACTAGCTGTGCCCATGCAATGATGCTGTTTGGCCCCTGAATGCACAAACAAAATGACGTCCTCCATACAGCATGATCTTGCATATAAAGTCACACTATATAGAAGATGCCATTTTGCATGCAAGGGTACAGTTGCAGACTTGACTTAATATCTCTGTGCAAGCCAGTGGCTTGCATAATCTTCTTTGCACCCTCCATGCAGCCATCTGCCACTAGAACTAGTCCTATTTGCCATTTTGCTTCTCTTCATTCAGTGACCTCCTTAAAACTCACGTCAGGAAGTCCATTAATGCTAATTCATGTCATTAAAAATCCTGTCATCCACTCAAATAATAACTAGCATACTTTGTAGATCTTTCTTGTGGATATCCCAGTGCATTTTGAGATTGATTGATCTTGTCTGCATGTTTAGACTGTAAATTCTTCATGTCTCCTTTTTGTTTGTTCTATCAAAAGCATAGTGTTGGCATCTAACAAATAAGAATAATAAACTATATTTTGCCAGGCCTGATATGACAGTGTCCTTCCTAAGGTTATATGCCATGTATAACTGAAGTGTATTTTTTTTTCCTGAGTAAGGATTGTTTTTCAGAAATATTCTCATTTTTAATTGTTAAAAGCTTCTATTTTTGTGTTTATTAATAAAACAACTCTCTCTGACTAAAGCTGTGAAAACAATATACTTAACCTGACCCTCACCTCAGATAGCTGGCCTACAAGACTACAAATCTGGGACCTTTCTTCTGCTTTCCAGGAAAGTCATGCATGGGTTGCTGCTGCAACCTTGAGATGGTATTGGACCATAAAAAAATGACATAAACAAAAGCTAGAGATGTTGGTGTTAAAGATACAGTCATTTTTCAATTATGTCATTGCAATAATACTAACTGAAAGCCAGATTCTTCCTTCTTAATACACACTCTCTGCTCCCACAGCTTACATGGGTAAAGGGACTGTTCACAGTCGGCAAGTTAAGTACATATGAAAGTGTTTGCAGGATTGAGGCCTAAGATGTTGCTGTATTTTATGGTCCATAGTAACTTTTCAAAGTTCTACTTGCCCCCCATTAATTCTCTTTTCCATAAGTTTTTACAAAAAAGAACTGCAGAAAGTTTATTTCCCCCCTCCACCTCCCTTGCTGTAAAGCATAAACCAAACTTATAGCAATACTACAAGGAATCTCTGAAATACCCCTAAAGAACTATTCCTCCCACCATATTTCAATAAGAGATATAGATTTCCATATCAGTCTTATCACAGGTACTATGTCAGGCATTCACCTCACTTTCTCTTTGAGAACCAGATCTCCCTTAGATTCTTCTGACAGCACCTCACAAGAATTTTCTTGAGTTCCTGAGAGTTCACAATGCAAATAGAATTATCCATGCTACCAACCAGAGAATCCAATTGCCAGGAGTTATCCTAGGAGAATTTTCCAATGCTCCTGAAACCATGTGTAAAAAGCAGTTTTGCTGCTGGCAAAGGGGGAGAGGGAGAGAAATGAAAAAGTGTCCCGATTGTCTTGCTAGGAGTTTTGTCAGTTTTTCCTTTAGTTGAAGAGTCTTTGTACTATTTGTAGCCACATACTGACAGCACACACCAGCTCAACGAGACAGTACATCAGCCTGTCCATTTTTAAAATACCGAATTGTACCCAAGTCCAGTAAATATAAGGCAGCTAATGTAAATACTTTTGGAATAAAGAAATGAAGAGTAAGGTGGTGGAGATTTGTGGGTTGGTGAGGTGAATTTTACCTTTGCTTTGCAAAGAATTCTCAGGTCAATGCTGTGGGACAGCAGCATTCTTTTTCTAAATATTTTATGTAACAATATTTAACAGTAATTTAACAGGAAGCCTGCAGCTTTCAATCACTGTGATTATCTCAGCAATGTGGCTAGTTTCACAATGCTGGTTTTAATCAAATTGAATCCATCAGAATTAATCTTAAGGAATTAATTAGGCTGCCACACTGTTTTTGGGATAGCATTTCCATCTACAAACTATTTCTTCTTGATCATCAAAACTTTTTATACTGCTAAGTTGTGTCTCATCTTCTACATATTTCCATGATTTATATTTCTACACGTTAAAGTAAGGAACTGCACTTCATTCAAGAAGTTGTGAGGGTGTTAAATGAAACACTGAAATAGTAGGCAGGACAATTAGAACATGGGGCTTCCTTAAGCTCACTGATGACAATGGAGTCTCCCATTCATTCCAATCTGCTTTGGACGCGGGCCTTAACGACTGAAACACTTTGCCCTTAAATCTATAGCTACAAGGGTAGCAAAGTAAAAGTCAGCCAAGCTTGCAGAATGTGAGCTGCTTGAGTGATATTGTAATGTGATTAATTTTAGGGAGTCTAGAGAATTCTTCAGCATCGTCTGTTTATTACAGTGATCCTTTATTAGTCTGTACCCAAAATTTTAGATGGACAGGAAAAGCATGGCAGTGGCTAAGAACATCATCATCATGGTGAAGGAGCGCACAGAAAAGGAGAGAGATGCAGAGGCAGCGCATGGATGCCATCCTCAGTCAGAATGCCCTCCTGCAAAACATGCTCCTGCAAGACCAGAAGGCCCTGTAATTTGGGGCCCAGACATGTCTTTCAGCCCCTGAACAATGCTGGCTACTGGAACCAGCAACTACCCATAACTGCCACATCCACCTAGCAATGCCTCCCACTCACCTCTCAGATCCAACCTCTGGGCACTGAGAACACTAGTATTTGGGAGTCCAGCTCTTTTGAGCTCTGCAGTGCCCCTGACAGTTTTGAGCCATGGGTGCTCTATCCTAGAACCCATGTGGACAAGAAGAAGCAGAGACAGGGTGTAAACTCACCTGTAACTTTATGCCCCCCTCTCTCCCAAAATTGTGTATTTAAATTGTTCTTACTGTTGTACTTTGAGTTCTGTTTACACTGTTGCTTTCATTAAAAGTTTGTATATAGTTGGTTATTTTATAGGTTGGTGTTGTGCGCTGGATATACCCCAACATCTCTGTGGGGCATTATGGCACTTCAGCCAACTCCAAATAACTGCTCTTCTCCTCAGCGTGGTATGACCTAATGGTCAGAGGGGCTGTCCTTAGATTCAAGGCAGTGTGGCCTACTGGCCTACATTTTTGAGGAGCCTCTCTAGCTCATGGTAGTATAGAACAATGATCAGAGTCAAAGGGGCTGTCCTTAGAGTCAGGGCAGCAAGGCTTAATGGCCTACATCTGTATGGTGGCCCTTTAGCACCGGGCATTATGGCCTAGCGGCCAGAGTCAATACGCCCACCGTTCAGCGCTGGCCGGTATGGTACAGTGGCCAGATTCAGTAGGCCAGTCCTTCAGCACTGGGCAGTATGGCCTAGTGGCCAAAAAGGGAATGGGCTGCCACTGGGTCAGCAGAGATCCCTCCAAAACACACTGACTCTGTACCCCGTACCACAACTGGATCAGTGTCTGGTTCCCCTGGGCAACTTCCTACCTTGCCTTCCTGCTCCATAGTCTGCAGGTCCTCTAGTTCTGTGGGGTAGTTGCAAGGCGAAGTGCCTGACGACTCATTCCCCTCATGGGTTTCCAGGGACAGTCAGGTATTCACCTGGGTCTCAGCATGCCTGGCCTTTGTGGTCTAGGACTCTGACAGCTCCCAGATAGCAGCCTGCAACATATGTTCTCTTTCCCCTCCAGTCAGGGCAGACTGAGCTGAGCTGCTCCCTTTTATACTGTGATTCCATTTGGAGCATGCCCACAGGGGAGAAGGGGTGTGACCTCCTCAGTCTTTAGATATCTGAGTGTGAGGCAGGATTATCCATCACAATTGGTTAGTTAAATGTACTTCCAGTTATATAGATAATTATTTTTCCTTAGTTTCATTAAAACATTATCACTGACTTTTATTGTGGTTTTTTTTCATAATAAAAACTATTCACAGTACAACACAGAAAATCCTTTGAATAAAGATGAAATAATGCATGGGTTTTACAAGATCACATGGGGAAGTCTACAGTATTCGCAATGTCTTTATCCCAACAGGCTAACATGTTCAGCCATGAAACTTAAAATATGAACAATAGACATCCCTTACAGAATTTGTGAGTCTGTTTGTGTTCTCTCTGGGGCACTTTGCTGGATTCTCAAGCCTCTGAGCTAGTCTCCACATTTCAGTCTCCCCCTCTGCCACAGGTTTCTTGTGTGGCCTTAGGTAAATCACCTAATCTCTCTGGGCTTCAGTTGCCCACTGTAAAATGGGGTATTACAACTTTCCTTTCTTCCATCCATTGTCTGTCTTGCCCATTTAAATTGTAAGCTCTTTGAGACAGGGATTCTCTCTTACTGTGTGTTTGTACAGTCCCAACACAATGGGAACTTGATCTTGGTTGCACCCTATGGGCATTCTTGTAAAACAAACAAAAAAATTGCTAAAAAGAAAACTAAGGTTCTAAACGGGTCACAATTGCCAAATTCAAAAGGGCTGTGAATGAATCCTGAATGTCAGCTATTTACATGGTATATTCCAGACGAATTAATTAATGGTAAACCCAAATGATTCTATGTGTTATCAAGAACATCCTCTGCTGTGAATAACTCAACAACAAAACATAAGGGTCCATTATTTTTATTCACTATCACTATCTGGAACTATTGTTAATCCTAAATCTTAAAGTTTTATTATTGACATCTTTTTAGATTTTAGCCAGCTCAGCATTTCTCAGCATAATTATTGGTTGTGCAATTGGAATGTTAATGTGCAGAATTTCTGTGTAATTGCATTCTACGCTTTACCTCAGAGCTCCCTTTTCATCTGCTAAATTGAACTACAACCCTCTGTGGTATTGTTTGTGGAAAATTCCATATGGTTTTTTTTAAAAGACTTTTGACCTAGCTTCCTTAATGTTTTCCTAAAGAGACTTTTCCAGACTTTACCTAGAGACTTGTTAGGCAAAACACACAGGAAATCAAGGAAAATTACATTGCAAAGTTTCGTTTTCTGAAGTAAGAGATCCCACAATCAGAAGAAAAAGCAACTCTGCCAAAAAGTGGTAACTGTACAATATAGCCATAGGCATCTACGTACTCAATAGCCATAGTTGTTATCACTATCAACAAAAACAATACACAAAGCTGTATAAACAGCAACCACAAGGAGACGGAAATGAGTTATGTTTTTTTTTTAACTGAACAGACTGCATGAGAAATGTCCTTGAGAATTATTTACTTCATAACTGTCAGTGCAGAAGAGTGATTGGAAGCAGGGCCTAGCTAGCAATTCATAGGTTTCTCTCTCTAATCCTGAAATTGATTTTTCTATAGGATTTTGACAAAGATAACTTCAAGACCACATTTAAAGTATCTATTAATTTATAAGAAACCCCTCATCAGCCAGTGGTTTTACCTGTGTTTGCAGCCACCTTTGTCATTTTAAAAAAAGTGATAGGTTTCTTTCTCAAAGTCTCATTGAATACATACATGAATATGTAATTGTATTAAATTTAAAAAAAAATATTCAAGTCTCTGATCTCAAGTTACTTGAGGCTTTTTTTAAAGACTCATTTGACCTTATGGTTGGCATGTCAGCAAATTAGATTTAGGTATTAAAGCTCCCAAGAGTTCTAATTATGGCTTATATGTATATTCTGAAATACATTAAAAAAACATGCTTTATAACAGCATCAGTATATACTTATTTGCATGTCCTTCAAAATGTGATCTGAATAATCTAACTTTTACAGAATAGCTTTAATTTTTCTGATGTACTTAGATGTTTCATAAATATTCATAACTATTATTCACTGTTGACAAGCATTTCTTGAACAGTCTGGGCAAGAATAATTTACATTCATTTTTGAAGTAGCTGGAACTGATAACTGGACTGCTCAAGAACATCTAGAAATATGAAATATGATCCTTTAAAAATTGCCCCAGGTATGACATCTATGGAGGACAATGAGATTACAGACTTGGGACAGTAATGAGAATGGCTTATGTTTGCTATTCCTCATTCATATTGCAAACTTGTCATGAAAATGGATTACCTGCAGTTCTGTGCTATTTTCAATTTTTGTCTTGTCATGATAATAAGACATCAGAAGTTCAATGTGCAGTATAGCCTGTGAAATACAATAGTATATAAAGATGTGGGAATATTAAAATACTTGCTGCTGCAACCTTTTCCCTTCCACCCATGTATTCACCAGCCTGCCAAATCAATGTCACTGGTACTATTGCCTACTGCATTTTTGTTTCTGGGAATTACATTACAGCTCTGAAAGAGAAATAGACATCTTCTTCAGAAAGGTGAGAAGTCAAAAAATATTATGAGTTGTGGGCTACCTCTAAATCTGAGTTTACCCAAACCTTTGCAGTCTATCCCCTACGTACCAAATTAGAAATGGTGTACTACTTGACATTGGCAATAATCTGTTCTAGTGGTATGACCATTGCTCTCCTTAATTAACCTAGGGTTCGGTCTTGTAAGGTGCTGAGTGCATCTTAAAAGATGATGAGCGTCCTTGACTACCATTGACCATGACCGACGAGAAGGGGGGGAAGCCGGCACAAGTTACCAGAGCCGAGCGGTCCGGAAGGGGGCTTGGGGACTGGCTTCCCCGGCTATGTTGGCCCAATTTAGCTGGTCCTCCCTTGCTGGGGGTGGGGGCAAAAAATTTTTTTCACTGGAGCCCAAGCCAGCTCTCGGCGGCCCTGCCATTGACCTCAAGGAGGCTGTCAGTCCCTTGACTGGACCCTTACACTTTTGCTAACTTGTAAGGACAAAGAATATAATATCCAGCTGTCATAAACAGATAGCTAAGGGTTAATGTCTCTTTCACCTGTAAAGGGTTAACAAACAGTGACCTGCAACACCTGACCAGAGGACCAATCAGGAAACAAGATTCTTTCAAATCTCGGTGGAGGGAAGCCTTTGTTTGTGGTTTTTGGGTTTTGCTTTGTTCTCTCTGAGTCCTGGAAGGGATTAGACATGCAACAGGGTTTCTTACCAATCTCCCTGTACAGTCTCTTATATTGAATAGTGATAGTATTGGTAGAGAAGCGGTTATAGTCTTTTATGTTTTCTGAATTTGCAATGTGTATTGGCTGGTTAGTAGTTTTAATGTGTTATTGAAGTATTTTAAATTGATTTTTGCTGGAAGAAGCTTTTTTCTTCATTGCTCTATAAGTGTGGAAAGACCCGGTTAATAATCAATCTTGTATTTACAGAGATTTTCTTATTTTTTCTTCTTTTATTAAAACCTTCTTTTTAAAAGCTGTTTTGATTTTCCCAAGTTGAGGACTCAGGGATTGAGGTCTGTCTTACCAGGAATGGTGCGGGAACAGGGAAAAAAAGAAGGGAGTGAGGAAGGTGGATCCTTTGTTTGATTCACGAGAGCTTGAGATACTGTAGTGCCTGTGGGGTGAAGGTGAAGGAGCCTCTGTTTTAAGATTCAAGGAGTTGAATCCCAGTGATCTTCCAGGGTAACCCAGGGAGGGAAAGCCTAGGAGAGGCATTAGTGAGGGAAAGAATTTACTTTCCTTGTATTAGGATCCAGGAGTCTGGATCTTGGGGGTCCCCAGGGAAGGTTTTGGGGAGACCAGAGTTTATCAGGCACTCAGAGTCCTGATTGGTGGCAACGTATCAGATCTAAGCTGGTAATTAAGCTTAGAGGAATTCATGCTAGTACCTCATTTTTTGGACGCTGAGGATTTGGGAAAGAATACTATGACACCAGCTAACTGAGACATAGAATATTGAGGATATCAAATGTAAACATTCAAGAGAGAGGTTGGCCGTGACATCTTCCTATCCCACTCTCATCAGTCTTTTCCACCTCTAAATTCTGGAGTTAGTCCATTCCCTTAACGATGAAGGGTTGTTTCTTACAAAACAGTGCTTTGCCCAATATAATTTTAAATATCCTCCAGAATGGTGCTTTCAAAACTTCTGCTGGGAAACTATTTCACTGTCTTATTGATTTCACTCTCAGGAGGTTTTTCCTGATACTGGTGGAATTTTTCAAAAATACGAGCATAAACTCCAAAATCCATATTTATAGGCTCTGAAATCCATATTTAGACGCATACAGGTGAAATTATCATAAATTCCTAAGGGCTAGATTTTTAAAGATGTTTAGGCACCTAGTGATACAGATAGACCTAGACAGGTTTAAAAAAATAAATAAACAAAACCCTAGCATATAAATTATATCAATTTCAATGGGAGTTAGGTGCCTATCCACATCAATAGGTGCCTAAATACATCTACAAATTTGGCCCAAAAGACTTATGAGCACAAATTTCATTGAAATAAACGAAGTTTAAGAGCCAGATTTTGAAAGGTACTTAGGCACCTAGTGATGCAGATAGGTGTCTAGAGGGCTTTTGAAATGCATCTAGAAGAGCATTGGCGTAACATTGATTTTAGTGGGAGTTAGGCTCTAATGTCTGAAAACCCCACTAGGCTCTTATCTCCGTATTTCGGTGCTAAATATCTTTAGAAATTTGGCCAATGAGACTACTCAGTGTACACAAAGTGAGCAGAACTGAGTCCTAAAATGATAATAAAAGTCTAATTAGTGAATAATTACTTATGTTAAGTCTCTATAATTGCAATCTCTGTGTATGTTTATACAGTATGTCTATACTCATTAGTAACTGCCTGTAACTAAAATATTTGTATTTCAGTAATCCACTACATTACTTTGTGCAAACTTTTCATATACAAAACCCATAAAGTACCATTTCTATCAATTAAGCTTAAGTGCATGCACAGACAAACAAAGCTGAAAGAATATTGAATTTGATTTTAAGTCCTCCATAAGGCAGGAAATGTAGTTACATTTCCCCAAGCTGCCCCTAATTGACACTATTGTTCCAAGTATTAAAATAAGATTACATATAACATATGTAAGGTCAAACAGCAAGGTCTCCAATTTCTTAAATCTGATTTTTATGCATACGTGTGTATGTTTAAGTAAGGTCCTTATTGTTATTTTAGCACATTTAGTTTGTGTTCAGTTTCCTTTGTTAGGGGATGAGAACTTTATCGTGAAAGAAAAAAAAAACCATGACAAACCTTCTTGTTCTTTAGTTATTTTCTGGATCATTTTTTTTTTCTGGGTCTTTCTGATCCCAGTGAAAGTACAAGCCTGCATGCATCCTCAATGTATTATGTCAACATCTACAATGAATGAGGACTGCAGGCTGAAAGGCTGACATCCTACCACTGAGTGGAGTTTAGGAGCACAAATAACATTCCATGTGTAATGATAGTTCTTTGCCTTTAAGTACTACAATAGTCTTGAATTACATGATCACGTTAATGCTGTTACAGTCCTGTCCTGCAAATGCTTACCCATAACTTGTCCATAACTTTACACACAAGTGTAGTCTCATTCAATTCACGTAGGTGAATGTCTGTGGAATAGGGCTTGAAATGTTATACTTTGCCATACACTGCAAAGGAGCACATGCCTAGAGAAAGAACACATGCAGTTTTACCCTTTAGTTCCCTGGCACTTGTGAACAGAGGTTAACTATAATCCCATAATCCCAGTCCTTGGTTATTGCCCTCCCAAAGCACAAGGTCCAGGAGATTCCAGCGTCTCCTCAAATGTAGTACAAAGGAATAGAGTGCTTCCAAATCAGCTGATCGAGCTGTGCTGGTATGGAGAGATATATTTGCTCCTTCTGGTGTAACTCAGGGCTGAATCTAACATGGACCACTTGTAACATCAACAGACCCCTGTCGTCGGCTGGCAGGATTGAACCTGGGACCTCTGGAGCTAAATTCATGAGCCTCTGCTGCATGAACTAAAAGCCATATGGCCTTTAGCTAAGGCTGTAGAGCACATTCATTAGGCTCTAAGTGGTCTTGGCGCCACTAGATGGGACAGAACACCACATCCAGGAGGTGTGTGATTACATATCCGTTACAATATACTATAGACAGTACTTTATATAATTAAAATATATCTTAATGGTATAAAATACCTAGAGTGATGGCTAGACATTTCAAAGAGGTTTACTTGTTCATTATATTTAATATATGCAATATAATATACATTACATTACTAAGGCTTGCAAGTTGCTATGCTGCAGTTTTTGTGGTACAGAGGATTGAAATCTCCGTTACAATGCACTGGCTCTGTTGTGGTTACTGGGATAAATACAGCAGCATCTAGGAACTGATACTGTTTGGATTTTTCCATTAGCTTCCATAGAAGCAGGATTGGAGCCATAACTACCATTAGTTGTGTGTGTTTGTTTCTTCAAAAATGATTATAGCCGTGTTTTTTTTGAGTTCCTTAACTCAAAAATAACTCCACTGAGGAACTTCAAACTTTCAAAAAATTGCTTCTCTCTGATTTAAGAATAAGCCTGAAAAAAATCAGGCTTAAGGGAGCTTTTCTGTGAAATTTAAACACAAAGAGGTGAAAAAATTGGGTTAATAGTGGTAAATGTGTCACAACCTTACTTATGGAGTCTTAACTATTGCACCAGAATGTAAGGCATGTGTGTGGTACTTCTAAAAAATGTGTCATTAGAAGAGATGTTGTCTCTCCAAATGATAGTTAACTGTACAGTAGAATATTTGTACAAGCTAGTTGTTGAAATACATCTGTTTTGATTCTTTGGTAAAGAGAAAGGAAGGGCAAGAAGCTCCAACATGTGTTTATCATGGCACTGACTCAAGATAAACCTTGAAATTACTTTTTGGTGTACAAACAGTGTGGTTTCCCCATCAAAAGGTTATTTGTTATAAAAGGGCTTTATTCGGTAAAACATTGGGAACATTCACTTTTTAATTAAAGCAGCGAAGCTTCTGACCAGTTTAAGGTCAAAGTTATGGCATTTTATGATGCTTCTTTTCCTGATTATAAAAGAAACAACAAGTACAGCAGAACCAATTTCATCCCATGAGGATTCCCTACAGCGCAGTTACCCCATGAAAAAATAAACCATCAGCTGTAACACTGAGTGTGCTTTCTTAATGTCTTGAGGACTTGTTTAAACCCTGTGGAGCAGGAGGTTACTTATGGTGGTTTTCTCCCTGTTGGCCCTCAGAATGCTAAAAATTTTTAAAAACACGTTTCATTAATTTCCTCTCCTCATAGATATACATCCTTATTTTTAACTCCATTTTTATTTGGAGTTTATTTGCATTTGGTTTTTATTAGTTAAGTAACAGTAGGTCAAATGTCAGAATAGATACCTTTTTTCTTGTACTCAAGGGAACAGTTTTCTTTTTACTGAACATTATGATAAATTCTAGATACAGTAGTAGGACATTGTTTGATTTCAGCTTGTTAGGTTAAATTAATCTTAAGCTAATTAACTTTAAAAACTACATTTAAGATCATCCAAACTAATACATAATCATGTGAGACACTCAAAATATTTAAAATATTTGAATTCAGTCTTTGTAAAAAAAAAAAAAGAGGTTCAAATTAAAACCAGTTTGTATTGTCAGTTGTTGGACAAGCTGATTACATTATACAGGCTGCTTAATGTTAAAAGGCATAATGAAACCAGTTAAGGATGTCCTTAATTTTGAACTAAACTGACCATAGTGCATCCATGCTCCTGATATAGAGTTAATATTCTAAGATGCCTTTCAGGAGAGAGATTACCAGTATGCTATGGACATTTGTTCATGCCATAAAACTCTCTCTTAGTCATCAAAACAAGCTAGATTGCAGCCCAAGATGTAGCTTGGAAGGTTAATTATAAACATTTCTTTAAACATTTTTCTGTCTTCATGTTAGGATATTTGTAAGAATTATTTCTGCTAGATTTCATGTGGGACACAGTACATAATACTCAGCTCCAATATACAACTGTGTAATTCTAACTATAACGCCAATCAGCACAAAAGGTATTACACTTCCTGAGAGGAATTTCCTAACACAACATTATTTATGGTTGTCCTGAAGACTTGCTAATCATGATCTTCTCAAACATGACAAAAACAAGAAAAAGCCCATATGGCCATCTAGTGTATACTGTGAGGAATACAGCTGAGCAATTTCTTTTCACTAACATGATTTACCATTTGATAGTGTTTTCATAGCTTTTCTATAACTGTGACTATATTTTAATGGTGCCTGATATTTCTACCACCCTGACTGTAACACTGAAATTCATACAAAACAGTTTATTTAATAGCTTCAGTTATTTCTATTCCTATTAACTATGTCTCTCCTGTCTAGACTTTCAGACCACACTCACCATTATGGTCTCTGAATACTTTTGAAATATGGCTACTGATACCTTACAGCAGAGATTTAAGGGAGTTTAATGACTACATTGAATTTCAATGGGAGCTGGGTGCCTAACTCCCTTTGGCTACATTAAAAATCGCATCCCACATTCTCATATTCTCCAATATTTTTATTTAGGCCCCAAATCATCTTGATTTATTCACATGTAAATTCCCACTGAAACCAATAAGGACTTTTCACATGAGTAAAATGTACTGGAGCTGGACTATAGCAAGCATAATTCTCCAAGATTTTGTTAGCGTTCATCTTCCATTCACTGCAGCTCCCTAGAATTAGTGAAGATTGAGGGCACTCAGTACTCCTCAGGGTTGGGTTATAAAAACTAATAGCTGATGTGGTGAAATATATACCTGCAAACAATTTGTAAGTGCATTCAATGTGACACGTTCAGGTTCTGCCACGCAGAAAAAAGGAATTGATCTTGATCCCCATACAACCAATAAGAGTTTTGCCATTGACTTTAGTGGGAGTAGGAACTAGGCCCATATTTGCCACAATGCTTATCAATTTTTTGGAATCTTAAGATTTTAATTAGATAGATGCAAATGTGTTTAAATATAGAAAGAGTCATTCAATCTACATCCTCACCTGAAACTTGAACCAGATCTTTTCTGCAGATTCAAAAATGTATAGTTAAATTACTCCATTATTATTTTCATTATTATGTTTCTGTTCCCCTCTCCACTTTTGGGTTACAGACAGAAGCAGATGTTCTGATGAGAGAGGCAGCATCTCTTGTGGCATTTCTGGACATACTGAAAGCCAAAAGAGCAAAAATTTCACAAGAGAGCATGCTTTTAAAACATTTGATGACCCCAAGAGCCTCCGAGAAGTTGTGCGTGCTCGTCAGAATTGAACCTCTAAACTTATTGAAGTTTAGCCAGCATTACATTTGTCCCTATAGGAGATTTTGCCAATGAGTTCCCTAACTTTCTGTCTTTAATAAGATATTATGTTGTCTGCCATTGCTATGGACTCACTTTGTGCTCCTACCTGACCTACATATGTCACATTTATCAATTAGGGTATCAGAATGTTTATGAACTCAAAGTTTGAGTGAGAGTGTTTCTAACATAAGGATGAATGAAGTTAAATGAAATGGGACCACCAGACAGACCCAGCAGCTGTCGCAGGATGTGGAATCCTGAGGACTATTCAAAAGGTAGTAGAAACATCTGAGGAGCTTTAGCTCATTGAGTCATCTCCCAGGTGATCACTAAATAGTGTAAAAAACATACAAAGGTCACTATACTGTCACTTCTCTGGATATGTCTACCTAGCAACTAGATGCCTGCAGCTAGACCATGCCAGCTGACTTGGGCGAACAGGGCTTGGGCTGTGGAGCTGTTTCATTGCTGTGTAGACTTCCAGGCTCAGGCTGGAGCCCTGGCTCTAGGACCCTGTGACTGGGAGTGGCTCTAGGACCCAGAGCTCAGGCTTCAACCTGACCCCAGAAATCCACATAGCAAAGAAACAATCTCACAGTCCAAGCCTGAGTCAACTGGCATGGGCAAGCCATGGATGTCCAGCTGCTGTGTAGACATACTCTGTTTTCCTGTACGTTGTTAGTTAGATGACACGCTCAGCAGTAATTAAACTTAAAAGAAAGAGGAGATAGCGACTTGTGACAATACCTTGGAGGAAATCAGTTTGACAGATATGGCAATGTTCTGTAATATCCTGAACAAACCTTATTGATTTAAATTAAACCTTACTGAATTAAGTTTAAGTATCTTAGGAATTCTCTATATTAAGAGTGCAAATGTGTATGTATTATTGTGGAATGGTATGTAACCATTCTAGGGAGGCGACCTGAATAATGTAAACCCTGAGAAGTGTTAACAGCTTAAAAGGACTGTTTTAAGCAAAGTGAACTTTTTTAAAGTAAAGTGAGGATGAGGAGGGGACCTTTTCTCTGCTGATCACCTGTTACATGAAGACAGGTCAACCCCCCCCACACACCATCACCACTGTATAAAGAAGGAACTTACAGATTCTCTGGTAGGGAGGTGCTTGTTCTGAACCAAAGCAGTTATGTACTTGTAACCACACAAAAATCCCTTGGTGGGATCTGAAGGCCAGAGCCCTTTTTGGAGTTGAGCTGATCTCTGGTAAGCTTATTAGCATGCCTATGTCTCTTTATTGTTTTCATATGATGTCTCTGAAATGTTTTACCACAAGAATAAATGTGCTTGCTTAGGAAGGGCTGTGTGCTAACTTATACCTGTAGGTAAGTATGCTGTATAGTGCCTCTGAAGAGAAGGCAAAGCAGGTCAGCTTAGAAAATCTGTCTTGCTATCGAATATCAGTGTTGGAGGGGAACTGTTCAGCCTAGAAATAACACAATCAGGAGGGAGAGCTACATGTGTCCATCCAGGAGAGGTAACGACTGGGGAACTGAAAGCCTCAGAGTGGTTCCCTTGCTGGACCACAATGGGGAAATACAGGTGGCACAGCAAAAGGTATTTCAGTAGATTGACCTGACTGGATGTATTTGATGCCTGGAATACTAATAGCTAATAGGATATTGACTTTAGACTCTGGTGCTAGTGAGCTTTGCAGGATGTGATCCATTATCTGGGTGTACAGAAAGGTGATTTGAAGCAGACCTGGAGACTTAACAATGGTTTGGTCTTCATGCGGCAGGCTGTTCTTATCTTGGATGGAAAAGTGGGTATAAGAAACGTGTATATTTTAGAGAAGACTTTCTTCACAGAGACTTTACCCCTCTCCCAAATAGAGATGTGTGGCAAAGTGCTGGGAACCAATAGCTGAGCCACCACTCTGGTCACTTAAGCACCAATTAATGCTGCCTGGGGTAGACCTGAGAGGGCCTGACTAGAGGATTAGAATGGGGTGGGGCAGGACCAATGAGCAAATTGTCCCATTAACAAAGGAGGTATAAGAAAACCCAGGAATAGGGTTGCCCAAAGGGAAAATGGGCCACCACATGAGGCTCACCCTAGTCCCTGCCCTCCCCAGCCCACGGTGCTTGCCCAATTCTCCCACCCCCCCATGCATGGGGCTAGCCCAAGCTGCTCGCCTGAGCCCCCTCCAACATGTGGGGCTGACCACCCACGAGCCACCTGGTGTCATGGGTTGCCCAAGCCCCACCATGCAGGGCTGGTGCTGCCAACTCTCCCCCCTCCTGAATGTTTCTCTGTGTCCCACTAAGGGGGCATGCCCCACTTTTTGGCAAAACTGGGCATTCCCAAAAAAATTGGCCACCCGGGACAGAGGTTAAAAAGGGGATTGCCCCAGCCAAAAAGGGGATTGCTCCACGCTACAAAGGAAGGAAGTGTAGGGGAGAGGCAGGCAGGCTTTTAGAGCCAGAGCCAGAGCCAGCACAGATCTCTAGGTAGAGATAGTTCTTTCCTTTCCTCTCCTTCTCTTGACAGAATCGCGGTAAAACTGAAAGTGTAAATAATTATGATGTATGGCTCAATAAGGTGGTGGGAGGAGCCAAGGTAAAAAAAACTGCACTGGGGTGTCTAACAACTGAAGGTCTTTGAGTCTG
Source organism: Chelonoidis abingdonii (assembly GCF_003597395.2). Lineage (NCBI taxonomy): Eukaryota > Metazoa > Chordata > Testudines > Testudinidae > Chelonoidis > Chelonoidis abingdonii. The sequence goes on from NC_133770.1 coordinate 245,175,721, forward strand.
TGTAGACAGAGGAGAAGACAGGAGTGGGATGTCACCCTGTGACAAGGAGGTTACATCAAAACAAAGAAAAACTGAGATTTCCAAAGCCATTCAGGGGCTTTAGCCACACATCTCCCAATTGCTTTAATGAAGGATATGTGTCTAAATCCCCTAAACAGCATTGAAAATGTTAATCCCTGTACCTGTCATTTAACTATGTACTCCCAATACATTTCCCACTTTTTTGGGGGTTACCAATCTACTTGCAGACTATAAGGTATATCTTTTTTAAAATGATTGTGAGGAGAGCATTACAAATGCCTATGGACTCAACCCTGCTCCTATTCAAGTCTGCAACAGTTTTGCCTGGTTTTAGAGTACACTGAAATGGGAGGGGGTGCCTTCCTCGTACCAGTAAATGCAAAGGAGGATATGTAGGGGAGCACTGTACCCAAAGCAAAGGGAGAAGGGGAAATGACTCGTTGCCCCCCACTTGCTCTTGCCATTACTTCAGTGGAAGTAGGATCAGGCCCTACAGTAGATGCCATAGTATATCACCTGCATCAAAAATCACAGTAGGAATAGGAGCCCACCTCTAAGAAATTGCCCAACATTTTTCTCCAGCCATATTTGAAGAAGGAAACACCCTATAAAGATTTATGCTTAGGGGAATATATCCTGAAACAACCGTATCTTAGGTATTTGTACGGCTCCCCTGTTACCATTGTGTTCAAGCACCTCACAGTCTCTCTCTTCAGAACACCCCTGTGACAGAAGGAAGTACTATTAACCCCCTGCTTGCAGGGGGGGATTGAGGCACAGAGACACTTGCCCAAGGACAGATGGCAAATCTGTGATAAAGGAGGGATTTAAACCCAAATCTCTTGAGTCATAGGCTATCCGTGGACCATCCTTCCCTCACTAGACACACGGTGACTCCATTTGTACTGTATCACGTTGAAAAACACACACATACAAAAATATTATTATATTACAAGTACATTTTCCAGAAACTCTATTTTAACTATTCACTGAATAGTTTTTCCTCCACTTTCCACAGAAATCATAATTCTTCTAGGATCTCACAGCTGTTAGAGGCCTCTCATTATATTTACCATATAACTTCCTTAATTGTTTTGATATTTCAAGGTATTAGTTAAACAACACTTTCTTACAAATTGTGTGGTTCAGGGGATTAGAAATGGGATACAGACTCTTTCACCTCTGGGGCTATGGTTCAAATATTGCTTATGTCACTACTAATTAAAGGAATGTGGGAGCTTATCTAAAAGTTCTTACTCTAGTTACTATTTGACTATAGATATATCATAACAAAGATGCCAGTGATGCTTCTATGTCTCACTGAAAGAAAATGGATAGTAAACTTCATTTGCAACCCTCTGAGACAGAGTTGGGTGGACAGCTTGGAGAAGTGTGTACTACTACTGCCCATGCTGTATCTTGTCTGTGGCTAGAGAACGTCAGTTCTCAGGGCTGTCAATCCATCACCTTTCAGGAGCATTAAGTTCACTTTAAAAAATTAATTTTAACAGAAAAGAATGTTATTGCTTACATTGAGGTCACTTAAAAGGTGATACCACTCTCAGTGATGCTAATGTGAAGGTACAAAAGAGACGTGAGTTAATTGCATAGTTACCACTCTATTATTGATTTATGCTCTCCTGACATTTACAGAGAAATAAAATAGAGTTTATATTATGCATACTCTATAGCAAAGTAGAAGATGTGAAAATTATTGTACAGTAAGTCACTTTTCATCATCAAAGCTACTGCATATAAAGGGATGATGTTAGGAAAATGTGTATTTTCTCTTCCTGTAGTTTCTTCTACTCAAGTCCACCAAATTAACTTATATTTAATTTTACCTTTTTTGGGCAGAGAGATGAAGGGTGTCTTATCTGCTTCATTGATCAATTCCCACCAATAGTCAATGGCTTTCTGAAGTGTCCTAACTCTCCGACTATGGTCATTATTTTAGTTTAGACCCACACGAAGTCTTATATATTTTTTTCAAAATTTGTTGAACATGTTCTCTATTATTGAAAAATAATCAATTATCTCAGGCAGCAGAAGATATATGAATGATATAGCAATACTAGTCAAAAGGTACTTATTTGCATCATAAGTGACACTCTTACTAAACTATGAATACAATTTGTCTTTCCTTCATATTTTTTCTGTCCATTTCAATCTGATCAGTAACTTGTAGGACATTAGACCTTCCAAAAATAGAAAATTCCATGAAAAGCTTAATCAAAAGTAGATTTCACTGGATCACATCTAAGGTTTAGCTTCAGTAGCATGCAAGGCAACTACAGTTAATGGTCACATGCTTCACTTCTCCATTCCCTACGTTATGCAAGACTACATGGAGTGAGGAACCAGGAGATGATGCTGAGATATTCAGCTTTCCAAGGGGGAAGCAGGGGAAGGGAGGAATGGAATTCATTTCTTACTGCAACCTTCTGTCATTAGAGTCAGGCAAGATAACAGATGAAGAATTTGGGATTGCATTCTATTCCAGTGGGTCAGCTATATACATACAGGTTGCACAAATAATAGGTCTCAAAAGGTCTCCGTTTCAGGCCCCTGAAAAGATATGTCAGAATTTATTTCCATGCGTAGACCCCAACCTCAGCCCCAAGTGCTTACCTACATTCCTGGGCTAGTCCTGAGGAGCAGACTGTGTACCTGGGAATGTGCTCCCCATCAATCTGTGTTAAAGAATAGTATTAGACCAAGACACTGCTGTGAAAATACTGATCTTTCCCCTCTATAGTACTGTATTTTCCCATCCACATTAGTAATTAAAAAAATTTTATACTACTAATGGTAGTAGAAGATTATAATATTACAGAGCTTAACTGTGGTTTCTGAAATGTTGCTGAACAGGGTGTTGTGTGTCTTTGCTCTCTACACAACATTAAGAATATGAGGAAACCCCAGGGACACAATTGAGTTCCAAATAATTGTTTGCTAACTATACAATCATACAAGGCCTAGCTATATATAGGCTATGTCTACACGACACAGCACTTACAGGGTATGTGTAGCTACATGCTGCAGTGAAAAACACACCACATCCACACGTCACTGAAGTGCTCTGGTGGGTGGGAGGCAGCAGGAAAAGGCTTCACTGTGGCAAGGAAAGGCTCTGCCAGTAGAGAGCAGCAATGAAAGATCTGAGTCTTTCCCTACTGCTTTCCTGGCTGGCTCCACCCACACTACCAGAGTCTCTCTCCCATTGCCAGAGTCCTGACCTGCAGTGGGGAAGGGCGCTAGATATGGGGAGCTGGCAGAGCCTTGTACTGTGGTGAAAACAGGCTCTGGCAGGAGGAAGCAGCAGGGAAGATTAAACCTTTTCACACTGCTTCCCTTGCTGACTCCCTGCTGCCAGAGCCTTTCCCTGCTGTCCGAGTCTTTTCCTGTGGCAGGAGAAGGCTCCAGTAGTGGGAAGGCATTGAAACACTACACAACTAAAAGTAGCAGTATAAATAGAGAGACATGGCTTGGGCAACTAGAGAGCCTTGTAGGGTATACACTCATGTATATACCCATACCTCTCCAGGCATGTCTTCACTCTACTCACCTAAGTTAAGCCTCACTGTCTGTACTGCTGTTTATACCCATGCCAGGGGGTTACACAAGTATTTGCTCTACACAGCACCAAAATACATGTGCAGCATAAATGAAATCATTATATACAGTTGCTCTGTTAGGATTTGTATCAGAGGGGTAGCCGTGTTAGTCTGGATCTGTGAAAGCAGCAGAGAATCCTGTGGCCTTATAGGACTAACAGAGGTTTGCGGAGCGTGAGCTTTCGTGGGTGAATACCCACTTCATCAGGCGCAGGTAGTGGAAATTTCCAGGGGCAGTATATATATGCTAGCAAGCAAGCTAGAAGATAACGAGGTTAGTTCAGTCAGGGAGGGTGAGGCCTGTTCTGCAGGTGAGGTGTGCCAAGGGTAGGAGAAATGGTTCTGTAATTGGCAAGCCATTCACAGTCTTTGTTTAGTCCAGAGCTGATGGTGTCAAATTGGCCAAATGAACTGAAGCTCAGCAGTTTCTTGTCAGTCTGGTCCTGTCCAACTATAGCAACCTTAAGTGGCTATTCTGCAGCAAAAAAACTTCAGGTGCCCTTTTGGCAACTATCTGTGGGTGCTGTTTTGTATTTGCAGAACAACCTCTCCTCTCTGCAATGAACACTTCTGCAACCTTACCTGGAGTTTTGGGTTGTTCATTTCCAGAGCCCTGGACAGCTACACAATGAAGCCATAGATTTCAGGCAAGGGAATCAAATGATTTCGAAACAATTCCAGTCCCAGAATACTTCAGTCCCCAGAAAACTTCAGTTCATTTGCAAATTTGACACCTTCAGCTCTGGACTAAACAACTGTGAATGGTTGCCAATCAGAGACTCAGTTTCCCTCCCTTGTAATTCAACCTCTACTGCTACAACAAGGGCCTCACCCTCTCTGACTGAACTAACCTCGTTATCTCTAGCTTGCTTGCTAGCATATATATACCTGCCCCTGGAAATTTCCACTACCTGCGTCTGATGAAGTGGGTATTCACCCACGAAAGCTCACGCTCCAAAACCTCTGTTAGTCTATAAGGTGCCACAGGATTCTCTGCTGCTTTGTTAGGATTTGGTGGCTTCTGCAATAAGAATAGAATGAGAGGTCCACTAGAAGACTTCAAAACTATTTAAAGGGACAGTACTCAGTTACTATGCACTACAGTTTTCCTAATCTATGTCTGCAGTTAATTCACATTCAGCCCCAATGAAGCCCAGGCCTGATCTGTACTAAAGAACTGAATCCTTTGTAATTAAACAGGTTGTATTGAACCAGTTTAATTACAAACAGCTTAGTGCATCTATGCCACTCACGCTCAGTCTGTTTTGTACCATGTCCACACTAGTATTGTAAAGCCTATCCCACAATTCCCAACTCAGCTCCCAGCAGCAGTGCATTGTGGGAGACTTCATCATGCACTGTGAGACAGTGCTAGGGAAGACAAATTGAACTGTTTCAACTTGCTGCATCCATACTGGCAGTAAAATGGTTCATATGAACCAGTGAAGCTTTAACTGAATGGCAATCTGTTTAAAATGGTTACTAGAACATTTGGCCAATTTTTGTATGTTGACCCAAAATCTTCTACAAAAATTCTAGGGTCTTTCATTAGGGTCTCTAGTGTAGACAAAGTTGGACTTGACTATCAGCAAAGAGTAATTTTCTAAGACATGTCTACACTACATAAGGAACCATGCTAACTGAGCCAGTGCGATGGAACCAATTTAAGCACAAATAGTTCAGTGTGTGAACACTATCCCTGACAATATTTGTTCTAGACTGTTGCAGTTTTGCCATGCTTCTATGCAAGTGCAGGGTTGTGGGGAGTTGTTTTGTTTTATTTGCTTTGCTTTTTCTGTTTCAGTTGCAGTGTTCTCTGGGTTGGAATTCCACAGTTCCCACCACAACTCCTATGAGCTGGGAGGTTTGAAAAGCAACCAGTGCAGAGTTGGACAGTAGTGGGGGAATTAAATAAACCACTTCAGTCTGAATCATTTGAGTGCAATCCACATTGATAAACTAGGTATTTATCTATGCTGCAAATCAGTCGAATCCAAAAGATATTTGGCATGCTCTTTGCATCACTTTTGTGTGTGGGCATGAGGTGTTTTACAGCTTGCTCAAGTGTACACAAAGCTACAAGTCCTTAGATTGGCTAAACAATACATAATCTGTGGCAGATGGCATTGCCAGTGTTTTCAGAAATCAAATATTGAAGCATTTAAAATAAGAATAATTGTACATCAGTGTGGAATTTTGCAATTTGAAAAAAAATCCTATCCAAATATTTTAAGTCATATATATACTTTTTGCTAAATGTTTTGAATGAATGTTGTGGATTTTATTGTTCACACAGCTATATAAAATACTCCAGACCATTTGGTTTGTATTGACTTCCTTGGATGAAGCCACAGTATCAACAGATTATATCTAAATATTATTTGTAGTTGTTTTATTTGAAGAATTGCTTCCACCATAGTCATTCTCCATATAAAACTATCTGGGTATGTTACTTCATTAATACTATTCCAAGGGATGGTATTTGGCATTGTGGGGTGTCTAATAAAAGAAATGATGGATATATTCTCCACACAAGCACTTCACTGCTATTAATATTAATTATAATTTTACTAGATGAGAATTTGACCCTATTATTTGCATCATCTGAAGCCACGCTTTTTTCAGGGGAAGAAATTAACAGAAGTACTGAGATGGGTGAAGTTAGGCATACACTTAAATGCTTTCAGGTCTGAGGACTCAGTCTGCTTTATATTCTGTTTATGAGAGTGTAAATGATCAACAATCTGTTTCCTTCTGCAGCCCCTGGAGAATGGCGTAACATTGTTACACTATGGCAGGGGTTTGCTTTCTTTTTGTAACTGCTGTTACAGGAAATTACAGGATTGAGTGGTTCTGTTACACTGTTAAGTCATAGTGTATAGCTTTCCCACACATTGTGACTGTACATCTATCTATAGATAGATATAGATAGAGTATGACTGTACATTTCTATTTATATTTCTATCTGTAGCTATCTCTAGAGATAGAGAACCCTCCCTTCTTCCTTTCTGCTCCCCTCACTCTCCTATGGAGAAAACTGTGGATTGGGCCTTTTTGATCCTAGAATGAAATCAATGGCAAGGTATGATAAAGATGTGCCCTTTTAAGCAGGTATTTAACTTCCCTTAGATATAATGCCATTGTTGTGTGTGCCTGGAAGAGGAGCTACCGAACAGTATCAGGGGAGCTTGAGAAAGCCGGTATATCGTTTTCTATTATGCCCACTAGATGGCATGTATAGGTTTCTGAATACCTTGAAGTGTGCGTGCTCTGGTACATTTGGTTCTTTGTCACACTTTAACTAACTGCACTGCGTTGAAGTGGAGTTAATTAACTGTCTTGTGACAATTACGACTTTCAAAGTTCATAACGTTAGAAAATAGGGTGGGTGAGAAGGGAATGGCTGATTTCCCCTCGATAGCTGCTGTTAGTGCTGGAAAATAGGGATTCTAAATTAATCTTAAGAAATACGGATACCAATTACCACAAGAAACAGCCCTGAGACTGTTTTGTTTCGGTGTTAGTACAATAAACTCTTGTAATCTGCAGGTATTAGCATAATCTTCAAAAAAATACATTTAAGATTCCCGGCGTCCTTTCTTGAGAGACTCTTAAGAACAAGATCATTCTAGTATTGTCCTGTCCTTTGGGGAGTTTGCTCCTAGGCTTTGAGGGGTTCATAATCGGGGTATTTTTTTGGTAAAGGTGCAATAATGCAATTTCAGTATTAAAAGGGGGCAAGGGAGCCCTGAAGATTTTAATACTCAGAGTTACTGCACACAGCTTGTTTATTAAATGACAAGGGGGAATCCTATAAGTCATGCTGAAGGTTCCTTTTCTTCAAATTTGATTTAATGATCTAACTTGAATTTGAAATATTCTGGGGACTGGAATTGGTTTCGAATCATTTGATTCCCTTTGCCTGAAATCTATGGCTCCATTGTGTAGCTGTCCAGGGCTCTGGAAATGAACAACCCAAACCTCAGGTAAGGTTGCAGAAGTGTTCATTGCAGAGAAGGGTGTGTTCTGCAAATACAAACAGCACCCACAGATAGTTGCCAAGGGCACCTAATACATCTTTGCATTACACCTTGAACCAGTCTGCTCCTATCACCTGCTTTTTATTGCAGGTACCATAAATGATCGTAAAGTCTGCAAATCTTTCATGGACCCTGGCAATTAATACTTTAGTAAGGGACCTTACAGAAAACAGCATTTCTAATGTAGTATTTGACAACAGCTCAAAGAGGTTTAGGGGGTGCATAATCCTAAGATTTATATTTTAAAAAGGTTTATAGCATTTGTACAAATAGCTCAGACTTATTTTTTGTCCTGGGTAAGAAAACACAAAAGGGCTTGTATCAGGATCCCAAGTGCTCTGGAATCAGCAAAACTGGATGCCCAAAAGAACCTACTAGGTTAGACAAGGGTTTCTATTTATGGTTTCAACTAATTAAACAAAAATAGTTGTCTCTTTGACCCGATTTGGTCCTGATCATTTCCTGTATTTCACTTCTCAAGCCAGCGGCAATCCGTGACCCTAGGCGGCTGCTGTTCTTGCCAGCCGTTTACATGGCACTTGGGGCTCCTTTCACAGCTCTGTGTGTTAACAAATTGTAGGGGCTCCTGTGACGAATTCAAGGTTTTGTAAGAGAATCTCCTACGCTGAGATAAACAGTGCACAGCCCCGATGATTTATGTCCAAGGGATGGATCGGTAACATGAAAAAACAGCCCAGGGAAGCGGAAGGATCAGTGCACCGACAGTTGCTTCACCTGGAGCTTAATGATCCTGGAGTTAAAACAGAAGAAGCGGCTGAACACCCATGCAAAGGCTATTCGGATCGGGGGCAGTCCGATAGGTGAGCAGGGCTGACTCCTGCCCCCTTTCTGATGAGCTCAATAAGCTCCCCCGGTTGAGGTCACAAGCAAAATGCGAGCGCTTGTCCGGGCAGGAAAACAGCCACGTTCGGCGGCAGACCTGCGAAAATAAACTATCGTTTTAAAAAGTGGATGGCCGCCGCCCTGTCAAGGGGCGGTGATGGAGTAAGTTGCTGGACAGGGGATGCTCGCCGAGGAGCGGCACATTCATTCCCGGCTCGCATACAAGTGTCTATCTACACCCAGAGCCCCCCGCAGCAGGACGCTTGGGAGATTGGCTAGGAAAGGGTTCTACCGCGGGCTGTGCTGCCAAGGGTCCGAACTTGGAAATCCTCATTAGCGTGTAACACCGCAAAGGGCTACTGCGGCATTGCTCCCTACGTTCAGTCCAACCTCCCAAGCCCTTCGTACCTGGCCGGGTGATGTAGTTAGAGAGAGTGGGGAGGGGAGAGGGATCATGGATTCCACTTGAGAAGATGACAGAGCTATAGGGCCATATTGTGCCATCATCACTTTTACTCTCCTACTGCACTCACGATAGCCTCCTCCCCACACAAACTTCTCCAAGATCGACATAAGTACAATCCGCAGGTGCCTGGCCTTTGAGGAAAATCAAAAAGGCTGCACAGGGAATGCACCAAAGAAAGCCATCTGCTCCTGTTTCTAGGCACGGTGGCTCTTTTGCGATCACAAGGATTTTATTTTGAAGGTGACACGTGAAAATAACTTATTAAAGGTAGCTTGGCCAGCGAGGTTACCTTCAAGATGCCACCTTCCTCCTACAGCTTCTTAACGGAATGGTAACGAAAATAGGCTGCAGATGTAAAACTACCCTGAGAAGAAACTAAAGGAGAAATGAAAACCACGAGTGACATTCAGTTGACATCAGATGTGGCCTTGTGGGTTGAGAAATATTCACTATACACAAATATTCACAGCATTATCAAAGACATTCCATCTCATCTTCTAAAAGTCATTTAGTTTTGACACAAAGTAGCAGCCATTCCCATTGTTTTTTTCGAACAGAGTGATTTACCTTGGAAGTTTGTATCCCCTGAAATTGTTCGATTCATTTACAACTTTGTAACAATTATTAAGTCAATTTGCATCGCTTTCTTGTGATAACGATTTGCCTCTGGTGACCAAGCGGCTTCATTGTAAAAATTCCATGCTAATTTGGAGAGAAAACAAATCATGTCCGCTGGCTTTAGTCATATAACATAAATGACCATTAATAACTGGAACCACAAGACTGGTTTAGATTATCAGATGTGGTTTGCAGCTTTTAGTCAAGAGCAGATGATTTTCAAACTGGCCACTTGCTTCTGGAAATTACCACAAACTGCATTCAAACCAGCAGCACTTGCATTTATTTCATTGTTAGTATTGCCCTGGCATGCAGAATCCCTAGCATTTTGTCTGCGGCAGGATACGGACAGCATACACCTGCCTAAAATCTTCCTGAGTGAGTTTTACTGGCCTTTTAAAAATACCCTTTAAAATGACACTCGAGTTCTTGGGAACTATTTACATTTTCCTTGTTGCATATCTGGACAATTATTTCTGGTATTAATAAAGGTTACTAAATGCTTAAATCTCCGTACAACGTCTAATGCATTCTAAAGTCGAATGCCTCTAATACTTTGAGTCAGGATTTTCACGCAGAACGCTATAAATAAATTAGTAATCGGAACTAGAATAAAGGAATGGCGCCACCCTAACAGTAAGAAAGTAGAGCAAATTTGCCGATTTTCTCACTTAGTAAACCAATAATCCTTGATCGCATTCAAATACTAGAGAAAGGGTGCGGAAACAACCATATTTTCACGCTTTTACTTGAAACTGGTTGTTTTCTCTGTTGTGACAGTGCCAGTAAATCACTGGTACATTCATATTTATTGTCATGGGATACAAAAGTGCTAACAAAGACAGGGTAAAGGAACACCCCGAATCTTCCTCTGTTAGGAAGACTTTTCCCCCTAGAAACTCAATAAGAAGATCTCTTCCTTGCCTGGTAACAACTTGCCAAATCTTGTTCTTCAGTCACACCGGTGAACGATGATATAGAAAACCTTCGATATTTCGCATCAAAATTATTATGTGTATCTATCTTCTTGATGTCAACGCAGCCGTAACAGGTGTGAATAAAGGGAGAATTTGGTTCCACGATAGGCTAGCCGTTAATTATTATTTGAAAGCTGCAATTTCGCAGAACAATTGTTATTTAATAGCCACAGTCTCTCCCAGGTGCTCTGGGTAAGCGGCTGAAGTTCCATCTAACTAGTATCCTAGTTTTAGTTATGATGCTTTACTGTTATCCAGGTTTCTTTAAAAACGGATGCATTCAAAAAGAGATTAAATGAAACAGAGGAAAGTAAGTTGAGTAAACTTCTGATCCAAGAGAGAAAGATCCAGCCCTTCGATCTACAATGACATTGTTATTGCAGAACAATCGGGGAGGGGGAAATTTTAAGGAGATTAAATGACAGCACGGGGTTAGTAACGTCTGACTTGTTCTGATTATTTCCGAGGATCACACTCTTATTTAGGAGTTCGTGCTTGCGTGTGTTTGTGTCTTATCTATAAACATCATATCGGTGGCTTGAAAGAGACCAGAGAGCATTGCAGAGAGAAACTTCGGCAGATCGCTTGAGTCCCAGTGCTAAACACTAGTGATAGTAGGAATGTTCTCCCACGCCAGGGTTGCCAAGCAGAATAAAAGTATTTATTTCAGTGCACACAAACACCAAAGGGAGAAAATATCTCGAAATGACTGATGAGTTATTTGTGTGTTGGGCTGGGGAAACATATACCTCTCTTTCTCTTCACTGAGGTCCTCCAGCACCTTTGTCTGTCAGACTTCCCTATATTATCCTTATAGGGATGATGAAAGTAGAAAATAGTCTCCATCCCTTTTCTGTATGCTAGGCACGATGCCACTCAGCCTGTCCTGGGTCTCCAAGTTTAGAGTGATCACGCTGCCATGATGGGGAATCCTGCCCTGCCTTTGCCCTGCCAACTCGGCAGGAAGAGCTGGCTTACAGCCCCCTTCAGTACTGCTGCCTTAAATTTGTAAAGGGGATCTTATTGACTAGGTCTTGGAGGGGCCAGTGGGATTCTCCCCAGCAAGTCTGCTGAGCATGTGCAGACCGGAGGACAGGAAAAGTGCAGCCTTCGAGGCTCGAGCACGGCCTTTAAATCCAATCACTCAGTCGCTTTCTAGCCCCACTGCACGGCTCTGTGGCGGAAGCTTCAGTTGCCAGTGGGGTGAATGGCTGAGTTGCGGGCTGTCCTCTCAGACCCCACCCCACGTCTGCCGGGCTACCCCTCGGTCTGGCGAGGCAAGCTGGAGCTTGGCAGGTGCACGCCCGGCACGTGAGCCGGGGAACGGGCCCTGCTCGAGGTTTTCGTGCCGCGCTTCTAGCCTCTCGCTCGGCCTCCTGGCCAGGAGCAGCACCTGGGGCTGAGAAAGCCGCTTCCCCCAAGGCGCTGGTGCTGCCCCGCCCGCGGAAAGGGCCCGGGCCATGGGAGCAGCCGAGCCAGCAGGAGCCGCTTTCATTTTTCCTTGAGGCGGCTGGTTACTGTTTAACATCCCCACCCACGTTTCAGTTTGTTTAGTAAATCGATCTGATGCTCGGGCTCAGCCTGGTGCCCTGTCGCCATTGAGCAAAGTTGTTATCCCCCGCTCGAGCATATGGTAAAGGCTTTGCCAGCGAAACCAACCCAGCTCCCGCGGCCCGAGTAGGACCAGGGGCCCCCGGCGGGTGGCGGGAGCCGTTCCCGGGGGATGCTGCCGCCGCCGCCACCCTGACTTGCCGAGCTGCGACGCGAGAGGCAACGGAGCCACGGCTGTACGCAGCAGGTAAGTTTCACTTGTGAGCAGGGACTAAGTGAGCGCCCCTCCCCCGCCGCGCCGCTGCCCTTGCTTCGCACATTGCCGCCGCGTTCCCAGCCCAGCGCCCCAAGAGCCGCCGCCGCCCGTTGGCTCTGGCCCGGGCCAAATGCAAACGCAAAGAGTGGCTTTGGCTGAGGGAGGGAGAACAATGGTTTCCTGGGGGTGTGTCACGTGCCTCTGGACGAGCTGAAGAAATCCATGTCGGGAGGGTGCAGCTGCAGGTTGCGGGGGCTGGGCCGCAGGAGGCCCGCAAGGCGTTTCACGTGGCGTGCAGGTAGAAAGCAAGGCACTGGGATATGGAGAGAACGGGCAACGCATTCCCAAGGCTCCACACTAGAATTGCCCTGATAACAAGAGAAAGGAACCAAACTGTGCAAAGGAAATGTGTTACCTTGCCGAGTTCCGGGCATGAACCTCGTGACCACACGTGAAGTGGGCTGGTTTGTTATTGTAGGGTTGGTGATCACAATGACACCTGGGAATGAGGGAGGGCCTTATCAGGGCATGCTAAAGCACGCCGATTCTTTTTCAAAGGTAAAAACATTGTCACATAGGCGGGAGAGAGGGGGAAGAGCAAAGAATTATCTGGATTTCACACACAGATATATGGTCAAGTTTTAAGGCCTACCAGTGCCTGCAGTCGAAATGACAGAACAATTTATGAGGCAGTCTATGATACTTGCTTCCAGTAGCTGGCATGGGAAATAGGTTCAAATATTTTATTCAACATATACTGTGCAGCAAAAATAACACCATTCTTCAAGTTAGTTTTCACATTGACTATGGTCAATAATATTCTATCTCCATGCTAATGTGGAAAATTTCATTATATAGTTATCAAACACTGTCTTTTTTTGTACTGTTGATTGTATAATAAGTATTTTTGAGTTACTGTCATTTCCCTACTACATTATTTTAAAGTGTCACCCATATTATTAATTGAGTTTCTGAAAACTCATTGTGTGAGCCAGATTGATTGTATTAAACAGTTTTCCAGGTTCCTGAATTTCTTGATTTTAGGATTCACTTAAGAGTGATTGGAGGAAAATATAAAGCACTAAATAATTTCTATGTCCGTTAAAAGTACTATTTTGGAGTTTATGCAACATGCCTAAGAACAGTGGTTCTCAAACTTTTGTACTGGTGACGCCTTTTACATAGCTAGCCTCTGAGTGCAACACCCACCCCAATAAATTAAAAAACATTTTTTATATATTTAACACCATTATAAATACTGGAAGCAAAGCAAGGCTTGGGGTGGAGGCTGACAGCTCGTGACCCCCCCCCCCCAAATAATAACCAGGACCCCAGTTTAAGAACCCCTGTCTAAGAGAAATCTGAAACTTTCAATTATATCCAGGTGTTGATAGAATATTCTGAACAAGATATTCTTGATTTTTCCTTTTTATTATGAAAGAAATGATGGAAAACATTTAAAATGGTCTTTTGTAACAGTCTACACTTCCCATCATTTCTCTGTCTCCAAAGGTTTGACAGGAAAAAAGCATTTTAAAAGGCTATTCATTGTCTGGTACTCAGTTCCCTGTCCCTCTCCTCCTCTCTCACTGATGCATACCAGCCCTCACTGTGGCTCACCTCATACACATAAAAAATATAAGGTGTTGGACAAGATCGTAATGCAGTTATCTTGTTCAGAATGTTATTTTTCATTTTAGCAACTCACACATATGGAACATACAGTTTCCTCCACTGGCTCCTTAGCACAAAGCATAACTTTACCAAAAACTTATTATTTATAAGAAAGAGGACATTCTGGACCAAATTCCATTTTGTTACATTAGTGTAAATCCAGAGTAACTAATTGGCCTAATTCACTGTTTTGCTACAGCTCTTTTGTTCCATAAAGCCATCTTCCTAACTATACTCTTCAGCATAGGAGGAATCTCAGGTAATGAGAGCCAACATAGCAGCTCTATGCCACCCTCACAAGGTAATCCCCAGTATAGAAGGCATGGCTGGAGAAAAGGAAGCATGATTAGTGTGCGTGTGTGAGACCTGCCAATTACTTGACCAGTCCCTTATGGATGTGCACAGTCAGACATAAATTATTTCAGCCCTGAGGCTGCTCTAATTTCTACTGGAGATTGATTTGGATCCTGACCAGGGTGAGGGTGTCTCAAGGTAGCGTAAAGACATCTTTGTCCCTATGCTTCCTCAGGTCCTATGCCTAGGATATTCCACACCCATTTCTTACTTGATTTCAGTTGAGTTACTGTGCACCAATGTAAATGAGAATTTGGATGTCAATTTGCTTGAAGTGACTTGTTCAGAATTTTGGTGAATATATTTGTTTAGCTGCAAAACCAATGGCTGCTTTAATCTTCTACTGACTTGGTGTATAAGAGCCTGATCCTGTAATGGTTTGAGTACAGTCAGCTCCATTGCCTCTCTCAGCAGGCACTCAGATTTTTCAGTATTGGGCCTGAAAAAGAGGGCCAATACATATTTTTGATGTTGCATATTTATATATCCAGTATTCTGTGTTCTTCTACATTGCTTTTTTGTTAGATATGGAGAAAACAAAAAGATGTCTTAGGCTTTTATTAATTCTTTTATAACATGTAAGATCACCAGGAAAATCAAACTTTTCTTTAAGGCTTCCAAAAATTAGTAACACAGTAACTGGAATTTTTATTAATAGCGCTGCAAAAAGGTGATTCCATCTGGGGAATTTCTGAGTAGTCATTAAAACATTGTGATTTGCTGCTTTTATGACAAAAATCTGTTATGTCAAGAATAAGTATGATATACAGATTGATTCTTAAATATCACTGGTATGATGCTGTCATTCTGAGCCAAATAGATTTTGGTTTGGACCTCTTTAAAGTAAAAGGGACACCTGCACTCCATTTGTTAATTTCTGCACGGTGCTCTAGACTGGGTGTTTCACACCCTTTCCCCGTCTTTCACTCCCTCTGTGCACAATACCATACAGTAAGAAAGCCTATGTATCAGCTATTTGATACTTTACTGGTTAGTAGGGATCACACAACCTTAATTTTCAATGGTAGTAAGGGCCCTTTGCTAGCTAGATTTACAGTTTATAAGGTTTTCAAGATCCCTTGATTAATTTCTTTTCACCTGTTATTTAATTAAGCAACTCAGCTGTAAGAGAGGCCAATTTGTGCTTCCTATGTAAATTCAAAAGAAGGTGAAGAGATCCTGTTTACAGTGACATCAAGAAGGAAAATGTAGGCAGAGTTGTATATGTTGTATCTAACACAGCACTGATTCTTGTTGCTGACTGATACATAGTGTTTGATGGCTACATTGTTCCACTGTTTATATAGACTATCTTGGAAGGTAAAGATTGATATTATTTTGTGATAGATTGTGAATTCTTAAAGTAGATGGTGATTTTTTTTATATCTGTTATAAAAAAGCATTCCATAAGCAAATGGTATTTGTAACATACTATAAATTATATTTAAGAAAGGTACACGCATTACACACAACTTGTTTGGGGTATGCATTATTCTGAATCACGCCTACATGTTTTACCTTTTTAAAGTATACTTATCATTGTAAAGTTGGGATGATTTGCATCACAACCAGAAAGTGTGCTTAATGAGAGCATTTTTGGCATATAAGAGATGTTTTAATGCATCCTTCAACAGCTTTGATTCAATCAATTATTTTTCATTTCAATTGAAAAACAACTAAAAATCGGGTTGGAATAGTGTATATAATGTCATAGCTGAAATCTATCAAACTGAAAGGCCCAGGATACATTTTCAAACCTTTTTCAATTGTCAGTTTAAGTTAATTGAAAATGAAAGGTCTTGGTTTCAGGATTGGGACATTGAAATGCAAGCATGCTGCTTTCATTTTGTAGAAGGGCAATCTCCCGCCACATAGGTATTTTTAAAAGGTTCATTCATAATTCTCCCTTCACACTTCTATTGGAAATGACAGAATTCATTATTCTGAGCTCCTGAACTATTTTTCTGCAACTCGGGTGATGAATTGTATGAGATTTAGTTCACAATATGACATGGCAGCCCACAAGATTTTAAAATTCTCAGGGCTAGATCCTTCTCTCTGTGGCACACCATTGGGAAGAGTCTTAGTCGAGATCCTCTGCCCCAATCTCCCATGAAGTAACAGGGAAGATTACAGCAATTCTAAAAAGTGGTCTGGAACTCAGGTTTGGTAATTCACCAGAGCTTTCCAGACAGTTAACACAGGCAGCAGCATCCACTAGCCAGGGGTGCTTCCTGAATATTCAACCACATATTCCCTACTCCATGTCCACAATAGTTTGTGCAGTGTTAAAATATGATTGTCTTGCCACTTGCTCCACTGGGCTTCTTGAGCTTGCACCCTCTTGGTAACGGTTGAATATACCCCTGGACTCTGCTAGGCTCCTTGGGTTTGGCTCATTCTTGACTGCAGAGGGAAAAAAAAACTAGTATCTTCCAAACAGCACCCCACTGGTGGCACTAAAATGATCCATCACCCAGTAAATTGTGCAGATCTGTGATCCTCCCTTTCCTTTCTTACATGATATTGAATCGTCTGTTTCTGAGCGCTGCCTAAACTGCCCTGTAAGTGGACAGAGGAACAAAAGCATTCAGTGTCCAAGTCTTTCTGATATGGCTTTTGGTATGTCAGTATTGATTGTTTTATTTCTTATGTGAAATATACCAAACTGACAACTGCCTGGAAAGATTAAAGTCCTCTAGTTCACAGAACAGGTAAAGTGGGGTAGATCAACAGTACAGATTTGCCTACACTGCCTCACCAACACGCTTCATTCTAGGGATGAAGGGGTGAGAAATTCATGTCCATTGCATCTTTGCTAAAACTGCTGACAAGGATTCCAGGGGTGTTTATTTTTGGAATGTGGCAGTTCATCTGTTGAGAACTATCTTGATAGCAACTCATTTCATACAGGCTGCCAAATGGGCATTAGTTGCCAGACATTAATTTGCTTTTACCCTGGGCTAGATTTGAACTGTTAGCTTAGAGGAAAGCCTCCATAATTTCTTACTAACACATAAATCATTTACTATCCCATTTCAGTACTGGCCATCGAACTGAGTGGTTTCTTAAAATCTCTTAATGGAAATGGACTTCCTTTTTGGAGGCTTTGGTCAGACAGACATACAATGATTCTGTTCTGATATCTTTTGGGTTGGCTACCTGTTCAGTAATTTTTTATGATGTTCAGTTGCTCTTCAGTCTGCACTTTTGAGCATGTCACCAGGAAAACTGAATTAATAATCTTTTGAACTATGCAAATACAGTGGTTGTTTTTAATAGTTGAGCAGACGTTGCTGATAGCTGATGCCTGTATAATATGTATGTATGTTTTCTCTGTCGCTATTTAGGGTATCAGTTACTAGTTTCTGTTTTGGATGTTTAGATCCCAAAATTCATTGCATTCTTTCATAAGGAACTATATTTTTAAGAAGCTTTCACTATCTTCTGAGTGTCTTGTCACAGTTCACTTTTAACATTTTTCTTACTCTTCTGTTGTTGCTTTTGCCTTTCATATATTTTTCTATTATTCTTGCTCTTTGCTTTGAGCTTCAGTGAGTTTCTGTATTAATATTAAACATATAACTGTAACACGTGGTTTAGGTGAACTTGGAGACCTATTTTTTAGCCTCAAACAGATTTGAACTGCCAGAACTTGTTCTAACATACATTCAAACCACAGCACTAGAGTGTCATAACAGGAATAATTTTGGCAATGACAATGCTGTTGACAGAAGAAATAATAAGAACAAAGACAAGAAATACCATCAGCTTCAGCATCAGATTCTGCTTATTGTTTTAGAATCTTGTAGATAAATAAATAACCCCATCACAAAGGTGTACTTAGATTTAAGTCAATACAAGGAAAGTCTAGTCATTATATCAAAAGGAAAAGGAATATACACAAAAGTGGAACAGAAGATCCTGTATTAGAATTTGCACAAAAGATGATAAAGATGAGAAATGACTGGAAAAATAGGGGGATGAGGGTTAAGGATGGGGTGAAGGATTTACTGATGTGAAAATGTGGAATTCAATTTATTTGTTCGACCTAGCTTCTGGATGAAAAATATTTTGGAGTGAACTTTTTTTAGTTTTTAGTGCGGTAGAATTAGGACCTACTCTTAAATTATTCACAACATATTTAAAACAAACTAACTTGATATTCTGCTATCTTTTATCAATTTATTAATATTGAATATAGCACCATAGAGTGTAAAGCCATTATCCTTGCCCTGAGGAATGAGCTAATCGAGATTAGAAACAGGAGTTGAGGGCATGCAGCACTTCACAGGATCAGGCCTTATTAAGAGGATGAACACCCAATAGAACTAAAGGGTATTTTTTTAATGGTTGGTAGTTTCTTTGGTAAATTTTAGTATTTGTGGGGAAATGGCAAATTGGCAGCCTTGGAAAATCAGAACCTCTATTTGTAAGGTAGATACAGCATAGGCAGGAGCAGTGTAAATTTCTCCAAACTATGCCCCAGTCCTCAGCTGGAAAGGCCAAGAAGGTAATTCAATCTTCATGCTGTCAGTTCTTGTTCACCCTGCTGTAACTGCCAACAAAGGAAATTGTAATGGTGCATTTTATGATTTGGACACTTGTCCACAAGAAACTTGACTGAGATCAGCAACTCAATTTAAATTTTCAACAATATGTTGGCTAATGGCAAAATTTGAGCACAAGCAATTCTACTCTAGTATTGTTTTTTTTCAATAGGAAGGCAATAAAGGCCTCTTTTCAAAAAATGAAGAAATATGGGAAACTTTAATTCAGTAAACTTATAGCCCAAGGACAAGGAGGCACTAAGTGGGTTACGAAAAGCAGGAAGCAGCTGAAAAAGGAATTCAAATTTTAACAAAAATTTCACCATGAGTTTTGTACGTATACAATTTAATAAGAGTTTTTATCTCCTTTTACTCTAATAGGTCAAATAATTTATTTCCTGAGATGTATTTGAAGTTGAAAAAAATAAGCTCGAAAATGAAATATGCTGCCAGTAGCCTGGCAAAGATCACTCCAAGTATGTGTGGTATCACACAGAGTCAAATGAATGTTTTAAAATTAAGTTATATAATGTAGCAAAATCCTTGGCAGGAAGAAACTGAGCACAGCTCAGACTGGTTCAGAGAATAACAGCCTACTGCAGCAAATAGTTTAACCCTTGGCACTCTACACCTTTAGTTGCTTCACATTTTAGGCTAGACCCATTATTTCCCACCAAGGTAGTAGCTGATCAGGGTGCATCATATAACAGCTGTAGCCAAGTATGTGCCTAATTGTTAAAACCCTCATGATGTTAAGGTGATTCAGCAGTCAGTCAAGACCATGTAGGTAAATGGACATGCAAAGGTTGTTGACCATTTGGTACCAACAGTGGCTTTGCACTGAAGAGTGACTATAAAAATGGCATTTTCTTATTCAATGGCTGTGATCTCTGAGGGTAATCAAAGTAATAGCTTTTATATTTTATCATCAGTCTGTGGAAAAAGTCTTTTCCCACTCAGGTCGATGTGATTGAGGAGGAAAGTCCTAGTCATCTTTAGGTCTGACCAAACAGTCCAATAACAAAAGAGCCCTGAAGGAGGGTTGTGTGGTACACTTTTGTATACAGACTATATCTGTAGGATTAAGGCCTGTCCCACTACTACAGTTCATATAACTGTGGATGAGCACCGTAGCCTCATTATCATCACCTAGATGAAGAACCTGACTTACCCTGTAGTCCTTCAGTGAGAAAGAGGGCATTTTCTCAGGCATTGGGGAAGCTGTCTTACTTGATAATAACTTTACTTTCCGCAGTAACTATTCAGGATTTCTTAGTTTTCAGTTGTGATTTCCTCCTCATCAAATGAGGATAATGGTGTCTTTAAGGGACTAAATTTTCTTGCTTCATGACTTACCTATGGTCTTGCTTCATGACTTACCTATTGCCATTGAAGTCCAAAATTCTAAGTGACTTCAGTGGGAACAGGATTGGGCTCTAAGATGGACACAGGCCCAATGCAAGTCTTTTGTAGTGGCAGTTACTATAAAGGGGTTGTAGTTTACAGAGGACAAGCATTGTCTGAGGAACTGGCTGTATATACAGGCTCATCCTTCAGTTTTGGGAGGGAATTAGAAACCTTAAGAAACAATCCAGGCTGGTGGGCCGTATTAAGAAAGAAGTTGCATGTATGTAGATTTTGAGAAGACCAAAGGAGCTAAGTGTATGTGAAAACATTAAAGGGACCAGAAATGCCTGGCAGTAAGAATGCATTTTTGTGAGGATATGTATTTTTTTTTTTTTTTTTTTTTTGGCACTAGAGTTGGGACTCTGGTGTAGACTAAGCACAAGCATTTTTACCAGCATGTAACTGTTCCTGCACATAGGTTACAGTTACATAGTTAATAGCAATAATGTAATTCCACTGGTGCTGAAAAACAATGACAAATTTTCCTAGTGTAGATAAAGTATGAGAGTCAGTGTTTGAATTCTGCATTATCCGTAGTTGGGGGTAAAACTGGTGGGTAATATGAAATTGCTAGTGGCTTGCCTTCTCACATTGATACGAAACATTTAATTCTGATATTGGTATCTGACATAGCCAGATCCCTGTTGAAAATCAATAACCTGCTTATAGCAGGAACCTTAGATCTTGACCTAAACCCATTTAGAACCATTTTATATGCCTCATTAGTCATGTAATTTAAGGGGGACAAACCCTCTCAACAATCTATTGTTAGTGTATTCAGTTTATTCTTGTTTTTCCAGCCATAAGAGATGTTGATAACACTACTTGCACCTGGTAGTCTATAAACATTTGCGTTTACATAGTAAATACAGCAAAAGGTTCTCAAACTGAGGTCCATGGAGCTCATGGCGGTGGTCTGTAGAGTGCTGGTGGGTAACGTACTGCCTCCTCTTCCTTAGCAGCAAGAACTAAGTTGTATTAGCAGAAGGTAAAAATAATTATTTTACTTTTCCATGCAAGCAGCTACCTTAGTTGTCACAGGGATGTTATGCAATTGTACATGAGAAGGTAGGTGATCTGTATGGGTGTGAAAGTCATTCACCAGGCAATCTCTTTATTAAAACATGGTTCACACTGTGAAAAATTTACAGCCCTCAAAGATAATACCAATTGACATATAAAGTGCCATTGATTTTTGTGTAAAACTTCCAGTCAGTTCATTGCAACTTCTATGCGCACAGCAAAGGTAGGATAAAATGTCTTTGTTTTTATTCGTACTTTCAATCTGTAGTGGTGCAAAATCTTTGAAATTCCTTTCCATAACCCTGGGAATTATATTAAATGAAATAAATGGGAAAGGTTTGATTTTGACTTACAAGAAAGCTGAAGATAGGCATTATCTGAGCTGGAAAAGTCTTGAGTGTCGCATATTATAAGGGTGTTAAGAAATAAAGTTCAGTATGCTTGAGGTCCTTTGTTTTCAGTTTAATTTATTTATTTTTTCCTGGAATTTATCGGTGTTTATGACTATAACAACAAAAACAGGTGAAAATTGGTGGAAACATATTAATAACTTTTCTGGGTAAATATCCGAGTTTATTTCGGTGGACAGATGGACAGGAGGAGAAGTATTCAGTAGTTTAATGCTTTGATGAATGGAATTCAATGTGGTTTGCTGCAGAACTTTAAACCAGAACTCAAAACACAACGCCACCTCTGAGTTTAATAAAACAATATATCTGTAATTCCCTCATAAAACTTTTAATTTGAATAAACAGTTCACTGTTGTAGACTTTTAGAACTATTACCCTATAAACATTTACATTTAATAATTGGGCCATGCCACTGGCAAAGCATACATTCAACAACTTCATCCTTTCTCCTGTTTCTTTTAAAACTTCTGAATACTTCCTTCTGTTCTGAAATGTATTCTGATCCTAATTTTTGTTTTCTTCCCATTTTAGTGTGGCAGATTTTTAAATCGTTATGTGGTACATAGCCTTACTTCAGCGGGCAGATTTGCATATATATACAGTCTAATGTATTATTGTAATACATATATCTCATGAAATGTATTGTATTTTCCTAATAAAACAAGTTATTTTTTATATACTTGAATGATATAAAGGTAGGATGAAAATTGGAAAAAAACAAATAATACTTTTTCTAAAACCCGGGATTTAAACAGAAAACAAATGGGGTTAATTATGCTTTATAAATATGGTGATGTCTGTTTTTTCAGTGTGTTGAGATGTGCAGCGATACCAAACCATATGCAGGAATACCTAGTTATGCTTATAAGAAAAAAGATACTATTTTTAGTAAATGTTTATTACCACAAAGGTACTTAAGACTGATGCATTTTTGAATTATATGCATGTCTGTGCTTTACTAGAGTCAGTAAAATGCCATGTTTTATCTTAAGGAATTTCATTTAATCCATTAAAACCCTATTTTTTATTTACCTAACTGATTTTTATTTTTAAGAATGAGTCTCCACCAAAATGAGAATGGAGACAATAAAAATCTCATATTTTGGGACTCTTAAATCAGGGTTTAAAATAAGTAAATTGGCTGAGCTGGTTGGATAATCTGGTACATGGTAACATACCTCTCAATTTTAGCTCATTTCTAGGGACATCATTTATTTTAATCGCAAAATGATCTATGTTCAACATAAATTAGATATCCCATGATTTTCATTGTTGACAATTATTTACATTGACAATTAAGAATCATAAAGCCGAGGTGGCAGAGTTATTGAAGGAACAAATCCTGCAGCATTTTAAGTTTCCTGCCTGTTGTTTCCTTATTTTGTCACACATTGCATCCCACATCTGGGCTTTAGCACACTTGAATGTTCTAAGCAGTGTTGAGCTTTCGACAGTTCACATGCATCTCCCAAAGAGGAAGACAAATCTGCAGGGTTATAATTAAAAAAAAAAAAAAAAAAAAAAAAAAAAAGGAGGATAGCGAGAAATAAGAGATTGCCCATGTGATGACACGTATAGGTCACTTAGTCTCATCCAGTTCTCTGACTTGATTTATGTAAAAAAAAAAAAAAAAAAAAAAAAGAAAACACCCTTAATTAATGTGATATTAACTCTTGATTTTTCTACAAATATTTTTCCATTGACTGCCATAACTACAATCATACCTAAATAATCTTGTCATAGTTGACTCAAGCTGTACGTGTGTGACAGTCACTTTAGGAATTGGTATTAAGAAATAGGTAAGGTGTACAGCTACTTATTGGATATTTTTTGTGTGGCATAAGCTGGTCATAGATACCTAACTGTTTTTGAGCAGTCACTCAGCCTTTGCAGGGAAGATGGAGAAAGTAGCAACTTGTTAGCAGCAGCATGAGAAACTGCAGGATGCCAGGTTGTTCCTATTCTGGCAGAACTGTGCTCCTGCGCTAGAACTGCTGCTAAGTGCTCACTTTAGGCCTTGTCTACACGGCAGAAGTAAATCGAAGTTATCTAAATCGAATTTATAAAACCGAATTTATAAATTCAAATTAGAGCGTCCACACCACGAATCTCAAATCGAAGTTGTGCATCCATGGCCCATGTCTTACTTCGATTTCAGGAGCAGTGCACTGTGGGTAGCTGTGACACAGCTATCCCATAGTTCCCACTTCTGGTTTTCAGCCCAGTGCCTGCTGGGACCAAAAACATTGTCCCGGGTGCTGCTGGGTACAGCCTCACCCCCCCCTTTGTGAAAGCAGCAGCCAACCATTCCGCGCCGTTTTTCCTGGGTGAAGAGAGCAAACGCCATAGCACAGCAAGCATGGACCCTGCTGAGACCATGGTCCCTGCTGAGACCAGTAATGCAATCGTGCAAGTTTTTAAACAGCTCGCGCACTCTCGTGCTGTCATGCTGAGCCATGACCTGAAAATTCAGGAGGAGAGGGGAGGAGGAGGGGAGGAGGAGGGACAGGAGGAGGACTTGGAGTTTGAGGAGGCAGCTGCGCACCGACAGGAGCGATGTTAATGATGGTGATGATGACGACATAGAGAGTGATCTCTCCCTAACCGCAGGACCCAGCATTTTGGAGCTACTGCTGGTAATGGGTCAGCTTCTGCCCATGAACGCCGATTTTGGGCACGGGAAACAAGCACAGACTGGTGGACCGCATAGTTTTGCAGGTGTGGGACGATTCCCAGTGGCTGCATAACTTTCGCATGCGTAAGAGCACTTTCTTTGAACTTTGTGACTTGCTTTCCCTGCCCTGAAACGCCATAATACTGACATGAGAGCAGCTCTCACTGTGGAGAAGCGAGTGGCAATAGCCCTCTGGAAGCTTGCAACTCCAGACAGCTACCGGTCAGTCGCGAATCAATTTGGAGTGGGAAAAATCTACCGTGGGGGCTGCTGTGATGCAAGTAGCCAAAGCAATCGTTAGGCTGCTGCTACGAAAGTTTGTGACTCTGGAAACGTGCAGGTCATAGTGGATGGCTTTGCTGCAATGGGATTCCCTAACTGTGGAGGGGCATAGATGGAACCCATATCCTATCTTGGCCCCAGAGCACCAGGGGCGCCGAGTACGTGAACCGCAAGGGTACTTTTCCATGGTGCTGCAAGCACTGGTGGATCACAAGGGACGTTTCTCACCAGCATCCACGTGGGGATGGCCAGGAAGGGTTCATGACGCGCGCGTCTTCAGAAAACAGTACTCTCTTTAAACGACTGCATCAAGGAAATTACTTCCCAGACCAGAAAATAACAGTGGGCGATGTTGAGATGCCTGTCGTTATCCTGGGTGACCCAGCCTACCCCTTGATGCCGTGGCTCATGAAGCCATACACAGGCAGCCTGGACAGTGCTCAGGAGCTGTTCAACTACAGGCTGAGCAAGTGCAGGATGGGTAAGAGTGTGCATTTGGGCGTTTAAAGGGCGCTTTCGATCATTACTCACTCGCTCAGACCTCAGCCCAAAGAATGTCCCCGTAGCTATTGCTGCTTGCTGTGTGCTCCACAATCTCTGTGAGAGTAAGGGGGATACCTTTATGGCGGGGTGGGAGGCTGAGGCTAATCGCCTGGCCGCTGACTACGAGCAGCCAGACACCAGGGCGATTAGAAGAGCACACCAGGAGGTTCTCGGTGCGCATCAGAGAAGCCCTGAAAATGTGTTTTGTCGCGGGCCAGGGTATGGTGTGATTGCAGTGCTTCTTTCCCCCTTGATGAACACTCCCGCCTCTATTGACTCCCTGTAAGCAACCCCGTCCCCCTTACTTACAGCTTGCTGCAGGACTTTCAAAATCAACCCCCACCCTTTCATTACATGTGGCTGAAGGAAAGAAAGCCAGTATGTTTTAAAAATCATTTAATCTTTATTAAAACTCATTTGTTATTGCTTTAAAAAACATGCGTTCATTTTTAAAGGATCATTCCCTGTAATAAAAGCACCCTCCCCCCTTTGGATGTATGTCTGATTAGAAAGGAACTATATTCAGAGGCACAGATTTATCTAGGTATCCCTGAAAGCTGTGCTTTGGGAGGGAGGATCACAGGTAAGGAAAAAGCCCATGAAATACATTTCAGCTTCATTACAGCCTTTTGGTTGGGCTCTCCATGGGGGTGGAGTGTGCTGGTGCAGGAAGCCTTCCCCACGCGTTCTAACACGTCTGCGTGAGGGAGATATGGAACCTGGGGAGCTTGGAGGGTGATTAAACATGGACTGCAGTGGCACTCTGTAACCCGCTGCTGTTCCTGAACAATCAACATGCGTCTGAGGATATCAGTGTGATCACGCAGCAGCTCCAAGCGTTCCATCACGCCAGTGCCTATCTTCCTCCCTGCACCTCTGATCTTCTGCCTGTCTTCCTTGCGCCACCTCTCTTCTACCTGCCGGTCTCCTCTCTCGCCACCCTCATCTCGAGCGTCTCTCCGTGTCCTCCCGGTCACTGGCATCTTTCTTGTATTTTGCTATCAGTTCCTTCAAATCACTATGATGAGCTGTGTTACTGTGGCTGACTTCCATGACTTCGGAAAACATTTCGTCTCTCGTTCTCTTTTTCCTCTGTCTCTTGGGTAGCCTGGCAGATGGGGTAGTAAGTGAGTAGAACACTGCACAGCTGTATGGTGGAGGTAAGAGAGAGAAGTATGTAAAAAGATACATTTCTTAGAACAATGATTCCACTCACTCACACAGCACAAAACTATGCACCTTACGCAGGACATGTGATTTCACTGCAAGGTCACATTTTTTCTTCTTTTAATACTGGAGACTCTGTCCCTGGGCTCAGAGCACAGTACAGATGCAGCTTGCTGGTACTACCATTATAAATTTGCTTCCAAGCAGCCATGGTAAGTCTTTATGTTGTCTCACCCCTTCCTGCTAAAGCATCATCGCAGCACAAGTCCCCTCCCCCCAGCTACATCGAGTGGCATTACAGGAGCATAATGGCCATGTTTCTCTCCTAATGACAAAGCAATTACTTATTTAAACCAGGTCACAATGAACGACAGAACTCTGGTGAGAGTTACAGCACAAAGAGGCAGAGTGAATGTTTCATGCCTGTGATCAGAGTCCTGGCGCTTATGCATCTATGCTTTGTGAAGCAATGATTCCAAATTCAGGCATGCATGCTGGAGGGGCAAAGCATCTTTCATTGGAGGACCGGCTAAGGTAGCATTGCCCAAAATTTACTGAAAAGGCACTTTGATTTCCTGCAATATCAATTCATGGAGATTTCTTGGGAGGATTTTTCATTGCATCCCAAGACATGTTAGGAACTTTTCATGTAACTGTAATGGCTAAAAAGAAAATGACAACGCATGCTTAAAATTGATAATTAAAAAACGCTAGTTTTTAAATATGACTGATTTAAACATTTACTCACCGCTGGTCCCTTCCATGGCTTCACTTTCTGTGATAGTGGCTTGATTAGCCTGCTGCAAGGTTAAATCTTGGGTCAGAAACAACTCCTGGCTGCTGTTGGTAATGAGAGCTGTGTGGTATCAGCAATGTCTCCCTCATGTACCTGCACCTCTTCCTGATCTTCCCCCTTGCAGAATCCTCAGCCACAGTTGAAACTGAAATCAGGTCATCTGAAATCCCCACGATTAAGGATGGGCGACTGGTAGCCAAGCCCCCAAAAATTGCATGTAGCTCTGCATAGAACCTGCATGTTTTATCAGGAGCAACTTCCAGAGATCCAAAAGCTCTTCTGTGGTCCATGCTGGAGCTCTTTTCTATTCTCAGGAGACTGCATTTTTAAAGGTGCAGCGTGATTAACTGCTGCTCAGAACCCCACAGTGGACAAACAGGAAACTGATTCAAACCTCCACGGGTCTTTTCCTGTTTACCTGGCCAGTGCATAGGAGTTTTGAGTGCTGTCCAGAGTGGTCAGTGGTGATCTGTGGGATAGCTCCTGGAGCCATTAAACTTCGATTTCCGTCCACACTGCACTAAATTCGAATTAGTAAATTCGATTTTAGGGTTACTCCTGTGGTTTAGTAGGAGTACTAAAATCGATTTAAATAGCCCTTTAATTCGAATTAGAGGGCTGCGTCATGTGGATGGGTGCTCCATAAATTCGAATGAAAGCCGTTTAATTCGAATTTAAGGCCTCGTGTAGACATGGCCTTAGAAAAGGAAGGGAAGGGATTTAGGAGGAATGCTGGAGGAGAATTCTTTCCATGTTTTGTCTCCTGGTTCTATTCACAACCTCATTCCCTGCCCTTTGAATGCAAGGTTTATTCAAGGCTCCTGCCAGCATTTGCTGTAGCCTGTCCATAATTGAATGGGCAAGAGTGGGTCTTGTGGCACCAACAGTACAGAAGTGAGCTGGCTAAGCAGAAGTGCGTGCATTGTACCCTTTCAAAGGGTATAGCAGGGCCATACTGTGTCTGTGAAGTGTGAGGGGATCCAAGAAGACCAGTGGTACACCAGAGAAGTATAGGAAACAGAGAGGAATTAGAGAGAAATCAGATCAGAGACTGGAGCAAGCCTATTGAGTGTTTTAAAAATCAGGAAGACCTTTTTAACCTGGATCTTGAAATGAATGGGGAGCCAGTGGAGTCATTTTAGCATGGCAGTGATGTGGCTGTGATCCTTTATACACGTGAAAGGGTGACTAACAGCAGTCTGTTCATGCTGAAGTTGAGGAGCTTGGATTTGGAAGCCACAGAATTACAATAGTCAGGGTGAAGAGAGATGGAGGCAATTGGTGTTCAAGTGCAATGTTCCAGGAATGCAGAAAGCAGATTTGCAAGCAGGGGAGATGTGGGAAGAGAAGAAAAGGTCAAGCATGACACTAACATTACAGAGAGTGGAAGCAAATCAAAAAGAAGAGAAGAGAAATAAAGGAGATGAAACTGTTTTGAGACGCACATCTGATGCATTTTGTCACACGAAGCTGAAAGGAAGCCATACATTTATTTGAATTGGACAAGAAGAGGGTGGAGAGAGAGAGAGAGAGAGAGAGAGAAGTCCTAAAGGGTATTAAACATATGTATAGTTGATAGTCATCAGAGCAAAAACAATGGTTAAAATTATAGGGAGAGCATTGATGGTTGTAGTTGAAATGCCCAAGAAAAGTTAGTAAGATAATGTTCAAAAGAGACAAGGTACGTAGGCAGAAGCAGATTATGGGCAAGAGCAAGTGTGTGGCCGGGGCCCTCCCCACCCCTTCTGCCTGCAGTCTCCCCGGCACTCCTACCAGAGAGCTGGGTTGGGGCACAGGGTCTTCCCCCACCTGCCCAGTGCTCCTGCTGGAGAGTGGGGCTGGGATGCAGGGGCTTCCCCTGCTCCCCAACTGGAGTGGTAGTTGGAGGGGACAAGCCCCCCCCACGACACCGATCCCTGGCAAGAGCTCCAGGCAGGTGGGCAGAATGGGTTGGGCCGCAGGGGTGCCCATTTTTCTAGGGGCCTCCCAGTTGACCAAGGCACCTGGGCACAGGCCCTATTAGCCTAGTGGCTAATCTGCCACTGTACATATGCAAGAGAAAAGGACTGAGAATCCCTTGCAGGGCTCCATAGTGGTGGAGGAATCACCACCAGATGAAAACCAAATACCCAGCAATGAACAATTGCCAATTTCCTGATGAGGAAGCAGTAACAAAGGATGTATGATGTAAAATTGAGAAAAATCTACACAATACAAAGAGACAGAAGTCTGCATTTGTGTAGAAGTGAGACACCATCAATATGTAGCATACTGCTAAGTTTGCTGGCCTTGATTCTCCATTGGGTTACACCAATGGCGTCACACTAGTGTAAAACTGGTATAAGAGTGGAAAATTGCCCTAAATATTCACTATAGAATACTGGTGTTTTGTGTTGTGATCTAATATGAGCTTTTGGAAAAACTTAATAGAAATAACCTTATTAATAAAATCTCCCAGTTGTGAGAAAATAAAGAATTTTGTTCTAAGTACTGTATTTTGAGCTGAGTTTTTCAAAAAGTGGAAAGTAGTCTGCCATTTTAACTGTCAGAGACCTCTGCTCTTGGTTAGTAAAAACATATTTTTTCCTTTGTATGAACATCTGTGTTAAGCTAAAATATGTTGCTATTGTTAATATTTATCATCATGCGGGGATCACTGAGCCTGATTCTCAACTCCGTTACACTGATTTTAGGCTGACATAAATCCACTGATGTCAATAGAGATATGCCAGTGTAAAACAGTACAACAGTGTGAGGAATCAGGCCCTTCATTTGCCATTAACTCATAATCAGTGTGGAGAACAGTGAGTTTAATTCACTGCTAATTTTCATACTGTGCAATTAAAATATTTGGCTGGGATTGCACAGCGTACATCAGCACTGAATTTGATATGAAGCATATATTGTGTAGAGCAGTGTTTCTCATCCTTTTTGATACTAGGAACTGTCTGGCTGCTTTCCAAAACTATTATGGACAGTTTGGGCGGGGGGGGAACAACCCAGTATTTCACTGGTATTTCTTACTGTTTTTTTCAGTATTGCCAGGCATTCTTTTTTTGTATTATCTGCATGTAAGGTATTTCTTACTTGCTTACCAACACAGGGCCACTATTCCAGATCTGTTTATTTGTTAAAATAAAGTCCAGTTCAACCAGTTATGTGATATGGTTAACCTGATTTTTAAACATTGTGTCAAATGAAGGGTACCAATAATTTTGTCTACAACTGTATATCTCATTTTGTACATTAGAGATAATTCAGTTGATTTAATTTAAAAAAATAATAAAAAATCAGATGGGGTCACTCACCATTCTGTTAATGAGATATTTGTGCCTGTCTTGTAGACACAAGTCTTTCAATCTTGGGATGAATGTTTGGGAAGGATACTTGGAGCATCTTTCCAATACACAATCATTAGCGGTATTTTGTTTTCATTGCAGTCATCACTGAAAATCTAGTTTCACAGAGATCTGTGGCGGGGAACAGGAGCAAAGTTTTTTGACAGCAAGTTCATTGAGTTGTAGGTATTCACTTCTGACTTTGAGCTTGAAAATAGGTAGAGTCACTTCATGAAACTGTAACTTCAGACCCTCATCACTTGACAGTTCCAGCAACTTGTCCTCCAATGATGGTGACAGAGAGGTCTCAGTTTCTAGAGGGAAGAATGGATCACAAGGTGCCCATTGCTTTCCGTTCCATGGATCAGAGTCTGATGGGAAATAGTCCTTGAACTTTTGGAGAGTTGATTTTAGATGGATCTGCCTCTTCATCATGAAATAATTGCACATGAGTCTTCAGCAATAGCCAGAAATGCAAAAGATGGAAACATGTTATAACAGTTGTACCCAACTCTCTCTTATCAGAGTTGGAGCTTTTTTTTTTTTAAAGGTTGTGAGCTTGTCAGCCAATACAAAGACACTCAACATACTTTCCTGCATAGAGAAGTTGAGCTAATTGAAGTGATTAAATATATCTGCCAAATATGCAAGCTTGGCGAGCTATTGTAAGTCCTGAAAGTATGCTGCCAGAGGAGATTTCTTTTGAGACAGAAAGACTTCCAGTTCACGTTTCAGTTCATACCCTCGATTTAATACTTTGCCATGGGATAACCACTGCACTTCAGCATATAAGAGTAAATGATGGTATTTGGACCCCATTTCTTCACACATAGCAAAGATGTGAGAATTGAGTCCATTTGCTTTCACCAAAATCACAATTTTAACAATTGTACAGAGGACATCGTTAAGCACTCGAGACAATTTCTTGGCTGCCAAGACCTTTTGATGAATGAAGAGGGGTGGGGACAAATGTCCTAGCCAGGAGGTGTGGACTTTCCCTAAGGATCCTCCGGTCTGGTTTAACCAGTTCCTCCCCACTGTTGAAAGATAGAGCTAAATAGTTATTTATTAATTTGTTATTTTAAGTGCTTAAATGAGAGATGAAATTACTTGTGGTGGGACAGCATTTCTGCCTAGCCTGTTAAAAGCTGAACATCACTAAGAGCTGACAATCACTAAGAGACTGATGTATGGAGGTCACAGCAGAGAGGCAGGTAGCAGCAGAAGGTAACTGACAGTCGGCCAGCAGGAGCGGCGAGCAGTCGGCCAGCAGGAGCGGCGAGCAGGTGGCTGACAGGAGCAGAACAAATAGCTGGCGGCGCAGCCAACAGAGAGGAACCACAGCTGGCAGAGTGGCCAGCCAGAGCAAGTGCTCATATGGCAGAGCAAGCAAGGTGCCTTCTTCCTCAGGTGGGAGGTGAAATCACACAGATGCACCTCTGAACCCTGGGTCCTCACTGCCCAAGGACAATCACTGTGAGTGGGGGGTGGTAAGGGAGAAGAGGGAGCACAGAAAAGGAACTTTTGGTGGTAGAACTCAAGAACATGAGGCAGAAGACTCTGCCCCACGCACTTTGGAGTGGGTGTCCTGCTCACAGTTTTATGATTACGAATCCTGCTTGTGGCATTTTCCCTAATTAATGTCGGGTCACTTCCCGACTTTCATTACAAGTTTCTTTTCTACACTCAAACTCTGTTCTTGCGAGTGGGGATGTATTGCCTCTCAGAGGTGCCCAGGGGTGCTGTGTAATTTTTTCCAGGGTACTGGGTGGGGGCTTGAGCCGGTTCTGTGTTGTACTGTTGAAAAGGAACCCCTATATATTGAACCTAGCCTTGGTTGTGGCTGGCTCAAACCTGGCCGAAGGGTTACATACAAAAATATTTTAAATATTAATATCCTGTGTTAGGGGAATATCAGGGACTGACAAGGAGGTCCATGGAGCAGTTGTTGAGAAACACTGGTGTAGAGTCAGGGACTTGACCTTTACTGTACTTAATGGCAGGCACCACTGTCAGGTCAAATATTTACTGATTGTAATGTAATTGTAATGTGGGCTTTAATGGATCCTTTGCTCAAAACTTCTTAAGCATATACACATTCAGTGGCACACATCCCGTTCATAAGTGTTTGGCATATCAGTGTTTTATTTTTAGTGGTTTACAGCTAACCGTAAGATTCTCTTTAAAGGAAACCCATATGAGTAAGTCCTAAGAGTGAATGCTTTTTATTGGCAGTCCCCTTTCTGGTTACGGGAGTTGTTTTGTATCTGATGCACTTTATAACAAACGAAACTCAGGCTAGCACAATGGAGCTCTGGACTCTCAATGTTACCATAATACAAATAACTACCACTAATGATAATCATGGTCCAGTGGCAACAGTTTTGCCAGGTGAGCAAAAGGATGCTTCTTCACCGATTTCAAATTAAAAGGATCTGTGCTAATGGAAATTGCTCTTTGCAGATTTCATGGCAAGCAGCATTGTTCAACTGTGCCAAGTTGCAGCTAGCATTGATGCCACACTGTTCCTCAGAATGTCTGATTTTTATTAACGCTTTCCCACTCAGCAATGGCAGAGATGGCATAATCCTCCTCTAGATCCCAGGATTGGTTGTGGTCCACTGTCTCGTTTGTGATTTTATTTTTATTTTTCATTTTGTTTGAAATTAAATTTGAGAGAGAGCTTTGTTCTGGAC
Source organism: Chelonoidis abingdonii (assembly GCF_003597395.2). Lineage (NCBI taxonomy): Eukaryota > Metazoa > Chordata > Testudines > Testudinidae > Chelonoidis > Chelonoidis abingdonii. The sequence continues at coordinate 245,209,024 of NC_133770.1, forward strand.
AGCAACCTATGGCAGTGGGCTGAAGAGATGAGATTTCACTGAATCATCAAACTAATACAGAAACAGAAAATATGTGAAAATTGAAATGGCAAGGTAGAATGGCTTGGTTGTTGAGGTAGATAAAATAACTAGGCTCTGAGGGAAATGAGGTAGGGATTTTTTTTTCTGCACTAGCTTTAGCTTGAACTGCAATAGTTGATGTAGAAAGCATAAATATCATACAACTTCATGAAAATAGAAATAAATACTTGTCACCATTTCTTTCATTATTTTGTGCTTAAGAATCTGCAATTTTGTGATCTTCAGCCCAATGAAAATAAAACTACTATCCAATGTGTGTACAGAGAATTTAGGGAAGCAAATATATATATATATATTATGTGTATATATATATTATGTGTATATATATGTGTGTATATATATATGTGTGTATATATGTATATATAAAATTTCATTTGTTTACTATGGTACCACAGTTTTTGATGTTGGAATGCACAGAAAAATCATGAATACACTGAGAAATCAATGTCTCTTGCCAGTTTTTTTTTAATGAGAATAATAATGTATTAATTTTTCTTCCTTTACCCTTTGGAATCACTGAGGCAAGTTGTGACTGATCTTAGCAATTTAAAGTACCTCTCTGTGACTAGAAGAATAAAGTCAGCTTGGAGTAAATATTGCTGTGCTCTAGCAATGACACCGACATACCATATTGAGCTAAAATAGCTAGAAAGGCTAACAGATCTTGCACGTCTCAAAGTTAGCTGTTTATCCCCACTCCAGTCTGACTAGGAGCAGGGGAGCTACTTAGTTGTCAGTCAGCAAGAGATTAACTTCAGTGCAGCTTCCTCCTCCTCTTGCTCAATACTCAGGGGGAAGCTATAAGTGTGATGGCTTGGGGGCAGACGGAGAATACCTTTGGGAACCTTGGCCTGAATCCTAGCTGGGGAGTATTGTTTCAGGGTTTGATCCAAAGCCTACTGAAGTTCATGGAAAGATTCTCATTGACTTTGGGCTTAGTATCAGACCCATAAAGTTCAGTTTTTGAGGAAAAAGACCTTGTTGATGGCAACTGTTTTTCCACTAAGATATTCCAATGGTTTACACCCAAAAAGATGTACTTTTTGGTTTTGTTCTGTTTACTTTTTAAATTCACTTGTATTTCCTTCTTCAGTTCCCTATGTAGCCATGTCTTCAAAACCACATTGGGCCAGATTCTCTTTACTTTTCCCATCATGGCTTAGCTGACATGAAATAGCCAGAATTTCACTCCCAACTATCCGGTTGAGAATTGTTCCAGCAGTCAGGAGCACGCCAATTACATAAAAATGAGGTAGCTAGTTCCTACCCCAGTTTCCTACCCACACAGACGTGGGGGGTATCTTGGGGCATGGCAGAGTTCACTGTGCCACTTCACAACTGGCATATGGTCCTTTGGGGGCTATAACGCTGTTGTAAGTTAGATCAGTCTTCAGGCTTGTGATGGGGCAACCTCTGCTCCCATCTTCTTGGCTCTCACACAGATTACTCAGAGACTTTCCTTTTGTAGATGCCTCTGTGTAGTTTATTTTCAGAACTTCACCTCACCACGTTTTAGACGAATGGTGGGCATCCTGTGGCCCATGGATCGCACGCAGCCTATCAGGGTAGTTTGCTGACGAGCTGCGAGACAGTTAGTTTACATTGACCGTCTGCAGGCACGCCTGCTCGCAGCTCCAGTGGCTGCAGTTCACCGTTCCCGGCCAATGGGAGCTGCGGTAAGTGGCGTGTGCCTGCAGACGGTCAATGTAAACAAACTGTCTCGCAGCCCACCAGCGGATTACCCTGACAGGCCACAGGTTGCCCACCAGTATTTTAGATACTCATGCAGCCATGCTATTTACAGAGTCTTTCAGCTTAACTACCCTCCTCCCAAGAGATGAGGATGGGAAAAGTCTCTCCTCCTAGAGACTTCCTGTTATCAGGCCCAGCTAGCCTTCCCAGTTGGTCTCTCTCTCTCCTGCTTCTCTCCTTGCACTTTCTTCCTGTGCTCTTCTATCCCATCTCCTCCTTAATGGGATAATTAACTCATTAGCTACCCAGCTCCAATCTGATCTGGCAATCAGGAGCTCCTCTCCCTTCCGAGGGGCTTAGTTGGTTAAACAATGACCAGTGTGCTGGTTTAGTTGCTGCACTCTGCCACGAGTGGCTTTAACTTACACTCAGTAGTTAATTTGTGCCAGGGCTTATCCCCAGCACCCCTAGGCTTGGCAGGTCATAGTCCTGGCAACTCTGGGCTTGCTGCATCAGTTATGAACAAGGCTAAGATTCTGTCATGGTTATTTTTGGTAAAAGTATGGACAGGTCACAGGCAATAAACAGAAATTTACGGGAGCCCATGACCTGTCCATGACTTTATTAAAAATAATCAAAGGGCAGGTTTAGGTGGAGGCTGGGGGAGGAATGAAAGCTGGAGTCCCATGGGTGGGGACTAACAGGCTGAGCCCCCACCATGGTTGGGGGCACAGCCTCAGTGGCTGAAGCTGGGCGTGCAGCCGGGGGACGCACAGCCCCAGCTCCAGAGCTGGCCACAGCTGTGGGACAGGGATGCCAAGCCCTGACTGCAGCTCTCCCCAAGTCCTGGCTGCAACTGGGGGTGGGAGGTGAAGAGGGATGGCTCTGGGGAGCTGCAAGGGGGCCACACAGCTGAAGCCAAAGAAGTCACAGACGTCTGGTAAAGTCACGGAATCCATGACTGCCATGACCTCTGTGACTAAATCGTAGCCTTAGTTATGAAAGTAAAAAAATTGCTTGAGCCTCAGCACCTCTTTCATTGCAAATTAAGCACTGCTTACACTGGGTTATTTGACTGGACTTGACTGCTGCTTTCTCCTTCCACTCATACACCAAACAGAATCTGGAGCAGCACAGAATGGGGCTGTTGTTATTCTTTCTTTCTTTGTTTTACACTAATGTCTTGAGGCTCCAGTCAAGCATCGATGTTGTATACACCGAATGAAAAGGCAGTCCCTGCCTCAAAGAGCTTTAGTGAGTGAGGTACTATTTGCAAAATTAAGATTTCCATTGTCAGCCTGACTTTCACAGCCTCTCCCCTGCTTTATTACCAAAACAAATAAAATCTGCCTCACATTCCACATTTGAGTTCTTATGCCAGAGTGGGATTGGATTTTTGAAAATCTTAGTTAACTAATGACAGTTTGGAAAATGAGAGATTTTGAAAATTGCTCTAACTCATTTGGTCACATAGCAAATCATTTGGTTGCTATGAACACTCAAAATTGGGGGTTAATTTGTTGGCCATGACAAGGACAAATGCATCTGCTCAGGAAAAGCTGGTGCTTAGATATTTTATAAATATATTAGACATTAGGCAGATGTATTAGATGAGGTTTATTTATATTTTTGGAGGTCTGTATACTCCAGATCTTTTGATATCAGCCTGGTGCAATGTGGCCACAACAATGTCCATAATAGCTTTACTGGGTGTTGTAGATTTGGGGATCTCTGGTGACTTCTTACTGAATCCTTGCTCTTTGCTTTGACAGGTATCACATGATGAGTTGTTTTTATGATGTTGGTACCTGCCCACTAGATATCTGTCAGGAAATGATTATATTGAGTCCACAATGGACACTTTGTTTATCTATTATGTAGTTAAGCAACAGATTCTATATACCTGAGACACATCAATGATATTTTCATCCTCTGAATAGATGACCTAAACTCTCTTGTAGATTTCCACCATAACTTCAACAACTACCATGCATGCCTCAAACTCTAACCCTAGAATACTCTTTCACTTGCATCAACTTCCTGGACGTAAAAATAGGCGTCAACAATGGAACCTTATTGAGAACTATGTACCAGAAACCCATGGATCACCACACCACTAGTAACCACTAAGAGATCTATAATCTACAGCATGGTGCTCAGATGCCATAGAATATGTTCCAATGAGAAAGTCTAGGATACACACCTTAATGCATGTAAAACTGCCTTCAGCAAACAAGGATGCTCCACTAAAGAAATGGATTATATCATGGAATGGGCCACTTAAATACTCCAAGAGAACCTGCTTCAACACAAGAAAAAAAATAGCACAAACACCAACTGCACATCACTGCTTGTCATCTACCGCCCCACACTGGAACCCATGTGTGGTATCATCAAACAATTACAATCTATACTTGATAGGAACCACATCCTGAAAAATCTTTCCTGAACCCTGTCTTCTGGCCTTCAAACCCCCTGCCCCAGCCTCACCAAGTTCATCATCAGAAGCAAGTTCCCCACAGAGCAGGAAACACCAATTCCTAAGCAGCACCAGACCCTGCCAGAACAACAGATACAAAACCTGCAGACATATCTCCATTGCTACAGTGATCAGTACCCTCCATCTTTCAAGTTCCATGAGTCCTACATATACCTATTACAACAGGTGGTATATCTCATCCAGTGCATCATATGACATCTTCAAAAGACAAGCCTGAGAACTTAAATTCATTACTTTGCTGGACACTAAAAACATGGACTTTACAGATATACAGGTTTTTATAGCCCATTACATGAACTTGTAACACACCTTGCTGCTTACTAACCTTCCATTGTTCTATGAGCGTGGTGGTCTCCTGCAACATTTTAAGTTGTCTCATACAACATGTGTGAACCCTTTTTGCTTAATAATCTGTTCCAGCTTATATTTAGCTTGAACACTCTAGTTTCCTTCTCCAGACCTGAAGATGAGCTCTATGGTGCTTGAAAGCTTGTCTCTTCCACCCAAAGAAGTTGGTAAAATACAAGATATTACCTCACCCACTTTGTCTCTTGTGTATCGTTAAGCAAGACAGCCAAGTTTCTTCCTTGAAAATCATGATATCGCAGAAGTTAATTAGCGACAAAGAGTCCTGTGGCACCTTCTAGGCTAACAGATGTATTGGAGCATAAGCTGCTGACATGCATGCATCTGACAAAGTGAGTATTCACCCACAAAAGCTTATGCTCCAATACGTCTGTTAGTCTAGAAGGTGCCACAGGACTATTTGTCGCTTTTTACAGATCCAGACTAACACAGCTACCCGTCTGATACTTGAGAAGTTAATTAGTGATCATGAGTAGCACAACTGGGTGATGAGTCCTGTTTAGTATGAGTGAAAGTAGTGATCATTATAGGAGATTTATAACTTGATTATGGCAGTATTTTTATTAAGCGGTTAGTGAAACACTTTCTTATTGGTATCCCGTACAAACATCAGAGAGACAAACAGCCTTGATGACTTCTGAGAATCTTTCTACTGTTAGGTTGTGCTGTCAAACACAAACTGCTATAGTTTAGGTTGCATCATCCAATATTTTCCTCAGTATTTTGGTAGCAACTGGTCAATTGACCATAACAATTTACTATAAACTTAGGTTTTCTTTATGAAAGTGCATTGGTTTTTATTAGATATAAATAAACATTTTGAAAGCAGGATTTTACTCTTTGGCTTGATGATTTTCTTTACAACTTTCTCTTAAAAATGTGGTGACACTCACTGTGCTGGCCATTATTCAAACATACAGGAAGACACAGGTTTTGTCCCAAAAAGCCTTCAATATGATGAATGTTTCTCTCTTTTCAACTGACTTTAGAAGCGAAACTGTTTTCTACAGTTAGCTTGTCTTCGTTCTCATCAAAACTGCGGGGCTTTCCAATGTCAGGATACTTGTGTGGGTGGAGACTTCTCAGAAGAATAGAGGACTTATCAGTGTTTGCTTAGGATCTATTACATTCTCAGCCATAAAAGTAGCTATGCTATCTATGGCACTCATAAATCTTCAGCCAGTCAAGGCTACTGTCTCTTCCTCATGCAATCTTGAATATAAAAATACTGCATGAATTTATTACATAAAATAGTTTTACTCTCAAAATAAATCATTTTCCCTATACCCGTTTTTAAAATAAGATTATAATTCAGCCTTCAAGATTGTTATGACACTTACAAGCCCTGGCACAAAATCTACCTGTGCACCCTACCTTAATAGTGAAACCACCTGTGATATTGTTATGGTGGGCAGTCAGCAGATGGCACTGTTACATAAAGTCTTGCAAGTTATTTTTCTTGGGGTGCAAGCAGTGTTTATTTAGTCTTTGAAGAAATGCTGTATTGTTAGATTTGTGATGCAACAGCTTCCCTGAATGGAATATGCAAACACCAAGGTAGTTGGAACTCTGCCTTAATATCTCTACCAAGATAAAGTCAATTTTGGGGACAGTTCCTAAGAATTGACCTTTGCTGTTGGGGCTGAGATTCCTGGAAGAGGGACCATCTCTGTTCCAAGACTGTGTGTGTGTGTGTGTATGTGTATATATATATATATATATAAATAAAACAAATTATGCTAAGAAAATGCCCTGATTCCATGCAATTAATTTCTCCTCTAACAGGAAACCAACCTGAAAACCATGAAATCTGCTGCAGTTCATCAAAGGGCCTAGAATCATAGAACTGTAGAGCTGAAAGGGACATTCTAGTACAGGAATAGGCAACCTATGGCACGTGGCACGCGAGTTGATTTTCAATGGCACTCACACTGCCCGGGTCCTGGCCACCGGTCTGGGGGGCTCTGCATTTTAATTTAATTTTAAATGAAGCTTCTTAAACATTTTAAAAACCTTATTTACTTTACATACAACAATAGTTTAGTTAGATATTCTAGAAAGACCTTCTAAAAACCTTAAAATGTATTACGGGCATGCGAAACCTTAAATTAGAGTGAATAAATGAAAACTCGGCACACCACTTCTGAAAGGTTGCCAACCCCTGTTCTAGTATGTCCCTCAAATACTGAGGCAGGGCCATGTGTACCTCTACTATTCCTAACCGGTGTTTGTCCAACCCAATGGTGGGCAACCTGTGGCACACAGGCCACATGCGCCCCATCGGGATAATCCACTGGCAGGCAGCGAGACCGTTCGTTCGTTTACATTGACTGTTGGCAGGCACGGCTGCCTGCAACTCCCGGTGGCTGCGGTTCACCATTCCCAGCCAATGGGATCTGCGGGAAGCGGCATGGGCCGCAGGGATGTGTTGGCCATTACTTCCTGCATCTCCCATTGGCTAGGAATGGTGAACCGTAGCCACTGGGAGCTGAGGGCGGCTGTCCGTGCGGATGGTCAATGTAAACAAACTGCCTTGCGGCCCGCTGGTGGATTGCCCTGACGGGCCACAGATTGCCCACCACTGAACTTTAGTCACTACTGACATGGGTTGAAATCAAACAAGTGACCCCCATACTCCATTACCAGTTCTCAGAACCAACCAACACTCCTCTGTCTTGCATATTTTTATGACGTATGTGTTGCTGAAACAAATGTTTAGTTTGTGCTAATGTTGGTCTGCTATGCACTCTTGCTTGAAAACAGACAAGAAATTCAAAATTTCTGTATTTTGACAGTGAAAAGGAAAAATACACACTGAAGACCTACATGGAAAATACAGAACTTGAAACATATTTTGCTGGGAAAAACACATATATACAATCCAGGAGACACAAGATCATGCCTAAAGTCATAAGAGCGAGATGCTCTCCAGGAAGCTGGTAGCCTGTTTACACATCAAAACATAATCTAAAGCATTTACTTTTTTACTGTTTAGTTTTTTCACCTATCTTATTTTTGCATAATCGACACACACAAATTTGTTACCATCTGATAGCTGCTTCTTGGTGTATGTGAAATTAATTTGTGGTCTCAATCTAGTTCCTAGTGGAGAAACCACCTTTACAACTGGCATCCTTGTTCACAGTCTAAATTTATCCTCTTGCACTTACAGGAAGTGAGTTAATGCAATTGATGGTGGGTAGTGAAGAGAAGCCTGCGCTGCTGCTGCTGCCAACAAAAATAAAGAAAAACATTTAAAATGTAATGACTTTTGCAAAGAGCTAGAAAGGCCATTTTCAGCAGAATTTCTGCTTTGCTATGATCACATATGTCTAACTGGTTTGCACAGTGAAAAAAAATTCTTCAATGTGAAGTTAGGCAATTTTTAAGCCATTGAAGTATGAAATAACTTCTTTAAGTTTTCTTAGCACAAGCCCTAAGTCCTTCCAGTTGCCTTTCTTTCTATGCAAAAATAGTAAACTGAATTTACACAACCCATCTCAACATAGCAGCTACAAATACATGCAGGCAATTAGTAAAACACAGAAGGAGGGACACCTAGGAAGGAGGCCAACGTTTGTGACCCATAAGAGGATTGTTTCTGCTTATTTTACTGGACATTTTTAACAGTCGCTTTTTGGTCACATACCCAGTTTTTGCTTCCAAGTTCATTGTTCCCTGGCTTGTTTGGCTGCTGAGATGGATCCACCACCAGGAGCCAAGGTTGCTCTTCATGTCCTCCATTATGAGGGATTGGGTGGGTGTTACTTGTTAATGCAGGAATATTCTGCCTGTGTTCAAGACTCAGAGAGCCAATGTTCTCCCTGACCCCCTGTCAGACTGTCCCTCAGGAGGTCGTGACATGCAGCCTCGGCAAAGAGGATGTAGCTTGTTGTTCAGTACTTTGTCAGCTACTCCATTCGCAAGCATAAAAAATATTTTGAGGGTATTTGGTCAGTTTTCTCACCCTAGTTCTAAGTGCCCGGCATAACCCACTGGTCTGTATGTTTACGTGTACTCCTTTGTGCCCAATCCATAGAGGATGAAAGACTGGTGCAGTAGCTAGACTGTCTCTCCAGCTCACGCAGTCTCTGCTTATGCTTTCAGTTCAGGAGGTCACTGGTTCAGTCCTTGGTATTGGCCAAAATGGCCACCATCATAATGACGTAGAATTCTTTTGTAACTACTCCTAGGTTAATTGTCTTTAGCTCAAGAACCTTGTTAAATTTTAGCACTGAGGTTTTGGTTCTGCTGCCCATAGTCTGAAGTGGAGAGCCTAGTAAAACAGATGTGTTGGAATGATCAATGGTATTTCAGGGTTTCGTAAGCATGCTATTTCCTTTTTCATCAAGTGCTTTTCTAATTGTACTGATTTTTTTTTCAATTAACTCATTTGCTTATGCATAGCAAGAGCTTGATGTGGTGTGCTTGAATTTCTATACATAAGAGAATTACTAAAGTAAGTCACAAATGAAATGTGGACCATTATCTATCGTTAACTCATCTAGAATTCCTTGGTGAACAAATGGCCTTTTACAATGTGGTATTTCCATTGCTACTTGATTTGTTGTACAATAACTCAGTTGAAAAGACATAAGAGCCGTAGTCCAGTAAGAAAATAAAATCTTTCCTGTTTAATTCAAATAGGTCTGAACCAGGCTTGGACCAACAGTGAATCTTTTGAATTCCCTTTCCTATATTTATTGTAGATTTATTAATTGGATACAGTATCTTTGAAAAAAACATCCACACATGGCCAGAAAAAGATATATGGCTCTTTTCTTAGAGTATATCTACATTTGATATTTTTACATCCAGTTAATTGAGTGATGTTGTAAAGACTAGAGTGGAGGCTTCCCTAATGTTTGTTCCAGAATGCAGATATTTTTTCTTTATCCTAGGCTGAGCCATCAAGGAATGTCCAGACCAGTTTTTACAAATGTGTTAGTGACTTCCAGTCCATAGACATTTCTTGTCAAATTTTGGGTACAACTTGAGTCAAATTTAGGCCAAATTTCACTATTTTAATTTTATATTATATTTCATATTTCAGTATCTATAGTTGTAATGAAATAACCAGGCCTGCATTTCAGACATAAAGAATACTCTTTCCGTTTCATTTTCATTTTCTAAAGACTAGTCAGTGCTTTGCACGGTGGCGTCCAACAGTTTATGGTCTATTTCTATTTTGACCAATAAATATTAATGAAATGTTAATGAAATCACTCCTCATATAAATTTACTGCCAGTGTTTCTTTCCTCAATCTAGACATAGTTCCCTAAATCCATGGCAATAATACTTTGCTGACCAATGAAAGTAGTGTTTTAAAAATTCAATGAATACTAGAGAACTTCCCTGCTTACCTGAACACTTCTATGAATAGATAGCCCAGAAGTACATATATTAACTTTGTATAATTCTGGATATCACACTTTCCCATTTATGCTGATAAAAACTGTGTTCCTTTTAAAAAGAATTGTGCACAACGTTTAAAGCATGATTCCTTCATAAAATATTCACAAACCCAAATTGTACAACCACATAATTTTTTAAAAATAAATAGTCCTACTATAAACTTTTAAGCACTTATTCTTACATATACTTCAGTACTATTGTTTTAATACCCAAGGAAACTGCAGCACATGTAAATACATAACTCCAAGTTGTTAGTCACAAAATCACGTAGTATTTATGTGAATACATCTGCCTATCCAAGAATCCAGTGCCAATATTTGCTGTTAAGATTAGCTGTGGTATACATTGCCAGGATTTCATTTTAACTGTGAATGTTTTTAATAGGGCAAATATGTAGGCAAATGTAAAGCTACTGTATGTATGCACACTGTCTTTTTTAAAAAAAAATCCTTTTTTTGGCGGTGAGCTGCAAAACAAAATCTATTTCATTTTTTTTGTTGCCAGTCAAACTTCATTCACATTATTAACATGAATAATATATTTAAATTTAAGACTGCTTTTAATTAGGTTTTGATCAAGTATTTCAATTCCATTATCCATACACTTTGTTCTGGTTCTCCTGATTGCTCCTTAGCCACTTTATCCTGATTCTCTTGAGCAGTCCAGAATTAGAGAGGGACAAGATGAAAGAATTACACACATGATCCCACTTCAGCCTATGTGTCTGCACCTCTTGAAAGACATAGCACAGAATCTGGCCTATTGTCATGCTGCATGTTGTAACGGGGAGTGGAGACTACTAAAGAAAACTAGATCCATATTTTGGATCGAACACATACTTGATTGTTATTTTTATTACAAAAGAGTGCAAGTTAGAGAGTAAGTCAACTGTGTCTACACAAGGAATATTGACAAAAAGAACATTGATTTTGACCAGCCCAATGCTTCTCAAACCTTTGAAACCTGAGCTTCAGTAAAATAAAACCAATCGCACAGTGCCCCTTCAGTTCTCATATTCCATCTTTCATTCGCTCCTCCTTTGAAGCATTCTCTCCTTGAATGGTGTGCCAAATTGTGCACAACACTTTATTTTGGCCTCTGCATAAATGACCTATTCAACTCACAGGGAGATTTGGGGGTAGGTTTATTATGATTGTTTATTTAGTATTAATTATTATTTCAACAAGCCATGTTATATGCACAGTAATATACTCCAGGGTACGGCTAGTTGGAAAACTTTGAAAAGTTGAATATTTGGATGAAAAATGGACTTGATTTTTTGCAAAATAGTTTTTGACCAGCTCTGCAACACGTTGGCTGTATTACGGAACCACATGATTCTCTTCTAGCACAGGGATAGTATGAAATTTATAAGCCTGAAAGTTGGTTCCAATCAAGAAACCATCTAACTTTAAAACAATCCACAGTAGGTCTGGGTGAATTGTGTATAGTGAACATATTATTTGATTTCTTTGAAACTCTTATATGTTGAAGAAGAATCTGAAGAAGTGGGCTGTAGCCCATGAAAGCTTATGCTCAAATAAATTTGTTAGTCTCTAAGGTGCCACAAGGACTCCTGTTCTTTTTGCGGATACAGACTAACACAGCTGCTACTCTGAAACCTTATATGTTGCGTAACATATTCAACATTTCTTTTTAGTTTAGTATTTGCCCAGCTCTAGACCTGGTCAAGATCTGTTCAAGTATACTGAGAAGTGTATATATTGACAGAGTAACATGCTACTCAACATGAGTAAGGGCAGTAGAAGCAGACTCTTAAAACATCTGCATATCCACCAGCATCTTCTGCAGGCTTTATCCAGATCATCTGGCCTATCTATGGGACTTTGGAAGGGTTTGCGTGTATGATAACAGATTTTGTATAAATACTGGTAATTAAAGCTGATGAAGCATGTTAGAAAGAGCAGCTTCAGGCCATCCTGGGAGTGTACATACAACCTAGGCACAGATCTCAGGGAAGTATGGTCATGCTAGAAGCCTGGATATTCTCAGCAGGGGAGATTGCATAAATAAGTTAGCGCGTGTGTGTGCTAAAAAATGTGGACCATACCCCTTTACCACAGGCCCTACTTTGGAAAATATACTTGGAAGGTTTGGCCACAGAGAACCTATGGAGGGTGAATTCCACTGTGTGAGGAGGTGTGGGAAAAGGGGTACAAAAGTTCCGTGCCTGGTCAGAAACACATGCAAGAGAAGGCCAGAATTCAACCTGATTCCCAAATATTGTTATATGTGTTGTTGCTGGTTCTTTGAATTGCAGTGGTACCTAGAGGCCCCAACTGGACTAGGTGCTATACAAACATATTTTAACATGGTCTCTGCTCCAAAGAGCTCCCCAAAAAGGGATATAACATACAAGTAGAGTGAATGTCTGATGGTTTGAATTTCATCCTAGCTCCATGACTACACTTTACAAAACCCCATTAAAAATAAACAGAAAGACAAAAGGAAGGCAAAGGGATAGGACAGGAAGAAGGAAGTAGGGAAGGAAAGAAGGGATCATTAAGGGAAGGTGGAATGAGGTTGAAGTGAAATGATTTTGCAGGAATGTTATATCGCGAGTAATATTGGTGAAAAAAGACGGATTCCAGAAAAAGATGAACTATGTTAATTTTAACTGATATGGGAAAAGAGACTAAGGCCAAAAACTGAAGCTATAAATATTCAAACTGGAATAAGGTGCAAGTTTTTAGTTGTGAGAGTAATTAAAAAAAGTGGAGCAGCTCACCAAAGGATATAGATTTTTTTTGGTAGATTTTCTGTCACTTGTCTTTAAATCAAGACTGGAGATCTTTCTAAAAGATATCCAGTAGTACCACCACAAGTTAATGGACTCAACACAGGAATTACTAGGTAAAATTGTATGGCCTATCTTATGCAGGAGGTCAGACTAGTTTATCATAGTGGTCCCTTCTGATCTTAAAGTGTATTAATCTAGGATATCAATGTCTGACAAATTGTTAAGAAAGAATTGGGAAGAAAATAACTTTAAATTAAAGTGTCTTGGTGAATATTATGAACAGTGAAATGAAGGTGGCGAAATTGAACCTAAATAGTTAACAACTGAATATAGCCCTTTAAATCAGAGAGCAATGGATATTATGTTAATGACAGATTTTGGAACAACATCACAGTGAACATAAGAGAACCAACTATTTTTGTTTAAAACTTGAATTAGACCAGGGTCAGCAACCTTTCCGAAGTGGTGTGCCGAGTCTTCATTTAGTCACTCTAATTTAAGGTTTTGCTTGCTGGTAATATATTTTAATGTTTTTAGAAGGTCTCTTTCTATAAGTCTATAACATATAACTAAACTATTGTTGTATGTAAAGTATATAAGGTTTTTAAAAAGTTTAAGAAGCTTCATTAAAAATTAAATTAAAATGCAGAGCCCCCCGGACTGGTGGCCAGGACCCGGGCAGTGTGAGTGCCACTGAAAATCAACTCACGTGCCATAGGTTGCCTACTCCTGAATTAGACTGTCCTTAAAATATTTTGAGAAGGGAAAAATAAATTGTTCACCTGATTCAGAACTACACCTTGTGGTTTGAAGTACTCCACTTACCAGTAAAAGACCAGAAGAGAAAAAAGAGAGAGAAAGATCTAGCTCTGCAGAAAATCTGTACTGCCTGAACTTGCAAGCCCTTCCTCACACAAGTTCAGGCAATATGGATTTTCAATATAGAGATATCTAAGTGTCTTTCTCCGCCCCCACCCCCCAGTCACTTACTGGTAAGTGAAGTACTTCAGATCATTAGGTGTAGTTCTGAATCAGATGAACAATTAGTTTTTTCCTTCTCAAGATATTTTAAGGACAATTGACTTCCAAGTTTTAAACAAAAATAGTTGGTACCATTTGTTGTGTTCATTGTGATATTATTCCAAAATCTACCATTAGATATATGATATGTATATGTGAGTCATCCTATTTGCCTGATTTCCGTGAGTAAGGGTTTGAAGTATTGGGCCTCTAATGACATTGGAAGTCCTAGCAAAAATACTAGAATCCGAGGCAGGGGAAAATTATTAGCAGTGATGCTGAGCTCCAGGTATCACCAGGTACGAAGGTCTCCGTCATTAAGAACCACAACTAAATAAACATGCTGGGATATGATCACTTTATTGCTGTTCATTCATTTTATGCCTTTTATTGCCCTACTAATGGCTGTAGGATTAGGTATGTAAGAGAGTTCTCAAAATGTGCAAACCAAATAGGCATGTAAAAAGTGCATGCTTCCCACAGAGATTCTAACTTCTCCTAACCATCGATGATGGAGAGACTAATTTACCTTGCATTGATAAGAGGGGATGCAGGAAGGAGGTCCAGAGGGACTTAAAGAGCAAATCCATTTCTGGGTTTTATCTTCATTTTGGTACAGCTGATGATTTTTATGTGACTTTATAGTGGCTCCAGTGGGAGAGACTGTGTTATTACAACTACTAGTTTTTTCCCCACAATTACCCAAATGGTACATGCTCTGTGTATGAACATACGCAGCAAAGAATTAACTTTATATTTTAATTCTTAAATAAAACCCCTCTCATCTCTGATATTGCTCAAATCAATCAATGTTGGTGTAGTAGCTTCACTTCTGAGGACAGAGAGCACTGATGGGCTAATAATTTTACTGCTTTCTATTTTGCATGCAGTACAATTTAGCGGATCAATAAAGAATATAGTGTCTCAGCAGCCCTACAATTTAGACTGTAAAAATATCCGTTCCTGACTGAAGTCCTGTTCTACCTAAGTAATGGGAGTTATATTTGTCCCTAACATCCAGGTGTGATTTTCTCTGGTGTCATTGACTTCCCAGGGGGAGAGAATGATGAATGGTATAAGATATCTAGTGAAATAAAAAGTTTTAAATACTTAAGCAAGGATGTTGTATTAGCTGAACCTAGAGGATGGTTATTACCAGGGAAGCCCCAAACAGACTTATTCTGATTTGGTTATTAGTAGAAAGTATGATGGTTGTTTCAATATGTAAAAGAGACTTGATTATTCAGAGATTTAGAAGTAATCTGTGTGTCTGTAGTGGAGCGGGACCAGGGCTCAACCCTCCTTAAGGGTGGAGGGGAGCCACACCAGCTCACCGCACTCCTTTGGCCTCGGGCCCATCCCCTGCTGCGGGGCTGAGTGAACCGACAACAGTTAGTAAGTGGCTCAGGCCCTCGGGTGCAGGGCTGAGCGATCGACTGGCCTCTAGACGCCCCCGGCCCGGGGGTCAGGGCGGGGCCGTAAGCAGTTCAGCAGTCAGGCCCTTTCAGTCAGGCTGGGCACTAAGCCAGGAGTCTATAAGCCCAGGCCCTTGGGCAGGGCGGGCGGCATACAGTCTAGGCTCAGGCCTTTCAGCAGGGCTGAGCACAAGATAATAGTGTGTATATATATATAAGCTCAGGCCCTTGGGCAGGGCAAGGCAACACACACAGTCTAGGCTCAGGCCTTTCAGCAGGGCTGAGCACAAAAGACTGTGGATGGCCTCCTCAGGCCAGGGGAGGAGAAGTCTGCCACCCTTGGAGGGGTGGCAGGGGGAACACAGGCCCTCCCACTCCTCTGCGTTCCAGCCTAGGGCCCTAGCAGCAGTCAGCGCCGCCGACGGTCAGTGGGGGATCCTGACCGAAACACACTGACATTGGCGCAGGTGAGTCTGCAGCCTGACTGGAGTCGGCTGCTCCCGGGCCACTTCCAACCTCCCCTTCACTGGGTACCTGCCCTTCGCCAGTGTCGTCCGGGGGGTCCCAGACCATGGGTTCCTCAGGGTGTCCGGCATCGGGAGATCCAGTCCACTCCTCGGGGTACCAGGCGTCGGGAGGTCCGGTCCACTCCTCGGGGTACCGGGCGTCGGGAGGTCCCGACAGCTCCTCCACAGGCCGAGCGTCGGACAGCTCAGTCGGTTCCTCTGGGTACTGGCCCCAGGGGAGGTCAGGCCAGTACCCCTCTGGATATTGGGCACGGAGTAGGCTAGGCCCAGCAGGAGCTCGGGCCCTAGCATCTGCCTTCTTCGGCAGCCTCCTCCTAACTGAGCGCTGGGGTCGGGCTTTTGTACTTCCTGTCCCGCCCCTTGACTTCCGGGGGGCGGGGACAGGCGGCAGGGGTCTTGGACTTCCTGTCCTTCCCCTTGACTTCCGGGGGGCGGGGACAGGCGGCGGGGCCTCCGCCCATGGCCACACCTTCTCTAGCCTATTCCCCTCAGGAGCGTGGGGGAGTGGGGCCTCCTCGCTACAGTGTCCTTTGTCTCTGTTAAAAATGCAGATGAATACACAGTACTGCTGCTTCAAAATGTTTTCTCCACATAGGGCCAAGTTGTGATGCCTTTGCTCATGCTGAATATTCATTTACACCAGAAGCAGTCCCACTGAAGCCAGCGGGACTACACAAGCTGTACAGTACTACTCAGAGGTATCACAAAATGGCCATTTGTCTTTGAAAAGCAGGGATATGGTTTTATGATTTAACCTGAAAACTTTGTAAATTTCCGAACTTCCTGTACATGATATAATTTAAACCTGTTTTTTGTTGAGTGTTTAGTACTGCAAATCCTGTTTCAGAATGTATATTACCTAGCATCTAAGCATTACAGTCTTCAAAAGAGCAGGGGTTCTTTTTTCATATTCTTCTGTGTCAACAGTTCTGCGGTTTAAAAAATATTTTGCCTCTTCTTCACTACATATAATCCTTCCAGATAGTATTTCAAGGCATGGCAGAAATTCTGTACCATTTTTTCCCCAAGTAGAAGAAAATCTGACAACATTGTGTGATGACTTAACCATTTTCTTTACATTTCTCTATTAATCTTCTGCAGTGCCTTTATAACTTGATACCAGAGTGGAAATGCTGCATTCTTAGCTTCTGTAATCCAAATGAAATAGCAGGATTTTACATTAGTAGCATAGTTGGTCTGTCTAGCATGGAAAAAGTGTAGTTTAGCATTTGTTACTATAACTGGCTGCCGGTATTAGCTTTCAAGGTGGGCCTTAGAAAACTATACCAGCCCTCCATAATCACTGAATACTGAACTGAATCTAGTGCCCTCTGTTTTGTTTTTTTCTTGACTATATGAACCCTGATTATTTGCTGTATAGCTTCAATAACCTACTTGCTTACTAGAAGCTAGACAACTTACTGTCATTCCTGCCATGGACCCACGTGTGGCTTTCCCCCTAAAGATAATGAGCATTTAGTGTAAAGGCTGAAGTCAGGATGCAGTTAGGTTCACCATGCATTCCTGAAAACCATGAATATCCCTGTTCAAAGTCCTGTTCCGTTTTCTCAGTTTGATACTAATGGTGTTTTCTCCCAAATTTTTTGTAAACCCTCGGACAAGCTATTTGAAGGATCTGCTGGTGATCTCAGCTGGTGAGATTGATAACAGATTGGCTGAAGGAATATGAACTCAGTTACTGTCTCTCAACAACCCTTTGCCACACAAGGGTTCCTACTGAGCCACCTGCTCGCTTAGCATTAGTCCTTTCCTCCTCCTGCCAAAATCCTCCATCACTCCTCAGAGAAAGTTCAACCCAGAATCCAGAAGTGATTAGCTTCTCCAAAATTCAGTCTTCACTAATTATCTAGCTTTATTTAACTTGCTGCTTTTCAGTTGCTGAGGACTTTGCAACCATGAGTTGCATTGCACTCGCTCTTGCTTTCTTTAAGGGCCAGTCCTGAGAGGTGCTGAGTGCCCGATATTAATGGGAGTTGAGTGGCCAGAATCTTGCAGGTTCAGGGCTTTAAAGATCAATTTATTGACATCGGCAGAGCTGCACTCAGTTATGCTGGCAGTATATGTGTATCTTAAGTATTATTTAGTTTGAAATATGCCAGCTTCTGTCCAAATAAGCATGTAACTTTGTATAACTACTGTCTATTATCCTTTAACTCTGTTTGTACAACATTCTTTGGACTGGTTGCAGTTTGATTTTTCTTTTAAAGGTGGCTCTGAAGAGGAGGAAATGATTAAAGTAGGAAGTGTTTCTGGTATATATTTTATTTGCAGTTCTAATAAGTGTTTTTCTGAAGTTGAATGTACAAGGAGAGTGTACTCCAGTGAAGTGCACGTTGCTTAACTGCAGAATCTGCTAAATATGCATAAGAATAATGCAGCCCCAGTCTAGGCTCATTAGATAGCATATCTTGCTACGCTGGTTCATTACATATCAGCTACAATAACAGCATCATTTTGGTTAATTGCAAATCAAACTGAGGTCGTGATGCTGCCAATTGTGAGTCATTCCAGATTAATTGGCAATTGTGAATATTCACAAAAAATTTTATTCACTATTTAAAAAAAATCAGCTTTCAACCTATATTACACAAAAATGGAAACTATCACTGGGATGTTTAAAGATAAAATCGTGGCTGTGAAATTAAAGTAATTCCTGTCATAAGAACATGCAACACCTTACAAACATGCAAATCTCGTGAGTCCGCAACCATTCAGTCTTCCTCAGTGAATAGTTTTGGGTAATTACTAGTGTCGTCATATTTCCAACTGTACAAAATATTTATCCCTGCCTCTTCACTACCCTTTGTTGATGTTTCATGTATCTATCCTTACATCTCTGTTAATTTCTCCATGACACATCCTCATTTATTGTGATGTTTCTGACCCCGTCTCCTATAAGTCCAGGTCATTTTACTCATTTCACTTCCTTTTCCTCCATCTCCTCCTTCTCCCACATATCTATTAAGTTCCAAGTCCGGCCTTATTTCTTGCTCCTCCCTTTTGGTCTGTATCCTCTTCCATGTGTGTATTATTCTGTCTCTATCCTCTTCCTGTGTCTTCTGTTGTATTTTGTTGGTTTGGTTTGTTTTATTCCCCCCCACCCCCCTTCCTTCCTTTTGTGAAGTCCCTCAAGGCTTATTTCCTTCCAGCCCCCTCCACTCCTTTTTCCCATCTCGTATTGTGTTTTTGTTCCATCCCCACCCTTATTCTCTTATAGGCCTCCTCTCCCCATCTTTAGATTGATCCATGTCTCCTCTCATTCTAAGTCCTCCGATCAAGGCCTACACACAGGTCTGAAGAACACCTTCTCACTGAGCTGGGAGCCATTGCTACTCTTGAGTTCCTGCTAAAGCTGCAGTCTTTGCAACTTTCTACTGAGCTGGAAGTAGACATAACTTCCCCTTCCAGCTGGTCAGGTGAGAGACAGCTGACAGGCATGAGTTGGTGGGCAAGTTGTATTGGCTGTGTGAAGCACACACAGAAGAATTAGTGAAAGATTAAAACGATCTGAGACCCAGGACAGTCTGTCCAAATCAGACTCATCCTGATAATTTACATAGCTTACGTGCATATGCTTGGAAAGTTTTCACAAATAGCCAGTGGAGCCATAATCCAGAGCGGGTTAGAATGGCATGATTTTTAGAGACAAAATAGGATTCTAGCAAAGAGTTAAGCAACATGTATGTAATGCATCATCCACAACCACAGTGCCATACCGAAGCAGAAAAATTCTACATCCGTTATCACTGTTTAATACAAATCCAACATGTTATTAGACATCTATTTTTTTTTTTTTTGCCATGAACACTTGATTTAGCTGGACACAGAAGATTTGTGGATTCTAGGTTGGTGAGCACCAACTTTTGGGTCCATTCAAGATGTAGGAGTCATGATAGGTGCTTGGAACTCCAAAAGAGACTGCTTGAATACTATCTTTAGTCTCTAAAAACTAAAATGCAGTATCAGATCTCTTCTTTTTGATTGCGTTTGACTTCGGGATCCTGAGGAAAACATACACTCCACATGCCATGTCAGATGAAGAACTTATTTTATACCCCTATGACATAACACAGCATGCCAGCCTGACTTTTACAGTTACTTTAAAGGCTGTCATGTTTTCTTCCATTCAGCATCAAGCCAACAAGTAGGAGGAGCCTGGGCATCCCTCAGCGCCACAGGACTATCTCTTTACTGCTTTCTTTAGTAACAAACAAAAATATTTCTCAGACTTTATACGCTTCATTAGACTTTAAGCTCTACATGGTAGGGATTGTGTCTTCATGTCTTCTTATAACTTCTGTTCCAAGATCTGCTTTGATCCGAATTGGGGCCGAACATAATGTAAATATTTCATAAGAATAATTTAGAAATTGCCCTTAGATTAGTTTTAACTTTTTTCTTGCAGTCAGCCTCTGAATAACCACCAAAGTGGCGTATTTTTATTTAATTTTTTCTGCAGGCTACATTTCTGTGATGGTGGAAGGGTCATCAAAACCGGCAGTCATGTCACAGTTTGCTGAGAGCAAAATCTGCCTTTGAACAATGTATTACAAAACCAATTAGATAAGCCAAATCTAGACTGGCACTACCTTCAGTATTTCTTAGTTTATAAAACACGTGTCATGGTGCCCCCTCCAAATTGTCTGTACTATGTCCAAAAAAAAAACAAAACAACACCCCTATAAAAAAAGAAGAAAATCCTACTGTCCCTGCTTTTTCTGTCCCTCTATCTATCTCCAGTTTCTAACAGTATTTGGATGATTAGTGCGTTGGTTTTGTAATAAAACATCAGCATGAATTAACCCACCCATTAGTGACCCTCCTTTCACCTAACTAGGCTCAATGATCTCAATTTTCTTGCACTCAGGCCCTACTCACTCAACTGTTCCTGATTGCTAAGCAAACAAATTAGTTTTGCTGTTCTTGCTGATTAGACCATTATTGCCTGTGCTCCTTTTCTTATTTTTGGGAGTTAAAACATACAGTTTTGTTTTTTTTTTCAAAGTAGGATATTTTACAATCCCCTCAAAACAGATCTGGAGTATTTAAATGCCTGTGCGTTTAGAGAAGTAAGTGCCCTGATGTGTTATGTTACAATGGATACTTGCTCAAATGTCAGGTTAAAGCTGAAGTTTGTTATTCAGAGGAAATCATAATTTTTAGTTAGAAGTAGTTAAGAAGGCAGCTAGTGAATTGAGAATACAGCTTACACCAGCCCCTTCTCTTTAACTGCGTGGCTTCTATACAGTATAGATTACTCATATATCTGTACAGCCACAGTTTCAAAAGTTGCCGAAATGTAGGGTGCTACAGTTTTTGGGTGTCCAGCCAGAGGCACTTTAAACTAGCTAGATGTGATTTTTTCCCCCCCCTTTCCTGCAGGTGGAAGGTACATTTAACAGGATAGCTTTATTTTCTAGATGAAAACTGGTCCTGTTAAATACATACGTCACTATGTCCACATTTTAATCTGTGTATATCCCATCTCTTATTGTAACTACTGATGTGCATCACCTTGCTTCTCTTGGGTTTTTATTAAACTTATTCTGAGAGACATCACTCTCTGATTTTTATTATAAATCGCTTGACGCAGTGTCCACTATTGGTTGAACTGAAGAACCATGTTTGTTAGGCAAACTTTTTTCCCAAAGCTCAAGTTTTTTGGAGCAAGTGTCTTTAGGCAGAGTGTATATTGTCAGCAGTTAGGAAGTATTCAAAGAAAACTGAGGCAGGATGTTCACTAGCCTGGGACTCAGGAGACAAGGCTTCAAGTCTGTGCTCTGCCATAGACTTCTTATGTGACTTTGAGCAAGACACTTTATCTCTCTGTGCCTTAGTTCTCAATCCCTAATATAAGGATCCTTGTTCTTCCCTACTGCACATAGGTATTAGAATAAAGATTGTGAGGTCCTCAAATAAATGTGGAGATATACCTATCTCATAGAACTGGAAGGGACCTTGAAAGGTCATTGAGTCCAGTCCCCTGCATTCACTAGCACGACCAAAATCTGTCCCTGACAGTTTTTTGTTGCCCCAGATGGCCCCCTCAAGGATTGAACTCACAATTCTGGATTTAGAAGGTCAATGCTCAAACCACTGAGCTATCCCTCCCTCACTCTGGTAATTGGGGCCACATAAGTATCTTAGGTGGAGTATGACCAAGAGGCTATTGGTATCAACATCTGGATGTGTCCCTTTCTATTGTCCAAAACATCATACCAGACAAAAGGGTGACATGTTTCATCTAGGGGAGAATTGACCTGTTTGCCTTCACCATTGGCTATTTAAGCATGAACATAGATAGTAACTCAGCGATTAACACTATGTTTGACTCTTTTATTGTCACAGTGAAGCTTTGACATATTTCCCCTGAGTAGATTTTGGTTAATTTCTCTGCTCCACTGTTCTCACCACAGTGAAGTTCCCAGGCTTGCAGCTCAGTGTGAAATTTCTCAGCCTGTGGTTTATTAATCTGTTATGTAGGTCATCTTAATTTCTAACATGTCCCAACCAACATTTAAAGAGAAACTTTTGTTGATTTTGAATTAACTAAAATGAACATTAATGTTGTTTATTGAGAACAGCAAAATTTAAATGCACATTGAGATTTCTAAAGATTTACATTGTAAAGTTGAGCATTATAGGTTCTGTTCTTTCTAAGTACATGCATAATATCCATTAAAGGTAACAGGATCTCTCTGAACATTCAAGAGGATATAGATTTGATGAGATTACATGTCTGATGAAAACAAAAATTACTTTGTTACGTATTTATTAGCTATGGGTAAATAATAGTCATAGAAAATGTACATTAATTGGTTTTGATCTCCTGGTACTTTGGAGCCTGATTTATGATTTTTGAACATTTGGGGTTGGCAATAGTGCATTTACTACTTAGGGAGCACTGCAGTGTTTTAAGAGCCAGATTTTTACAAATGCTGAGCTCTCATTGCACTGGAAGCTGCTTGGTTCTGCACTTTTTTGAAAATCGGGCCACTGTATTTACCTGCCGAACTTGAAAAATGAGCTCTTATGAAAATATGGGCACTTATTTAGGGTGCTTACATGGAAACTACTGGATGGTTTTGAAAATCTGATCCTAAACATTTTTGAAATTTGTGCTTGGATTCCATCCTGCTATCATATTGTTCGTTTGTTCAAGAGAGAAACTTCTGAATTTTCTATTCCTTTACAGTACTTTCACTTATAGTCTCAGTAATACTGTAAGCTTCTCTTTATTAATCTTCTTGACAATAAAAAATTTAAAGACAAGTTATTCAGCTAAGGACAAGCTCTGAAATGATTGACAACTGCATTTCAGTTGGTCTTTGTAAGAGTTAAGTGGTCAATGGCGAGATTAAATTCTTTAAGCAAGAATGTGATGCGTCAGTTTAGGCACTAGTTAAAATTTAAAAATTTTAAGCAGAGTAACTGGAACTAATGGATCCTGTTGACTATTCAGTGACTTAAGCTGACTGTCCGATAAGACTCAGAGTTATATAGTTACTAACATTGAATAGAATTCTGTTGAATTTGTTTTGGAACTTTATTTTAAACAGATTTTAACACATTTTGCAAAGGATGATTACAGAAATCATACAACTTGATATGACTGATTTATTACACAGGAAAGAAAGCATCTAGAAAGGTTAATAAAACCACCTTTCCCTGCTTTCACCTTTTTAGATCTGTTTTGTTTTGTCAGGCAAAAGCAAGTTCTTTTACTTATCTTTGGAGGAAAAAGGAAAATGTGTCCCATTATGTTATTACATTCTTACATTGTTTTTCTCAAGGTAAATGTGGATAAGATGCATGTAAATGTTATCTAGCCATGTATATAAAAGTTTGTTTATGAGCTGATATGAGCAAAAGGCTGCTGAGAAGGATTATTATCAAACTACTAATTACCTAGATATTCTTAAACTAGGATTTTTTATCTTGCTTATAAATACCATGATGTAGATGTTTTTAATCTTGCTTTTGAACTCTCCCCTCTTTTCACTCTACTCTCTAGAGTGAGTCTCTGATTAATTTTTTCAATGTGTATCAGAAAAGAATAAGTTACTTGATCTAAGCAAATAATTAACAAACTCACCAATCACATGTCATTTAACTGTAACTCAGCAATCTATCCCAGGCTCACTGAAAAATTATATCACACACAAACTCCTTGGCCGCTTCCAGACAGAAAATACTTCATGGATTACATAAAAACAAAGATGTTAAAGGGCAGGTATTTTAATATTATATACCAGGACATACATAAACTGTTGTCCATTATCATATGTAAAGGGAAATATAATCAAGTTCCTCTAAGCGCCCCTCCCCTCCAATCTATAATTATCTACCAGTGCCTGGCTCAATAGATAGGGTTAGCAAATTTATGATTGATCAGGATACACATGAGAATGAAGACACAAGATAGAATGAAGTGGCAGGGTGCAACTTTACTAACATTAACCACTAATGGGTTGAGGGATGGGGAAATCAATTGGGTCTAGTGTAAGGTTAACCTGCTTAAGGTGGGACGACCTCTAGGACAAGACAGATCAGTTCATTCAGGGTAATCCTCCCATACCCATACATAGGGTTAAGCCCCACTGCTGAATCCAATAGCCTTTCACTGCATGCATAAAGAGAAATGTAGATATAATTGAGGGGTAAATGGTCAATCTATGGGAGAGGCAGCTATGCCAGCTGCCTTTTAGCATTACCCAAGGATCTGACCCCCTAAAACCACTCTTGCCTGCTGTGGAGACAGACTACAAATTGTGACAACAGCAGTATCTTCGTTTATCCTGATGCTTACCTCTTCCATCCAGGTGTTTGTTTTTGTTTTGTTTTTAGTACCATTCAGTTCCCAAATGTTGGTGTCCTTTTTGTCCCAACAAACCTGGCCTTGGTGAACTTGTGAGACAGGGGGACACACACAGCCAATCTCATCCAGAGGGGAAAATTTCTTCCTGACCCCCATAAAAAGTGATCTGGCCAGTGCTACAGCAATCTGAAAACCCAGTCCTAAAAACTATTAGAACTTATTGGGTAGGATAAGGTTTGTGTATGGTGGGAGCCGCAAATGCCTTCAGTGGCAGCCACATACCTGAGATGACCTTACAAATAGGGGGAAGGGGAAGAGGGAACCAATTATCAGTCACCTTCACCAGACTGACCTGTGAGCAGCTGTAGGAGGAGAAGACTTCTGTCCTGCCTCCCCTTGCTTCTCCCCACTCCCCATATGGACTATGTGAGTGGGAGGGACAGGATGCTGTCATCAGATGGCTATGGCCTCCCTTCACAGAGAGACCCCAGAGGTGGGCATTGTCAAGCTTGTCTTGTCAAATCCTGTCCCTCCCTTTCTACTGCGATGGAGATGAGTATTCTCAGGTAAAAGTTTCTCATTCTTAACAGTTGACTGGAATTATCTCTCTCCCAGTCCCTCACATTCCATTCTTGTCACAGACTTAAAATGTTAATGTCTCATTGAGTGCTGGTTGCTGAGCTCATCAGATCGTGGTGTAGTAAATGCAATTAGGATCCACCTTCCATTATATTCAAGAGAACCTATTCCTATCTTTATGGTGATATAAACATTTAAGGGATAATTTGATTCATAGTATATAATCTAGCTGCTAAGTGAAACACAAAAGGATGTGCTAATGCTGCAAACAATGTTGTAGTAAATACTTTAGATAAATTTCCAAAGGAAATGTCTGGTGTTCTGTGCGCTCTGAAGAAATAGTAATGTGCGTAGTGATGAATTGGGTTAAAAATTGAAGAGAGTATGACACTGGAGCTTACCCTGTGGTCAAGTGGTAATATAAAGGGTTTGAATATTGATCTTGGTCCCTCACCAGCAGGTTCTGTTAGCCCTGGGAAAGAGAGCACCTTGCACCCCTGACTGTTCCCCTCTTGCTAAAGCAAGGTGTGCAGTAATAGGCTCTGGCGGGAGTTGACTGAATCTTTTTGACTGAAGAGAGTCACTGAAACATGAGGGTGATAAAAAATAATACCTCCCCCCCGGCCCCCAAGAAAATCTTCCAAAACTATGGTAGGTAGTCACGGGATGCCTCTGACCAGTCCTTACCATGGAGATAGTAGAGACATCACTCCTACCTTTTCATCTTAAATACAGATAGTTATATTACTGCACATCTTGGTACTGTGGAAAAGAAGTTTCTGAGGAATTAAAAAAAGCCACAGAAGTGTATTGTCCAACAGCAGGCAGTGTTACAATGCCAAGTGTTCTAGAGAGGTTCAGGCAACTGCTAGACTATAGAATGTAAGTGGCTCACTCTTAACAGTCAACTGTTTTCAATGAAGGGTTGATGAAGGTAGGAGAGCATATGGGTCAGTGAATGAGCAGCAGCAAAAGGGTTTATTTTCACAGTTTTGGCTTCTGTAGAACTTTGGGTGAAACCCAAAACAGTCCGTAATCATGAATGATTCAAACGTTTAGAAAACCCCAGCAAGACAGCAGCCAAAAAGGTCATGCAGTCTAAAACATGACTTGTACTTTTCAAGTTGTTGCTTAACAAACATTCTATGTACTGCTTTGTGTGTGTAAGTGATCAATAAAGTCAGGTAAAACAGATAGCTTTGTTTATCTTGACCTTACCTAGAGGGTATAACATTTTCCATATATATCTATATAATATTACTATTATATGCTGCTGTTGCCAAAACTCTAGGTCAGTAACAAACAATAACAAGATAATCAACAGTTTGATATAAAATTAATAAAATTTTTATACTTTTAGAATATGTTGTATCTATCCAAATCTGGCCAGAAAATTCTCTGGAGCATAAAAACCTGGATCATATTCTTTTAATATGGTCTCTCAACTACACATAGGACGAGCCCCTCAGCTGGCATCAGTTGAAAATTGTAAAATGAAATTAAAGGGCATTGTATGGCCAAATCTCATAGTCAATTTTGAAAAATCTCATGGAACCCACATATATTACCATCCCCTGAACTTAGCTAGCAACATTTTCCAGACTGTCAGCCAAATTAGTGCTCAGTAGGGCATGTCTGCAGTCTCCAAAGGGTTAACAAAATATGACTTAACAGAGGTCATACAGATTCGTTGGTTTCTAGATATTTTTATTAATGACTGTGGAGGTTACAGTTGAAAGATCTCAAAAATAGATTCTTTATTAAGCCAAAGGTAGAAATGTGAAGACAATTTTGGTGTCTAGTTAAGAAACATGCAATGTTAGTCTGTTCCCAGTTACCTTATAAACTAAAAGGCTCATCATGCTGCATTAAAAGTTATTTATTTTTGTCATGATACAATAGAGCTTTACGTAATGAATCACCGGTTCTGATGAAAATAGGAGTAAATTCAACACCTGCAAGAGTCTAGCATTTGCAGAATGCATGAGGGTGGTCTAAGTGTCTAAAAATGTATGTAATGGAAACAGGCTCAACGTAGATTTATTTCCCACAAAGATTTGTACTTATGTTTCAACTGGCATGGTTGTTACGGCTAATCTTACTGTCTAACCTAATAGGTGAACTGTGAAAATATTTCATTAAATTCAGTGACTAGCTCTGATTTTTGGTGTTTTTTTCATTTAACTCCCCCTCCCCCCCGCCCAAATTTTAGGGCAAACTCACAATGAAGATACAGCATGAAATGGGATACATCTGTTCTTGTATGCTCTCGAAACTAAGCTGGTGGTGGCACTATATAGAGAAGCTTGTATTGTTTTTACTACCTTAGATCAGTTTAGTGGGAGCAGTTGTTCCGTATTTAATCCGATGAGTCACAAATTGGTTTGCAAATTCTTTTAACATTAACCAGTTCAGAAGCCAGCCTTGTCCTTGTTTGGCTCTGGAACATTTATTTTTGCATTGTAGTGTTACAGATTTTCAGTAATGTTTCAGAACTGAGAGAAGCCTGTGGACATTTTCCTGCCATAAAACAGAAGTCCTTACAGTAGTTTCATGCACAGGAAATAAATTTATTTTGCACAAATATAATAAATTTAATACTGTAATGTCTTGGATGTATAGCTCGTTAAGACTTAAGAATCAACTTTTGATATTTGAATTATTAATTACAAAACAGGTTGTAACTCTGCATCAAATCAGGGTGCTACACACTCAACCCTAATATGTAGTACAAATTAATAATTTTCCACCTCATCTTTTTCTGTTTGATTAATTATGTAATTATTAGGGGTGGATCTGAGCCACAAATCTGGATTTCAGTCACCAAAGTTCAGAAATAGCATCTATTGTCTTGGTTCAACACATGCTAAATACAGGGCCCCATTACAAAACGTGCCCGGGAATTGGGAGTTGCAGCCTTCCTGTGCCTTCAGTGCTGGTGGATATTGGTATCTAGAGGTATAACTCTATTGTCATAAACGTGAACCCATTGCTCCTCACGGGGTTCCGAAGTGGCCAATTGATTTTCTCACTATTTTATTATAAAACAGTATCATGTTGTGATGACTATGTTTGAGGTACAAATCCTCAGGACAGATTTGAAGTTAACAAATGGGTGGTAACAGCCCCATATTTACAGATCCATTCTAAAATGGGCTTAAAATGAGGCACAGATTCCTATTTTTCTTTACAGTAGGTGGCCCTACGGGTGTGGAATTTCACACGTTGTTAGTTTTTATGCCTGTTGAATGTGTGTATTGGCACATGCAAGATGCTTAACCTTGATGGAAACACTCTCCTTAAACATTGTAATTGGAACTGAAATGCTGGCACAGTGGCACTGTGACACCAATGATGAAGGTCCTGTGCTGTATCCGTTTATTGCAAAACACACAGCAATAAGGAAGCAGAGTGATCCGTGGGAAGATGGGTCATGAGATGTAGAGTCTTTCACTGCTATGTCGGCTCTCTTAATATAGCCCAGGTCAGTTGTGACCAAAAGACTTTATCTCTATGGCTGTTTCCCTAGGTAAAATGAGCTGGTGATTTGAATCTCGTTCCTAGTGGGCAAGTGTCCACATTACCAACCACCATTAACTAGCACCCCGTTATCTTTCAGTTGAGAGGCAAATAGTTGCATGGGCAAAACACTGGACTACTCTCTCCTACCTCTGATTGGGCTGTCCCTCCAAGACAGGGTTAAGACACACTGGTGGGGCGAGGAAATTTGCGCTGCTGCTTTCTGTACAGTAACAGTTAGGCAGATGAATAGAGTCACTGGGGCATCTTTCACTGAATTAATATATTCTTTTAGAACAAGTTTGTGGTCCCACTTACATGGCTGCACAAGACATGCATAAAGCTGCTCACAGCACTGAGGGAAAGCAGGCTATGCAGAATCACTGTGTCCCACCCCTCACACATGTGAATGGAAAGGGGCAGGGTGAAGCATCCATCCCCACCAACACACCGGGCAACAGAGTTGTGCCGCAGCATTGGCAGACATGATGCATTGGGTGTAGACCCAGTGCAGTTTATTCTCTCTCCATAGCAGCGGGGCTCAGTGGGAGGGAGACTTTGACTCTCTGCCTCTGACTTACAGCAAATGGATAAATCACAAGCGAGCCCCAGAACTGACACTATTTTAGGGACCTAACTTTGTCAATCTGGAGTAAGCATACGAGAGGATATAATTGTATATACACTTTTCCAACATCAGCTTCTAAAGACATGCTTTCACTATGAATTGTTTGATTTGAAATAACCTTGATTTTATTAGCTTGTGTTCTATTTTACACCATGATTGGAAAGAATGATTAAATCTAATACAGGCAGAAGGACAATTAAGAGGCATAATAGTCTTACAGATAAGATAGGATTGCTTTCTGCTAGTGCCTGTATCAGTTGATAATGAGTTCAGATTTTTTTTTTAAATGTACCTTCTTTTTCTTCCTTCAGAATTATGCAGATTTTTTTTTTTAAATCACATTTCTTACTCTGGTTTACAGAAGCAAAGTAAACATCTCAAAGGAACATTTTTTTTAGCTGGGCTACTCATGCCATTTTTAAACTTCTGCTTATCTGAGGCTAGTATTTCCCTGCTGTCAGAGGTACATGACTTAGCTCAGAATGTGAAAGAGCATCTCAGGCTACAAGTTGCTAGGTCATAAAGAATTTGAAAAACAATACAGGTGTCTAATAATGTGAAAAGAATATCACTGCCTGGGTCTGAATGCTAGTAAACTTTATAAAGCTTGAACTGACAGTGGACTGAAGGTTGAAATCTATCTGGAGCTATGCATTGATCCTCAGCACCTCTGGTTCCAGGTCCATATTTGAAGCTAGCCCAAAACAGAGTGATTACGGTTTCACATTTTTATATTCACAATTTTAGATTGTATTAATTGTCTGTGACAAAATCTAGTCATTTTCTGTGTCTGAAAAATTGACAACTGTACTATTGCAACTACACTAAAAAAACCCTCAAAGTTCTTTCTGAGTGAATAATTTGAGTCAATTTTGGTTGTTTTGATAGTGTTTGGGATTACACCACGGCCAGATTTTGTCACTGTTTCTGACAATGAGTAGTGCCTTTCTCTGCAAGTAGCCCCAATGGAGTTAATCTTTCTTTTCCCTCCAGATCAGTAGGGCTACTTACATAGTGAGGTCTTCATCCTGTAAAGATTTATGCTCATACTTAATTTTAGGCATTTAAGTAGTGTAACTTTGAGGCCTAAAGTGCTATTTTCAATGTGAATATGGAATCTCACCCCATAATTTCAACCAGATATATACTATGCTATTTTTTTAAAACACTTTATCACTTAACCCAGGGTGGACAGCTGAGTTCTAGCAAATGACAAAGGAGGATCCGTTATAAATTCCTCTCCTTAATCAGGCAAAGTTCCCAGGATCACATCCAGATTATCTGATGAAACTAGTCAAATTACAAGAAACAGGGTAGAATTAATGCTAGCTTGCATTGATCCCATGTACGAATATATGAACCTTGGATGGGAGAATAATTTAGCCCAAATTGTATTTTGACTGTAAAAGTCGTGTCTCTTCTAAATGCCTAAATCCACATTTATGTAAAATTTCATGAATATATAACTTAATTTATTGTAATTTTATGTCAACAAAAACATAAAAAAGGACACTATAAAAATAACTGCCCTACTTTGGGCTGTACTTTTTTTTATATATAAAAGAAATCTATTTAATGGGGTTTTAAATGTCATCACTACAAAGGATCAAGTGCTTCCTGCTCCCTTGTAGTCCGTGAAGACTCTGATGAACCAAAATGGATGAGATTCAACTGGGGAAGGCAGGGTTTGGTCATTTTATAGAGCTTTCATCTTGTAGAGCTCTATTCAGGAAGGGTTCCCTGTGCCCCAGCCTGTGAGGGGGGATTGTGGGAGAGAGAGTGAGGATAGAACGAGCAGGATCTTCAGGCAAGGAGAGATACTGACATTTCTCCTTGAAGAGGACAAATGCACAAGCTGGATGTGCAGTCCTGAGGTTTCAATAACAGATATCATGTTGGACAATGTCATGTTTGCAATGCAAAGTAATGCACATTGGAAAACATAATCCCAATTATACATACACCTCTACCCCGATATAACGCTGTCCTTGGGAGCCAAAAAATTTTATTGTGGTATAGGTGAAACCACATTATATTGAACTTGCTTTGATCCACCAGAGTGCACAGCCCTGCTGCCCTAGAGCACTGCTTTACCGCATTATATCTAAATTCATATTATATTGGATTGCATTATATTGGGGTAGAGGTGTATAAAATGATGGTGTCTAAATTAGCTGTTACCACTTAAAAAAAAGAGATCTTGGAGTCACTGTGGATAGTTCTCTGAAAATATCCAGTCAATGGCAGCAGCAGTCAAAAAAGTGAACAGAATGTTGGGAATCATTAGAAAAGGGATAGATAGGACAGAAAATATCAGATTGCCTCTATATAAATCTATGATGTGCCCACATCTTGAATACTGTGTGCAAATGTGGTTGCCCCATCTCAAAAATATATATATTGGAATTGGAAAAGGTACAGAAAAGGGCAACAAAAATTATTAGGGGTATGGAACAGCTTCCATATGAGGTACAAAGAAAGATTAATAAGACTGGGACTTTTCAGTTTGGAAAAGAGATGACTAAGGGGGAATATGAAAGAGGTCTATAAAATCGTGACTGGGGTGTGGAGAAAGTAAATAAGGAAGTGTTATTTACTCCTGCTCATAACACAAGAACTAGGGGTCACCAAGTGAAATTAATTGGCAGCAGGTTTAAAACAAATAAAAGGAAGTATTTCTTCACCCAGTGCACAGTAAACCCATGGAACTCTTTGTCAGAGGACATTATGAAGACCAAGGTTATAAAAGAGATCAAAAAAGAACTCGATAAGTTAATAAGATAAGTCCATCAATGGCTATTAACCAGGATGGGCAGGGATGATGTTCCTAGCCTCTGTTCTCCAGTAGTTGGGACAGGATGACAGAAGATGGTTCACTTGATGATTACCTGTTGTGTTCATTCCCTCTGGGGCACCTGGCATTGGCTACTATCAGAAGACTGGATACTAGATACTTTGGTCTGACCCAGTATGGCCGTTCTGTTCTTATGACTCCTGCCATTCTGATAGAAGTGGAGGAGTAGGATTCTTTTCCCTCCCCACTTTGAAGTTAAGCATGTACCCATGTCTTGTAAGCCTGGGGCTCTGAGCACGTAATCTAGCTTATACAATTATTTTATGGCCAAAAACTTGCTTAGTGTTGTATCCTTTTTTGATTCTTGGGCAATTTAAAATTTTATTTGAAAAAGCTAGTAGCCATTTATAGAAATATCACATCTTCATTTACAATCTTCTCAAAAGTTTAGGTGTCAGAACTGAAAAATCATTTTAGTTAACATTCAAACCTTTATGTTCTATTTAAAGTAGCATGTTTATTCTACCAGTTTGGTGAATAATTAGATTATTAGCAATTATCCCACTGCAAAATTACAGCTATTGAAAATCACTTTCAAATTGAAAAGCTTAGAAAACATCAGATGATTTTAGTGCATGATGAAAACAGTTCAAAGAATTTTGCTAAACAAATGTGGTATTTCAGCTACAGATTTTTTTTTCCCTCCAAATCTTTGAAGATAATTCTATATCTGCTTTTTAAAAAGTTGGGCTTTGTTGGAAAAGGAAGTATGATTAAAGGCAGAAATCTATGTACCATATCAGAAATGTAGAACAGTTTTCGTAGGCCTAATTTTTTAAGGTATTTAATCACCTGCAGATAGGAAATTTCAATGGAAGTTAGGCACTTAGGTGCCTGCTGGGATTTTCAAAAGCACTTAGTGTATCTATATGCACCTAAATGCCTTTAAAAATCTGACCTTTATGAGAGAATGTCTTTCCTGTTTCTAGACACCCAACATTTTAATGCCTGGCATCCCAATCCCAAGAATTTGGTAAATTCCCAGGTATCATAATAGTCTTCTCTTCTGATTCATGAAGTTCAGAAAGTCATATTGATTCTTGAGTGAAAGTGGGAGAAGTCAAATAAAAGGCACCACATTATATAGTTTGTCCTATATTCTGCTTTTTGGATAGATGCAATGAAGCTTTGTTTTGTTTGTGCTCAAAAGGCCTGATTCAAGGACTACTGAAGTTAACAGGCTCTCTCTGACTTCGATATGCTTTGTATCAGGCCCCTACAGACTACATAATGCAACTAGATTGGCCTGGCAACACTATGTAGTGCAGGGCACTCACACATTGCAGCATGGTTTTGGGTTGAGCAGCAGCATGTCTAGAAAATAGATATTATCAGTTTCTGAGAATCAAGGACCAGCCTTTTTTTTTTTTTTTGGTACTGTCCCATCTATGGCAGGTCACTGGTCTGAAGAGAGCCATATATGGTCCATCTAACAGAGAAGTTGCTTCAGGACATAATGCAGCCACTAACTGCTGGTTTGGGGGAAATTGTTCCATACTTTTCCACTGTGGGTTCTCGTGCCTTTTTCTAAAAATCTGGCTGTCTTCTGAGTCAGGCTAATAGTTTAGATGTTTGATATGGAATGTTCCTATGCAAACATTTCTGATATGGTAGTGAGATCAGTTGTTTCTGCTATGCTGTTTATCTTTCCCTGCCTTTCCTAAGAAAATACAGATCTCTCAGCAAGCTCCAGGATCCATGTAACAAGATGAAGAAGAGGAAGTGGTGGGACGATAGGGGACATGCATGGTGCACCTCTGCCAAATAATGCAGAGAATCTGTATAAGTAGGAAAACATCTCTAGGAGAACCTCTATGAAAATAGGTTCAAGAGGCACCCTGCTCTATGGGATACCCTGTAATGTGGCTCCAATGGAGCCATGCTTGCTGGGATCCAGACAGGAGGATTCATGGATTCTTTAGCCAGAAGGGACCATTGTGATCCTCTAATCTGAGCTCCTGTAGAGAACAAGCCATAGGAAATACTTTGGAGAAATTCTATAGCATATCTTTTAGAAAAATATCCAATCTTGATTTAAAAAATGCTACTGATGGAGAATCTGCCATGACCCTTGGTGAATTGTTCCAGTGGTTAATGGCCCTGACTGTTGAAATATATGCCTTATTTCCAGTCTGAATTTGTCTCCTTTCAACTTGCAGGCATTGCCTTGTGTTATACCTTTGCCTGGGATGGGAGTCCAGAGGTACTGAGGAGACACAGGGCTCTGGGTGAATGGACCAGTGCCTCTGGTATATCCATAGGATTTGGGGGTTGGATGGATGAATTTTGAGGATGTTTTGAAAGGTTCCTCCTGGAGTTCTCCTCCCTTGCTTGTTGGTTTTTTCCACTGGAGATGGTGGCATTTCCTCTCCCCTATTGTTTTGATATGATGATGTAATTAAAGGTGCTTTTAAAGGAATTGTTTGGTGGCTATTTTTGCAAAAACAGCCACCTCCAAATAGCTTTTCATTCAAATAAACATCATTATATTGTGAATGGTAGATCTTACTGCTGTAGTGTCTCTGGCATCAGGTTGTGCTGTTGCAGGAAACATCACCTCTTGTACCCTGAGTAGCTATTTCCATGGCCCCGTTAGCCTGTGTATGTTTGAGTTTTCCATGGCTTCATTCTCTGACTGAAAGGTTCAATCCTCTGCCAGGATAACAAAAAGTCCATCTGAAATTCCAAATAAACATCTAAGCAATTGATTCTTCCACTCATCTTGGGCCCCGCTGAAGTTATCTGCTTCTTGATCCCCTCTCCTGGTCCCTGTAGAGTGTTCCGCTATGTTGGTTCCTCCCAGCAGGGTTTTCCCTCTCAAGTAGAACCTTAGAGTTACAAACCCTTTGGAAATGGGTTCGTAACCCTGAAATATGTGTAACTCTGAACAAAGCATTATGGTGGTTCTTTCAAAAGTTTACAACTGGACATGACTTAATACAGCTTTGAAACTTTTCTGTGCAGAAAAATGTTGCTTGTAACCATCTTAATTTAAATGAAACAAGCACAGGAACAGTTTCCTTACCTTGTCAAATATTTTTTTTAACTTAACCTTTTTTTAGTAATTTAAATTTAACACGGCACTGTACTGTACACCATTGTTTTTCTTTTTCTTTTTTCTTTTTTTCTCTGCTGCCTGATTTCATACTTCCAGTTCAGCATGAGGTGTGTCACTGACCAGTTAGTTCATAACTCTGGTGTTCATGTCCCTGAGGTTCTTTTATACTTCCCCATGTTAGGGACTCTGGCAGCTTTCCTCAGGGACCCTCCTTTTTCCTTCCAGGTCCTTTTTAGAGCCCTTTGCCACAGGAGCCTAACCTGCTCTCTGTGGGTCTCATCAAGCCTGACTTTCTCAGTCCCTTCCCAGAAGGGAACTCCCCTTGCTCCTCTTTTGTGGGTCGCCTCCCTTAGACTGAGTTCTCCGTTTTGTTTAAGAAGTCCTCTCCCTGATTTCCCATAGCTGGGTCATCATTATAATTAAGTTTCCCTCACACTCAGCGGTGGATAGTTCTCTGATTGCAGGCTATGCTGAGGCTGACTTGCCTTACAGGGCTAACCTGTGATAGATAGTCTGTAACCAGTCATTGAATGTAGCTAATTAAACACCTGCTAGTTAGTTTTACAGTTCTCCACTGGCAATCTTTAATGTAACTATTGTACGAAGAGTGGGTTCCCATAATTAACTCCTGAGATCATCATAAATGTATGGAATCCTGTAAAACAGCATTTAAAAGCAGCTTGTGTATGCACCAAATTCTGCTGCCCTCCTTCCTCTCTGCAAAACATGCATAAAGTGGCTTTATATTGGGGTTGAGAAGAAGGAATCTTCCCTTTAACATAGTGGCTTGGTATAATATATCTGTGCAGTCAGTACACTAGCAATTGTGCCGAACATTGGTTGTGATAGCAATTGGGAATGTAGGAAGGGGTCTTCCTACCTGAAGACCCCCTGTCGTTCTGCATGTGTTTAGGGCCTTCCATGCTCACAGAGGCTGTGTAGCAGGGATCTGGGAATGGGCAGCATTTGGCACTTTTTTATTAAAATGAGCAGACTCAGCTGCTGGACACCCTTTTCAATTTCCTCGAAAATTCAAGTCAATATGACTCCTGATAAGACTAGTCTATGGAACATTCCAAGATTATCACAAGAATTGCTTTGGTGTACATAAAAAAAAAAAAAAAAAAAAAAAGATATAGGCAGACTATGGCATGCAGAAGCAGTTTTACAGCTCCTCCCATCACTGCACATAAGTGACACCGTTTACAGTTAACTTTGGATTATCAATCACTGATTGCTAACAAAACAGAGTAGATCTCATCATTCTGCATTTGTACTCTCGAGTAGCTTTCATTTACTGTTTTCCCATTCAATGATGAGGCTGTCAGAACCAGTATTGGACATGGATATGGCAAACTACAGTGAAGTCTTAGATCCAACTTACACTACTTTGGAGTTTGAAACTATGCAGATTCTGTATAATGGCAATGGTGAGTTCTCATCTGCTCAGTGATGCAAAATCAAGCTATGAGTTAACGGAAAAAAAGTAAAACTAGGTAATGCTGTAAGGTGCTAGTTAAATGTTTTATTAATAGAGCATTTGGGCAGGAGGGTTAGGGCAACAGATCTGCTCTTTTACACTTCATCACTAAATCTAAGTTAATAACATAACTTTTTTATGTTAAAGAAAATAAAATACCAGTTATGTGTAAGAAAGTATGTGAACTCCACTGTCATCAGTCAGTTAATCAAAGGAAGAAAAGGGTAGATTCAGCAGTTGTTTTTTTGCTTTTTTTTACTGTAAAACAAATGAATAAGTAGTATTAGCAGTTTGGGCATGAAGGTAGATTTTGTACATAACATTTAAAATGACAGAACAAAATTATCCAGAAGTTTGGGAAATTTTACCGATTGTGGAGAAAATGATCTCCTTGCTCTTGCTGTCTAGTTTCCAATTGATGGACTCATATTTTATTTGTATAATGTAATCCAGTCTTTCCAGATTTTATATATATATATATGTGAACCAGAGAGAGTTGACTCTGTACAGGTTAATGTTTAGCTGATAGAGGCGCTTGGTATTTGATGAGTGTAACATTTTAACTTAGGTTAGAATTGTTTATGATATGGGTTGTTATGCTATGGGTTTTTGTGACATTCAATTCATAAAAATATTGCCTCAAACATGTAGCATGCTGTATTTAACTTTACCATAACTGAATATTCTACCACAGACATAAAAGAAATTTTAGTCTTTGAAAGTGAATGTTTTAATTTAAAGTAATTACTTTAAAATTTAGAACTGAAATTCATTAAGGATAGAGAAAGCATATTTAGCACTAGGACAACAATTATTTTTATCTACTCTGAAACTATATACCCATTGCTACTGTTTGTAGTTTGTTTTTTAAAAGGCAGTGCAAATATTTCAGCATTTGTGGAAAAGTTCATTTGTATTGTATTTTGTTCCAAATAAGTCATGTGAAAAATGTTGATTCTGCATATCTCAGAAATACAATATAGAGCTTAAGTTGGCCTGTATAGGTGTGTCTTGAAACTTTTGTTTAGATTTTGGATGTTTCCATTACAATTTCTTTGGAGCCAGATTAGTGAACAGAAATGTAGATTTAATTACTGATTCTGCCTAGAAGAAGAAAAAATAACATGAAAGAAAAATTTCCTCTTAAGTGATTATGAGGCTTTAAAAATGGTTACTTGAGCTTTAGATGGTTTCTCCATTTACTCGGTTTAAGAAGGGGGATTTTCTTGGTAATTAATTATTTTTGCTTAAAATAACTCTTACGGATCTGTTAAAGGTGTGTACACACACACACACACACAGGGAAGTTAGGCCAGGGAAGTTTATATTAGTAATACTGGTGTTTGAATTATGCAGTGAAAATTATTAGTTGGCAAATTTTAATTCATATTTATTAAATGTAGTCTTATTCTGATTGCAATTCATTTATGAGCTTATTTTAAGTAACTGTAAGAATCAGTTTAAAAGACTGGTCTTGTGGATAATGCACTTATGGGGACTCAGGAGATCTGGTTT
This sequence comes from Chelonoidis abingdonii, assembly GCF_003597395.2. NCBI lineage: Eukaryota > Metazoa > Chordata > Testudines > Testudinidae > Chelonoidis > Chelonoidis abingdonii. Next base: position 245,247,274 of record NC_133770.1, read on the forward strand.
CAATTCGCAGCTCTGCTGTGTATTTCCTCTGTGAACTTGAGCAAGTATCTTACTTGCTTCACCAGAGCCACATTCTGTTGGCACGTACCCTTCTGTCAACATTGAAATGCTTCACAAAATTGAGTTGATTTCACCAGAGTTTTATTTCAGATGAAAGCCCCGGGGGCACGGGGGATTGGGGGAAAGTTTTGACAAAGTTGAAACTAATTATTTCAACATTTCTGGAATAAAGCATTTCCAAAATTTTGCATTACTCATTGTAATACAAAATAAAAAGTCAATATTGATATGAAACACTTTGATTTTGCCTAAACTAAATGTTTTGATTGATCCAAAATGATTTTGTTCAATTTTGGCTTGCAGAGAATTTTGACATATTTGTTTTTCATTCCAAATCAGAACAAAGCCAGATTCCGAAATCCTGAAATCCTTTGCAAACTGGAACTTCCAACCTCCGCTCAGTTCCACTCTTAATCTCTCTGTCTCAATTCCCTGTTTATACAATAGAAATAATGCTTCCTTTCTTGTGTTCTTAGCTATTTGTCTATTTAGAATGTAAGCTCTTTGAGATGGGGTCTATATTTTACCTGATGTATGTGCAGTATCTAGCACAATGGGGCTTCAGTCTTAGTTGGAGCCTGTAGATGCCACCATCATATAAATAATTAATATTAATAGTAGTTTGCTAAAAAAAATTATCCTATGGGTTGTTCATAAACTATTCTGTAACTATTTGTGATATATGATTGAATGTTGAAGTGTTTCTTCTTCTTGACTGGATGATTGAAAATGTAGACAGGAGAATCTTCTTTTTGTATAACTACACACATATACAAAGAATAGCAATTTTGCAAATATTCATCTGAACAAAAACCTTCTCCCAAATAGTGAATAAAAAGAGAATGAATGTGGTAAAACCATATGTCCATTCTGTGGTACTCAGATGTCTCAAATTATAATATATGCAGATGTATCTATCTCATAGAACTGGAAGGGACCCTGAAAGGTCACTGAGTCCAGCCCCCTGCCTTCACTAGCAGAACCAAGTACTGATTTTGCCCAAGATTCCTAAGTGGCCCCCTCAGGGACTGAACTATTCCTCCCAATTCAGGTGTGGCACAATCCTCCACTGAACTATTCCTCCCAATTCAGGTGGTATGTCTGTGTGCACACAGAATTTCTACATCAGGGGTTCTCAAACTGGGGGTCACGACCCCTCGGGGTCATGAGGTCATTACATGGCGAGTTGCGAGTTGTCTACCTCCACCCCAAGCCCCACTTGCCTTCAGCATTTATAATGGTGTTAAATATATTAAAGAGGGTGTTTAATTATTAGGGGAATCACACTCAGAGGCTTGCAATGTGAAGGGGGTTGTCAGTAAAAAAGTTTGAGACCCACTTGTCTACATCAACGTTGCATGAAACTCTTCCTGTATGGAAATAACACTATGTCAACCTTCTCCAATAATTTTTTCATGAAGTTTAATTCAGAACTTTTTAAAAAATACATGTGCCAATAATAACTGAGATTCTTTCCAGGAAAGCAATGATGATAGCCAAGTATTGCTATGTCATATGAATTAATTTATGGATGTTTTACCAGCTGACTGAAAAATGTTGTTTTGTACCAATGTCCCTCTTAATGATTTCTGTTAGCAAGGATATTTAAGTAGTTACACACAAATAGAAAGTTAGGTATTTCACATACACTTTAACTTTCAAACCACTTCTTTGAATCTGCAATAGTTTGGACAAAAAGTATTTCTTGTTATAAGCATCATAAATTCTGATAATCAGATGTGATGGGTTTGAAAGGATTCATTAGAATAACAACCAGATGTAATTAGACATGCTGTCTTTGTATGATCTCTAAATGGTAAATGCTAATTAAAAGCAAAAAGGCCAGTTAAATCTCCATGTGAGTGTAAATTAGTCATGATGTTGTATTCGTTTCAGGTTTTTAACCATAACTGCATATGTTGTTCTTGTCCCTCATCAGACAGTTCTTCAGCAGAACCACTCAACATGAACACTGCAGACAATGGAGTCAGTGGTCTTTGTGCAATATGTGGAGATAGAGCAACTGGCAAACATTATGGTGCCTCCAGTTGTGATGGGTGCAAGGGCTTCTTTAGACGCAGCATAAGGAAGAGTCATGTCTATACCTGCAGGTATTTGAAATATTCAGCTTGTGGAACTTAATTCATCTGTAATTTATACAATGGATATTTTCTTTTTTTTCCAACTGAATAAACAATACAGTGGACAAAACGTATGATTGTTGGTTTGTTAATGTAATGGAAAAAAATCACTTTCCTACAAATCACTGAAAAGAATTGTTTACAGCCAACACACACACCCCTGTTTACCTGTCTCTCATGAGGAAAGTCATACTCATTGCTATGAAACTCTTTGTTACATTTAAATGATGTGTAGACAAAACAATAAAAATAAATATTACAAGGTATTTAATAAGCATCTAGATAATCACCTTTAAGATAGTATCTTTTAGAATGACCTACCTTGATTCTCCACTAGAGGCAAGTTTTATCACGATTACTTTTTGGTATTGACTATTCCAGTTACCAGCACCAAGTGAAATACAGCAGGGCAGATGCTCAGATGGATTACATTGGGATAGTGCTAGACTAATTTATACCAGCTAAGGAACTGGCTCACTATTTTTTGTATGTGAACATATAGAGAATTTCCTAAAAAAAAATAAATTTTTTTTGCAGGGTTTGTGATAAGCAACATTTTGGAGATTTCTCAGTGAATATTTGGTTTTCTCTGCTGAAGGACAGTTTCTAAAGAGTGCTTAAGACTCAAAAATCCTGATCCGAAGAACATACAAGAGATAACTTCTCTGTAAGGAGCTTTGTGCTGCTAGAAATGGTGTTCTACTGTTCTTCTAATCACACCGTACTTTTCCTGTGCGGTGTGCCAAACTGTATACAGACTAATAGGGAGACATCCTCTGACCTCCACTTGGGTGGTTGTCTGCCCAGTACTTAGCTGAACTACACCTTCCAGCAGTCTCGAGCTGTTGAAATTCTGGGACCAAATTTTCTGTTTTCATTTGCAATGACAGCAACTTGGTTCTTGTTCTACAAATATTGCTTTCCAAAATTATTTTGTCCTGTCTTGAGGACCATCAGACTCAAAGAAACATTTGCTTCCAGGCCCCTCATTGTCTATATGCTCCCTGTATTAATCAGAGTTCCCCACTGTTGTTTTTAAAGGGCTGCCAGATTCATAGAAACTCTAGGACTAGAAGGGACCTCGAGAGGTCATCGAGTCCAGTCCCCTGCCCTCATGGCAGGACCAAATACTGTCTAGACCATCCCTGATAGACATTTATCTAACCTACTCTTAAATATCTCCAGAGACAATTTATTTCCAGTGTTTAACTACCCTGACAGTTAGGAACTTTTTCCTAATGTCCAATCTAAATATCCTCTTGCTGCAGTTTATAGCCCATTGCTTCTTGTTCTGTCATAGAGCTAAGGTGAACAGGTTTCTCCTCCCCGATGACATCCTTTTAGATACCTGAAAACTGCTATCGTGTCCCCTCTCAGTCTTCTCTTTTCCCAAACTAAACAAACCATTCTTTCAGCCTCCTTCACAGGTCATGTTCTCAAACCTTTAATAATTCTGTTGCTCTTCTTGGATCCTCTCCAATTTCTCCACATCTTTCTTGAAATGTGTGCCAGATCTGGCACAACTACTCAGCTGAAGCTAACCAGCGCAATAATAGAGTGGAAGAATGACTTCTCGTGTCTTGTTTACAACACAACCTGTTAATGCATCCAGAATCACGTTTGCTTTTTGTAACAGTATCACACTGTTGACTCATATTTAGCTTATGGTTCCACTATGACTCCAGATGTCTTTCTGCCATACTCCTTCCTAGACAGTCTCTTCCCATTCTGTCATGTTGTGAAATTAAATTGTTTCCTTCTAAGTGCGAGCACTTTGCATTTAGTCTTTATTGAACTTCATCCGGTTACCTAGACCATTTCTCCAATTTGTCCAGATCAATTGAAGTTTGACCCTGTCCTCCAAAGCAGTTGCAATCCCTCCCAGGTTGGTATCGTCCGCAATTTAATAAGCGTACTTTCTATGCAACATCTAAGTAGTTGATGAAGAATTGAACAGACCGGTCCAAACAGACCCCTGTGAACCTCACTTGTTATACTTTCCAGCAGGATTGGGAGCCATTAATAACCACTCTCTGAGTACGGTTATCCAGCCAGTTATCCACCCACCCTATAGTAGCCCCATCTAAATTGTATTTGCCTAGTTATCGATAAGGATATCGCTTGATCGTATCAAATGCCTTACTAAAGTCTAGGTATGCCACATTCACCGCTTCTCCCTTATCACAAGGCTCGTTTCCTATCAAGAAAGCTATCAATTGGTTTGACACAATTTGTTCTTTACCAATCCATGCTGGTTATTCCTATCACCTTACCACCTTCCAAGTGTTTGCAGATGATTTCTTTAATTACTTGCTCCATTATCTTCCCAGGCCAGAAGTTAAACTAACTGGTCTGTAGTTTCCTGGGTTTGTTTTTATTTCCCTTTTATAGATGGGCACTATATTTGCCCTTTCCAGTCTTCTGGAATCTCTCCCATGACTTTCCAGAGATAATTGCTTTAGTATACCTCCTCTATAACTCCTAAGTATTCTAAGATGCATTTCGTCAGGCCTGTGACTCTTGCAGCATCTAACTTTTCTAAGCGTTTTTAACTTGCTCTTTTTTATTTTCTCTTTCTAAACTACCCCCTTCCCATAAGCATTCACAATGTTAGACATTCCTTTCAGACTTCTCAGGTAGATCGAACAAAGAATCATTAAGCATCTCTGTCATTCAAGTTTCCTGTTACTGTTTTCTCCTCCTCACTGAGCAGTGAGCCTCCCGTCTTGGTCTTCCTCTTGCTTCTAATGTATTGATAAAATCTTCTTGTTTCCTTTATTCCCATAGCTAGTTGAGCTCATTTTGTGCCTTTGCCTTTCTAATCTTGCCCCTGCATTCCTGTTTTGTTGCCTATATTTCATCCTTTGTAATCTGACCAAGTTCCATTTTTTATATGACCCTTTTTATTTTGTAGGTCATGCAAGATTTGTGGTTAAGCAAGGTGGTCTTTTGCCACATTGTCTATCTTTCCTACCCCATCGGAATAACTTGCTTTTGGGCCCTTAATAATGTCCCTTGAAAAACTGCCACTCTCCTCAGTTGTTTTTCCCCTTAGTCTTGATTCCCATGGACCTTACCTATCACTCTCTGAGCTTACCAAAATCCGCCTTCCTGAAATCCATTGTCTCTATTTTGCTGTACTCCCTTCTACCCCTCCTTAGAATTGCAGACTCTGATTTCATTGATCACTTTTACCCAAGCTTCCTTACTTTCAGATTCTCAACGAGTTCCTCCTATTGTAAAATCAAGTCTAGAACAGCTCCCCCTAGTAGCTTTTTTCAACCTTCTTGAATATAAAAAGTTGTCTGCAATGCAGTCCAGGAACTTATTTGATTAGTCTGTGCCGCGCGGTGTTATTTTCCCACAATATTTGGACAGTGAAGTCCCCCATCACCACAAATCTTGGGCTTTGGATGATTTGTTAGTTGTTTAAAAAATGCCTCATCCACTCTTCCACTGGTTAGGTGCCGTAGTAGACTCCTAGCATGACATCACCCTTAGTTTTTTACCCCTTTTATCCTACCCAGAGACTCTCAACACTTCCGTTCTCCTATGTCCATCTCTACCTCAGTCCAAGTGTGTACATTTTAATATATAAAGGCAACACCTCCTCTCTTTTTCCCATCAATCCTTCCTGAGCAACTATACCCATCCACCAACATTCCAATCATGTGTATTATTCCCACCAAGTTTCAGTGACGCCAACAATGTCACAGTTGTATTATATTAGCATCTCCAGTTTCTTTCTGCTTATTACCCATACTTTCATATTTGTATATTAGGCATCTAAGATAACTGGTCTGATCTTGCCTCCCAGTTTTGCCCTGACCCTCCTTTCTCTCTGCCATTATAGCCCATGCTCCCTCTTGTTTCCGACCCATCTCCCAGGTCTTCATGTTCCCCACTTATCTGTGGGCTTTGCTATTGACTGCCCTCTGGCACTCTCTTCTTTCTTTCTCTATCCTCAACAAGGCTGCCTCGAACCCCTTTCCAGAATACAGAGATCTCTGCTACTCATGCTATCATTTGTTTAAAGCCCTTTTCATCAACGTCTTGTGTCTTAAGACTTCTGGCATAAATTATGGGGTTTTTTTAAATTTAAATCAAATATTGACTATTAAATACCATTATTCATGCAAAATATTTGCTGTGATGATGAAAAAGCTAATGATATCTTGCCCATTATAAGAAATTATTCTTGCCAGATGTACAGGTGGAAAACATTTTTCAAGGAAAAGATCAGTAAAGGCTGATAGTTTGAGACATGGTTTTTGACAGCCCCCATTAATTGTTGTCCCTCTTGCTAATAAGGACTGTGCTTTATTAATGCTCTAATATATTTACTCTTTCTTGTATGTGATAGATTCAACCGACAGTGTGTTGTTGACAAGGACAAGAGGAATCAATGCAGATACTGTCGTTTAAAAAAGTGTTTTCGAGCAGGAATGAAAAAAGAAGGTAATAGATATATTTATTACTTGACGTACAAAGAAAAATAAACACAATCTAAATGAGTGTTAAAACTTAGTATAAAACTAAAAGAATGTCACTTTAGAATAACTCAATGAATAGATAACTCCAGTGCCTTCACAAAGGAAGAGTGATTTTACTATTATATGCTTCATTTATGTTTTTAAGTTAATAAATTTGGAAGTTATAGTATTTTTTGCCTATAACAAATTAACAGATTCAGAACTAGTTTTGCAGATTAAATCTATTTTTATAGTATGCGAATCCTAGTGTAAAGTCCCAACACTTCAAACATTGTGAAAATCTGAAATCAGACCTAAGTTTGGAATCCATAAATTCAGGAATGTTCAGTTTTGGAATTTTGGTTCTACTCGTTATAAAGATATGAAATTTGTGTTCAGGATTTTGACTGGTGACTGCCTCTAGTGATATTTTTCAGTATCAATCTGCTAACTCCTTAATTCAGTTTAAATCTTGGAGGTGCATAAATCAGAAAAAGGTGTGTGTGTGTGAGAGAGAGAGAGAGAGAAGTTCTCTGGTTTTGAGGTCTTTAAGGTGACAAGAAATTTTTGCAATTTTTAAAGATACACTCTGCTTATTCAATGAGATAAAATGATATAAATTAAAAGTTCATGATATTTGTTCACCTAAAATACCAAATATGCTCTAACAACAGATGGCTAAACTATGAGAACATTTTTTTCAAAATAGACCTCTTTAAGTTTGTGAAATATTAGTGAAATTCAAGCAATTTACTGACTGAAAAAAAATGTTGCTGCCCAGATTTTCACATTTCAAAGTTGGTTGCTTGTTATTGCTCATACAAGCCAGGTGGAACTGATTATGGTCTCTGAGTTTACCCGATGTGGTCAAGGGGATTGACAGAAGCTCTTTGTGACTCATTTTCTCAGATGGGGTGGCTGCACTTTCTGTGCTTTTACTGAGTCAGTCAGATAATAAAGTTCTGGCGACAACAGCAGCGAGTAATTCAGTGCTATTCTCCTCTGTAACGGGAATGTGGGATTGTCCCTTACAGACTATCCAGGAACTGATGGGGTACAGTGACTCTATGTGGCAGTTTCCAAGCTGGAGAGGGGAATGGTCCTTGTATCAAAGTGAGGGTAGCCGACAACTGCAAGAAGACAGCACTAGCAAGAAAAAACATACTAGTTTGGAGTGCCATGGGAGAGTCTATCTCAGGTCCTGGTTGGGAAGGGATCATTGTGTAAGGACAAAAGAGTACATGGCTTGGTTGGGATCCCGTGTATGTTCAAATAAGCAGTTAAAAATGGAGCCTTTTGTGGTTCCCACATTACCAGACTTACGTTTATTGTGGTGAAACTGTTTTACAACCTTTTTTGACATGTTTTTTTTTTATCCATCATAAGGCCAGTTTACAGCACGACTCTGTAACTTTACTGTAATGAAGTGGGTTTAGAGTGTGCTTCTGCAAGTACCTTATTAGGGTAAGAGTAGTTTATTGTGTGGTCCTATATTTTTTTGGCTTCACTAATGGCAAAAATTTTTGTAGGCGAGAGATTGGAGAGGATTAAATGTATTTTCTTCTTGCAGTCACATGGTGAAATTCTGCTCTTATTTACAGTCATAAATCTAAAATAACTCCATTAAGTCTGTGGAGTTGCTCTTCATTTATAGAGGTATAATGGTGCAGAACTTGGCCTCTAGCATTCAGACCATTAAATCAGTAGTGCTTTGAATATACTGTGGGATCCTTGTAAGAAAAATGTTGATTTATCTGTTGTGGTCCTCAACATTTTGCAAAAGGCAGAATTTCAAGGACATTCAAACCTTATAAAATGAATAGATTAAAAAATGTGCATAACTTTTTTCACCGATTTTTACACCATTTTTCCTATAAAACATATTGGCCCTTGTTCTCCACTACATCTGAGCTATGCTGATTCAGAGCTGCCCAACTGCAGCATAAATCAGAACTGGAGGGATCCTATTCTAAATGACACTGTGTGCTGGTGGTATATGGTCCCGCTCATCATAGGAGGATTGAGCAGAGATCAGTTTAGTCACATCCTCAGCCTGCCCTCAACATGTCCCCTTCCCCTCATTATGCCAGAGGTGGGGGAAATCAGCTGATGGAGGCTACACTATCAGCTGATGGAGGCTACACTATTAAAGTCAATAGTCCTACACTACAATAGTCCTACACTATTAAAGATTTCCCCTACAGCGGGAATTTTCTGCTCGGAATCTCCAGCCTGCTTAAAGATGCTTTAGCCTAAGTAAGCCTAAGTAAGCAAAGAATCTCTATTGGACTGGTGAATTCAGCCCATTGAATCCTGTACATATGCAATACAAAGGTATTTCTCTTTGATTCTGCAAGTGGCCCTGTCACCCAGTGACTGGCCCTTGCAAGAGGAGATGGGGCCAGTCATCCTTGTGCTATAATTAATTTGCTGCTTCCCAGCCTGAGGGGGCAGGACTGGACAGCCAGGTGATACCTTAATGGACACCTGGGACTTATAAAAGGACTAAGACAGATCTGTCAGGGTGTTAGAACCACAGGAAGTGGGAAGGCTCTTGTGGAAGGCCCTGAGCCAGTGTCTGCAGGATGCTGGGTACTGCAGGGGAACCAGCCTTGATGGCTCGCGAGTGCTCTATAGTAGAGTGGGGAAAGATTTAAATGTAGCTTAGAAAGGGGCTGAAAACAGGGCCCAAAGGGTAGGCTGAAGTGAAGCCCTGGAAGGCAGAGAAACCGTTTTGGTTTGTTTAGGACTTTTTAGTTTGAACTTTTGTTACCATTGAAGGGGTTATATTTATTTGTGACTTGGGTGGAGAGGTAAGCCACACCTCCAACACAGACTTGTGTGGGGATGCTGAGGAGACCCATCTTGGGGAAGGAAACTGAGGCAGGGAGAGTACTGGCAGTGCTATGCTCAGCCAGCAGGTGGCATGCTAACATCTAATTTTAGTATTTGACCATCAGTGTCTTGCTTCTTCTGGTCTCATGTGATGTTGACATTATTTTAATTAATTTTGTATTTAGTACTCTACTTTTTGAAATACTAAGTGAATGGGCATTGTGTTCCTCCAATTTAAAAAAAAATCCTATTTCTTGTTTCATCTCTACATGAACATTTAACTCTTAGTGTTTATCATTGCAAGACATTTCTTATTATGGCTTAATATGAGGCCCATCAGTAAATGTCCTTGGCAAAAAAGCTAGTGTACCTCTGGAATAAAGTGTGTTCATTTATCATAGAAACTACAGGATATTGTGCAGTGGAGAAAGAGAGTATTTTACTGAAGCCTTTCATGCTGCAACTGAACCAATGTAATGCAGATTCCCCCCCTCAAAATAACAAACACATGATTGGAAATAAAACTGCTACTCTTAAAAGATGATGAGATTCCTAGTGCAATAAAGAAAGATGTTGATCAGCACAATGCTTGTTCTCTTCTTGGCCTAACCTTGGATACAATTTGAGATTTTGAGAAATCTGATTGATAGTTTTATTTATCCTCTTCTTTCCTGAATTAAAAAGTAAGCCTTGTTACTTAATAAGCCCTGTCTGTGCTCATTAAGGTTCCTTATCCAAAGCCCTTTATACACCTTTCCTAGGCCTCATGAGACCCAACCCACCTGCTTGGAATATTTTTGCTTCGTTAATGTTCTATAAAATGGCAGGAATTGAATGTCCCTAAGGAGGAGCCCAATATTACAGGCTCAAAATTACTTTACTAATGGATTAAGTTCATTATTCACTCTTGTTTCAGTGTTTCTCACAGGAAAGCATGAGCAGAGGTATCAGAATTTCTATGACTTAGACATTCTGACAGTAATTGTTCTGTAAACCTTTTGACCTAACTCAACAGGACTGGGATTTCTATATCATTAGGCTTCATTAATTAAGGAGAGAGGAGGGGCCAGCCAATCAAATTACAGAGTATTGTTGCGTTCAAAGTAGAAAGTATGCAAATCTACTGTAATAAAGCCAATCATAAAAATGCTGTGTCTAACAACAATTAGAATTGAATAATTTTAGTGACAAACAATATTATATGAATAAGAAATGTACAAGATTTCTTGTCACTCTTTCTTTCTTTCTCATGACTCTTTCAGAGCTGAAACTTCAAGGTCCTCTTTGGATGTCATACCTTGTGATTCATATAGTTATATAACAGCCCTTTGGAATTATGTTCAACCACACTGCCTACCAGCAAATAAATGACATGATTATTCTTTTCTAGCTGTGCAAAATGAACGGGACAGGATAAGCACAAGAAGGAGCACATTTGATGGCAGCAACATTCCCTCTATTAACACATTGTCGCAAGCTGAGGCTCTTTCTCGGCAGGTATAGTGATCCACCATGAAGTTATTTAACACCCTTTTAGATTTTTTTCATAGTTAAATAGCTCCTATTTTTCATTGTATAAAGAACAAGTATTGAGACCAACATTCTATCTGCTTCCAAAAATGCAATCCAGCTGCTTCTTCCTAATATAAGAATCAATAATAAAGAACATACATCTATTTCTGATGGTAAAGCCAGTAAAGAAGGTCACTTAAGAAAATTCATCTTGTGTTAGGTACAATATGTCCCAGTTTTCTTCCTTAATATTGCTTTATGATCCCCTTACTTTCAAATTAAGTACTGTCTGAAGCAGTTAGTGACATCTATCTGGTCCTTGAGGCTGGATTTTCAATGGAGCTTAACAGAGATAAACGTCTAACATCCAGTAAATGCCAATAGGTGCCTAACTCCCTTAGTTAGGCTCCTTTGAAAATCACAGCTTTAATATTTGGATTTCATAAACCCTAAAAAGGTTAACAAAAGGGGTCCAAATGCTGAACCTATTCACATGCTTTTGAACTCTCTTTGTCTGGTTTGAACTACATTTTCCTCTGGTTTCTTTTTTATCCAATCAATTGTTGAGTAGAACAGTATCCACTGGTTTCCTATAACTCAAATAAATCCAAATAATTGATTTCACACTCCCTTACCTCTTAGTAACTTACTCAGGGGGCAACTGCTGCCATCTTTACTTCATGATTTCATGCTGACTGTTTTATACTGAGTGATACATCCCGAAAAGTTTTGTAATCTTGTCCTTAGTCAGCAGCTTGTGCATGATGGAGCTGTCTCTAAGAAATACCCATGAGTTGTAAAATTTCTTGGATCCTTCTTTGTTCCTTATTAAATGAAAGAATTAAATTAGCTACCTAATACTACTATGCTGGTATGAATGGGCTACTGGTACTTTGGTACTAAATCTGACTCTAGTAGTCAATGAAAAAGCCTCTTCAAAGGTACTTGCATTTCCCTTATTATTTTTTAGAATGTTAGGCTTTAAGTAACTTTTAGCCAGGCCTGGTGATGTGTTGTATTCTTATTGTACAAATTAATTCATATTTCAAACTCATGTTTACAAACAAATAAACTAATATTTCTCCTCAGGCTCATGTTCAGAAGCCACGGTGATGGGCACCTTAAAAATACGTAGGCAGACAAACAAGTAAACGAAGATAAATATTTAAGGATAATGCTTTCTCCTTCTTTGGTAGATACTGAGCTGAATAATTACAGACAGCCCTGGAGCAACTTATGTTAACAACCTCAAACTCAGGGAAAAGTTCTCACTTCATCTAACCCATACCTCATGGCTTCTCCTTTCTCCATAACGTTCTGAACAAAAGCGCTAAATCCAAATATCCTTCACTTTGGAAAGTTTGGGTCCAAATTTTGCAGCCTCATGCCCATCTCTATTTGTGACAGACTTCCAATTATGTCAGCCTAATTAATGGTTAACTTTCTGTTTGGGCTCTAACTTTTAGCTGTCATCCTAGGCGTCTCAACTATCAGTATGTTAAGAGCTTGATGCAGGAGTTAGAGTGAAATCTTGTGGCCTGTGTTGGGCAAGAGATCAGAGTAGGTGATCATAATGGTCTCTTCTGATCTTAAAATCTAAGAATAAGCTGTTTTCCTTAGTAATTCTTTGAACTTTGTTTATAGTAGGTACACTTATGTGTTCTTATAGTCCTTTAATCATTGACAAGTGGTACATATTGCATGAATAAAAGTGTTTTCTTAAATGGCTTCCTACTAAATATCCATTCTGTTTGCTTTTCTCCCACAAAACTGGGAGATAATTGTCTGATTGAATTCAGCATATATTCCCCATCTAGAATTTTCCTCTCTAAAGATTAAATATTATATTTTGATCATTTGATATCTATATTTCCATAACATCTAGAGGTCTCTAAGAGAATCAGCTCCACAGTTTGCTAAGCACATCTGAAGACACAATCCTGCCCCAAAGAGCTAAAAAGTGACACACACAAAGTGTGAGAATAAGGTGCCAGATAGCCTCATGTGACCCTCAGTCAAACATGTGGCAAACTTAATATGGGCTTCAGAGAGAGATTTGAAGGAGAAGAGGGTAGGGTAACAGGTTAGTTGAGGGAGAGTTTTCACATGTAAGAAGCAATGAGGAAGGCACAAAGAAGTTTTAATCCTTTTCCTTTTAACTTCAATGATTTCATTACTTATACAATAAATGGTTCCAGGAGAAGCAGAGAAAAGCATGTCTCCTTTGTCCCAATCCCATAGGAGCTCCTGTGCCCTAAATCTGCAGGGTTAAAGCTCTACCACTGTGGAAGGTCCAGGTAGGAGTGAGGCTGAGTAGCATCTGCCTTCCCTCAAACCATCAGTGATACAGTACCACAAGATAATGCTCACCCTGTCAGCATTATTTGTCCTACTTACCCCTCCATGCTATATGCTAAAAAAGGAGGAGGTTGGGACAGTGGACAATGGAGAGAGGAAAGGTCATGGTAGCATAGCCAGGAGCTGTGACACCTCTGGGAGTGCAAAGATTCATATACTTTAAGGCCATAAGGAACCATTGTGATCATCTGATCTGACCTCCAGCATAACACAGGTCTTAGAACTTGACCCAGTAATTTTTGCAGCAAGCCTCTAACTTTTCTTTGTGCTATAGCATATCATTTAGACAGACATCCAGTCTTGATTTAAAGACGTAGAGTGATGGAGAATGTACTATGTCCCTAAATAAATCATTTTGATTGTTAATTATCCTCATTTTAGAATTTGCAGCTTATTTCTAATCTAACTTCAGCATCCAACCATTGGGTCTTGCTAATGCCTTTTTCTGATAGATTAAAGAACCATCTTCTGCTGGTTTGTAGAACACTTAAATGCTTCTTAACCTTCTCTTGGACAAACTAAATAGATTGATCTTCTTAAATCTCTCACTATAAAGCATGTTTTCCAGACTTTGCGACCTTCTTGTGGTTCTTTTCTGAACCCTTTCCAATTTTTCAACATTCTTTTTGAAGTTAGGACACCAGAACTAGACTCAGTATTCCAGCAATGGTCTCACTAAGGCCATATGCAGAGGTTACCTTCCTAATGCTAATTGATATTCCCCAGATGATGCATGCAAGAATTGTATTCACCCTCTCAGCTACAGCACTGGATTGGGAGCTGATATTAAGTTGGTTATCTATAGTTTTGACAGAATTCATTTAAAAAAAATGCAATAGAAGATTGATGTTTATTTTTCAGCATTCTTTCCTTTTTTGTTGATTTACAGTTGCAGGAAATTTTGGAGGAGTCAGATAATGGAGGGTGGGGACTGGTGGGGGGGATGGTTCCACTAATAATTACTGAATGTCAGTAGACACTGAAATTCAAAAAGTTAAAGCTTTATAACTTTTAAAACACAAATAGTATTATAATCCTTATATGCTTAGTTATCTATCGCTACACTGTAGTCCTAATGAGTTTCATTATATTTCAGGATATCAAGTTATGTGGAAGCATCGGGCCTTAGCTCATAAACCCAGCCTCTTGTGAGCTCTGCAACATAGTGGGGTTTTGGTAGTTGCAGTGTTAGAGACCCAAATCCTTTTCTCCCTCCTTGGTAGTGAAACCACACTGCCCCCAACCTCCAAAGGGGGAGAGTAGCGAGAGACTCTGCGTTTTGAAACTCAATTGCCTGGTTCTTGTGCAGGTTTTTCTAGCGTGATGGATGCCATAGGTCTAAGTGAGAGAGTTTTCCTAGTTTCAGCCCTACTTTTGTCTTCAGCCATCTTGCCTGTATTGCTTAATAGCAAGTTTAGTATTGTTCCTTTCCTTAGAAAGTCATTAAGGATTTCACGATTTGGCTCAGCGATCATGCAAAAGCTTTCAAGCACCAGGCCCAGAAAGATTCCTCTCTCTGTGTTTCACAGAACACTGTGCACTGCAGGTGGCCTTATATACACTGATATGAGTACATTTTCTGAAACATCCCCAGCTTCTATCCATACTGGTTTTCATCATTACAAATCTTTCTGCTTTAGGCATTTAAAAAGCCTGTTTCATCTTCTAGAGTTAATGATAGTTATCTTTTCACTGAAAATACATATTTCCCTTTTATCTTTGTGTGCCTAGAACTGTATTACATTCCCTTCCCAACCCTTTCTTTCTAAAGTGAGGTAAATGTCATCCATTTTAAAGGCCAAAAAAATTAAATTAAATTAAAAATGCTATAAATAATAGTCATCTCTTCGAATGAGAAGATCTTGTGAAAATATAACAATAAGAATCCCATACCATACTAGTAACATTGAGGGACAAAAATTATCATTTACATGCATATTGTCAGGGAGTTTGGCAATAATGTGCATGCTGGCTTCCATGTGTTTTGCTTAAATATACTTCTAGCCAGTGGAAACATAGTAACAAATATGGAATACTAACGTGGTGTATTTTTTTTGTTTCATTTTGTTTTTGTTTTTGTTTAACATGGCTAGATCCCCGTCTCGAGCCCTGGTGCTAGTACTGACATAAATGTAAAGAAAATTGCCAGTATTAGCGATGTGTGTGAATCTATGAAGCAACAGCTCTTAGTCCTTGTAGAGTGGGCTAAATATATTCCAGCCTTCTGTGAACTACCATTGGACGATCAGGTACAATGCAAATGAACTGGAGAATAATGATGATTCTCCTCCTGTTACAGTCATGTAGAAATATTGTGTAACAATTCATTGTTTGCCCTGTATGCTAGATCTCAGTTTTGAAGCAGATCTTGAGACATCACATAAAGAGATAGTAGAGGTTGAAGGGTGCTTCATATGTTGGAAAAAAGGATGCAGATCCATGAACTGAAAATTTCAGAAACAATATTTTGCAGTTGTTGGAACCAGAAACTTTAAAGGCATGCCAGAGTTAATAACAACAGTTAAAAAAAACCATCCAACCTTTCCTAACAGTTGGTTTATGTTCAGCTGCAACTGTTTGTGAAGACTGAGGTGGCTTGTTACTTAATTTGAAGCAGTTTCCTTATCCTTGCAAGAAATATCAGTTTTACAGCCTCGAGAAGAAATCAAACCTATATTGATGCCAAACCATAGAAAATAATTTGCTGTTGAATATAATATAATAAAATATCCAAAATTACATTTATAATGTGCTTATGTAAATTTTATTCTAAATTGACATGTAAACAGTGCTTGAGTTCTCTTTAGGGACAAAACATCATCACCTTGGTGCCATGCCAGATATCTGTTAGCTTTGGGTGAAATGTCTAAAGTGAATTTAAACCCCAGGTCTTCATGTTGTAATAGACATTACCAGGGGTATATGTAGGAATTTAAATTTGACCACTTTTGGAGGGGCATGTTAAACACACACATATTATACAGATTAATATCAACACATGCATTTATATCACCATTTCAACAAAAATCCGTGCGCCTTGGAGCCATCTGAATAAATGTATCAACAAGTACTTGGCTGCAATGGAGTCACAGAAATCCTCCAGCCCTGGGGCTGCGGCGGGGAGAGGGAGCTTCTCCAGCTCCAGGCCCAGAGGAGCGCACTCTCACTGCCACAGTTCTGAGGCCGGAGGAACTGTCAGCTCCTGCCATGGCCCCAGGGCTGGAGAAGCTTGCTTTCTCCTCTGCACTCCCAGGGCTGGAGGAGGTCTTTCTCCCCACCATGGCTCCGGGACTGGAGGAGCTGTCAGCTCCTGCCTCAGCCCCAGGGCCAGAGGAGCTCTCTTTCCTGGCCCCAGCCCTGGGGCCAGAGGAGTTCTGTGCCCTCCGCTGATTATCAGTGCTTGCCCCCCCTTGTGTATGTCCCTGGATATTTCTGTCACCAAGCAGTGGTTGGGAGGTTAACTCACTGCTAAGAATGCCCTAATTTTGGTCTTTTAAACTGTAGTTTAAAAGATCCTGTAAAAATGTCATTGTGGAATTCCTCTTTACTGTCTCCTCAGTGTCAAACGTTCTCTGTTTGTAGTAAAAAGATATGAGGGGGTTCTCTCAGCACTGCAAACCCAGCCTTGTATCTGAGAGTAAAGCTGGGGACATTCCTCCTCCTACATCTTTTCAGTAGTAAAGGTGCTGCATACCCTTTCAAATTATTGCTTCAGTGACACCTGTGCTTACTTTGGGTTTGCACAAATGTAGCAAACAATTCCGTTGATGATATAGAAGGAAGAATGGAATCAAATCAGTCTTCAGTTGTGTGGGCACTCTAGGGGCCACAGATGTAAGAAGCAATAAAACTTGCTTTCATCACTCAAGCTGATATGATGGAACAGGAAAAAGAACAGACCTGGTGACTAAGAACATACCAACTTTACACTTTTCAGAGTATAAGTGCACTTTAGAGGGTCATTAGTCAATAATTTTATGCTGAAAATTTGACCTACAGTATTTAGAATATAAAGTGAGAAATATTGCTCAAACTCCAAGGAAAACCTGATACTTTAGTTTTAACTTCTCAGTAACAATGGTTATTACTTTTGTATGATAACCTCTTGCTAATTGGCAACTAGCATTTACTTATCAAATAAGCTTCCTTGTTTTGTACACTTTCTTCCTGACCTCAGAGTCAACCTGGTTTATGAACAACAAGGTAAACAAAAAAATGTGTTAGCTCTGTTAAGGCTGAGATTCTGAAAGCTTTCTAATTTGGTTGCTCAGTTCCCTTAGCTGACTTTGAAAATCCCAGCATAAAAATCACAAGAGAAAAGTTAATGTTTGCACAATGGAAACAAACAACCCCCTGAAGAAAATAGATTTAATTGCCAAGCTTCTAAGATGGCATTATAAACAATGAAATGTAAATAAAAATGTAAAATGATAAACTAGTGAGTAAATTGTTTGTTTAACTGCTTTCCTGGTATGCATCAGGTTTCTTCTTTATTGACTATCATAAAGAGATCTTCTATGTATTTTGCAAGAATATCATTGTCTGTATTTCATAGTGAAACTGGCCTGTTTGACAGCAAAATGGAGTACTTTTCTGTTGTTTTATTTTCAGTTTTGAGCATGGTATTTTTTCTTTTATTTCAGTTATCTCAATACTTCAGAAGAGAAGTATTTTTAGCAAAATTGGTTGAATTACCCAGTAATGCACTGTCTTCTGAAAGCTGATAGGTGGGCCTGCTATGGCACTAGGAAAATTGTTCTAAACCAAAAAAAATGTCCATAAAGCTGGCTTTGTGGCGGAAAAGAACCATCTCAAATATCTTTGTGTTTTACTGGATCAGGCTGAACAAAATACTGTACTGGATGTTGCAAAATTCAGGATAATCAGTTATGATAGCCTTCCTGCCACTGGTTCCTTCCATGTTGACTTAAAATCCAAGAACAAGCTTTATATAAAAGGAAGTGGAAACTATGAAGTGCACATAAATGTATATAATGATAAACTATTTGCAAAATCATATTGTGTTCAAAATTCAGTTTGTACGCATTGCTAAGTGATAACAGTGACAAAGTTACACAGTTTAACTCAACTACATTGAAATAGTAAGGTTTTGTTATAAAATGAACCATGTACCTTAAAAATTACTTGTTGCAGTCTGAGTAGTGTAATTGCAAGCAACAGCACTCTGATGCCTGCTGCAGCTGATTCATCTTGACCACTACAGATAATCACATATTTACGTAGATGTTATAATCCATGTTGTTATTTTATGCGGGTTCCTCTTTTTAAGGTTGCCCTGTTAAGAGCGCATGCTGGGGAACACCTCTTACTTGGAGCAGCAAAACGATCCATGATGTATAAGGACATTTTACTTTTAGGTAAACATTTATTTTGTTTTAATTAATAATTACCATGTTATAGTTCACTAACAACCATATAATCAGTATCCTGATTCACAGTGTCCTCATTTAACTGAGACAGTTGCCACAGCACAATGAGTGCCATGCACTCTACTGTCTTTAAACACTGCACTGATGGCATACCTAAACACTGTACTTATGGTATGCCTACTATATTGTCACATGCCAGTTTCAGCAAAAGCAGATGTAAAGTCCCTTAAAATGGATGCAGTCCTTCTGATACCATAAACTTACACCCACATAGGAAGTCCTTGCCAAACGGATCTACTTACTTTGGTACCCTGTGTGGCAACATTGACCCATGTCACAACCCACCAGCGGGCTCCATCTGTGCCAGTACTTTGGTTTTCTTTCAAGGAACTCTCTAGGTGTCTGTGGACAGAAGCACCTAATGCAAGCCAGGAGTATAAAGTGTGTAAAGTATAGGGGCAGTCCGTCAGCCTTTCTTTATAAACTTTGTGCCATTATGTGTAGGGGACTTTCCACTGCCTGCTATGCCCATTCTTGGGGTCTGGCTATCTGTGGCCCAATATGACTCATTTTGAGTATTATTGTACCAACCCTAGCATCCAGGGAATGAAGAGTGCTTGCTCTAGAGATGCTACTCACATTAGAGGATCCTTCCTGTTCCTGTTCCAATTTTTTTCCTGAGTGCAGTTTTACTGAAATAAGCTACCTAGTTAAGTGTAAAATTGACTCATCGTACCCATTAAGTTACTAAAGATATAAATATTTGCTGTATGCTTGGGACACTTAGGTAATGAGCAGAACTGGTGTAAATGAAAATGGTGGTTAGCATGATGAAGGTAATTATATGCCACAGAAAGGAACAATTTAAGACCAATTTACTACCCCTAGCTACCCTAGCTCTCTGAGAGAGAATTCTGTATAGGTGGTGATTCATTGACCTAGCAGGAAATTATTATCAGCTTTTGTTCTTGACAAAACTCTTGCCCTTGTATGTTATTCTCACAGGTCATTTTAGTATACATATAACTTTTGGCCAGAAGTTAAAGAAAGATGGATTGCCGGTGTGGGCTGGTTTTCTGTCTCTGCTAAAAGCAGGAGAGTTTCTCCTTCTCTCCCTTGTTTAGGTGAGGCTTTCTCTGCTTCTCCTCAGTTGGTGAGTTGAGGACTTGTCAGGCAAGAAGTATCCGAAGTGGAAGCCGTCGAAGGTGTTTCTTGGATGGGAAGTTTCTGGGTTTTGCCCCTAATAGATGTAGCAGAAGCACTTGCCTCCCAGTAAGGATGGCCTCCATCAGCCTTCTCTGAAGGAAGATCTACTGTCCCTCTACTGATGATTTTGACAATCTAGCCCAGAATATGACTCTTGTTGGGAAGAGAAGGTTTTGCAACAAGTTCACCCCATTTAATACCTTATCAATTTTCTTTATAAACATAATCCCCTTACTTACTCCAAATATTCTGCCTGGCAAGCCTCCAAAGAATTCCCTGCTTGGGTAAAATGATGGAAAAAAATATTAATTTTGTGTAAAGATTAAGATATCTAAAATATCTTAGCCAACAAAATGGATCTGTTATTCCTTTAAATCAATGTGCACTACATACTACCCCATATCAATACAACACAAGCATCTGCTACTACATTACTTCATCATTCAAAAGCTACATCTTATTTTGTTTCTATTCAACTATTTACTCCTATTAACGTCAGTGGGGCAAAGATTTCACCTATTAACTTTTTCTTACCAGAATATGCTCAGTAGCCTCTTTAGTGACTAAACTAGTTGAAGATTGTAAATTCTTCAGGGCAGAGACTGTGTCTTTGTTCTGTGTTTTATATAGTGCTTTGCACAGCGGGGTCGTGGTCCATGACTGAGATTCCCAGGATTTACAGTTGTACATATATATAATAAAGTATATGCGATTATGCTACGATAAATAGTAGCAGTCTGTTAGGAAGCTGCAAGTTGTTCCTCTCGTTCTCTTAGAAAGGTTTAGAATTCTAAACCAAATAAATTAGAAGTGGAGACTTATATTTTTTACAATGAATTTGAATTTAAATAATTATGAGGACCATGTTTTCAAAGTGGCCTCTTTCTAGCGTCTAAAATAGAACACTGAATTTTCCTAAGATTAATTGCCTGTGCCAAATCTAATGTGTCAAAATGGACTTCTGGGCCAAAACTATATAGTTAGATGGTTAATTGGATAACTCCTCAGTTTGTGCACACAAATAGGCCTCGAACCTGCAGACACACTAATCATAACTACGCATATGCGAATACTTAGGCATATAAGTACCTGCAGGATCAGGACTTTGTTTTGCACATATGCTTTCCTTGTAAAGAAACTTAGTTTTTCAACATGAAAAAATCTGCAAAATTAAAAATGGTTTGGTTCACCTGGGTCTGTAAATTTAAACCTTTGTGTAACATCAGTCCATATTCTGGTATTTTTTCTCCTCAAGGTAACAATTACATCATCCATCGCAACAGTTCTGAAGTTGAGATCAGCCGAGTGACAAACCGGATTCTAGATGAACTAGTCCAGCCATTCCAGGAAATTCATATAGATGACAATGAGTATGCTTGCTTGAAAGCAATTGTGTTTTTTGATCCAGGTACATTTTCCAAAAAGTCTTTCAGATTTAATGTATGAATACACTGAAATTAACGTTTGGTGATGTAACATTCATTAACAGTCTACATATTGCACAAAGAATTATTCACTAAAAGAATATGCTTTGACTTGAAGAATTTTTTTCATTTTTTCAAGATGCAAAGGGATTGAGTGACCCATTAAAGATTAAGAACATGCGGTTCCAAGTCCAAATCAGTTTAGAGGATTACATTAATGATCGTCAGTATGACTCCAGGGGGAGGTTTGGAGAACTTCTGCTTCTATTGCCTACCCTTCAGAGCATCACTTGGCAAATGATTGAACAAATACAGTTGGTCAAACTGTTTGGAATGGTTAAAATTGACAGTTTGCTTCAGGAAATGTTACTAGGGGGTAAGTGTGTCATTCTTTTTCTGTGATATTCCACCTTATCAACCTGATAGGCACTTTGGAAAAAGTATCCTCCTCCCCACCTCACCAGGCTGCTCAGACTTACTCCAGGGGACTGGATCAGTGTCAATTTGGGGGGAGCGTTAAAGTCAAGATAACATGGCTAACTGTCCTGTTTCCCCACCTCCAATGTGTATTGTATGTTCCTCAGCCGTAGCTGAGTACCTGGACATACAATTCCCCAAAGAGACAGACCAGGAAATCCTTAAAAATATTGTAAGGATGAAATCCGTTGTTAATGCAACCCAAGCAGTGAAAAAAAATGTCATACTTATTATGGTTGAAGTCTTGTTAAATTGTTTAATGAATACACAAAAGGCAATTATTCAAATTGCCAATCAAAATATTTGCTCTAAGGGAATGTAATTATTGCTGTGTAAATCACTAGCAGCAACATGTTCATTCAAATTGATATGTGCTCTTGTAATTTTTGCAGGTACATCTAATGATGCCAGTCATCTTCATCATCCAGTACATCCTCATTTAGCTCAGGATCCATTAACTGGCCAAACTATTCTCATAAGTTCAGTGTCTGCTCCTGTACATACAGAACAGATCTGTAAGCAATTGCACATTATCTTTCTATCATAACATCTGACTGTTATGTTTAGTTAACTGGCAAATTCATTAAAATGGTGATCTGTCAAAGCTAGTGTATACTTCTTTCATCACAATTTCTGAGATTTAAATAGTAATGAATTTTTTTTAAAAAAAAGCACACAGACAACCTCCTAAGCAATACATTCTGGTTTGAGTTTAATTTAAAACACACGACACTGTTTTGATATTACCGTTGGTTACAAATGTGGATTTTTAAAGGTGAACAATACACAGGGATTCTGATAGTTAAAAATGAATATTTACCTTTAGTGACTAATGCAGATACTTTTTTAGGGTACAGTAGTATGTATGTCATAAATATGTATTTAGATTGGTCAAGAACATAATAATGCATAGTTTCCTCTCAATTCTTTTTCAGCAACTCCAGAAACTCCATTACCTTCCCCTCCGCAAGGTTCTGGACAAGAATACAAAATGTCTACAAACCAGACTACAGTCATAACACAGCAATCAATTTTAAAACAAAAACCATTGTGATAATTTTTTTTATTTTTATTTTTTGTTTTCTTTTCTTTTACATGCACTATATAAATTGTTAGGACACCTGGATGGTGGAAACCTCAGGATAGCAAATTAGGCCACTCCTTGACCCAAGCAAGTACAGGGGGCTGTTCTTATAATTCTTCTGTTTCAAAACTCAGAAAGCAAGGTACACTATTACGAATGATGAATTCATTGTTCACTTGGGGATACTGGTTGTCTTACAGCATATGTATATTTTGGTAATGCCTTTGGATCATTGAATTGAACAGGTTCATTTTTATTTCCCATTTGTACTTGTCATCTTAATATTGTTTATTTTAGATCTGTAAGTAATTTCTTCATTAAAATGTCACTTGGAACTAATTGTGCTTGTTTAGCTGTGAATGGTAGAACTTAAGACATGGATTAACACAAGCCAAGAGTTCATAAATAACAAAAGAGCAGGTTGTTAAATAAAACAGACATATTACATTTACAGTGAAAATACATAATGGATAGGAGGGTCTGTTTCATTAAAATAAATCCTAATGTGCGGATACCAGGATCTTGAAGTATGACTATACCACAAGAGTTAAATGTGTTGAATGGTAGCTGTCATGTTTACCTATCAGTTTATGTGAATATGGTAAAATGAGAGAAACCACAATGTGCAGCTGTGCGCTAAAAATGAAACATGGGTATAGGGAATGACTTTGATCATGCACACATACTGTGTTTGCTCACAGCTGGAATTTGTTATGATGATCTATTTACTGACTCAGAGAGAGGTTTTCATGCTATGCTTTCATTCATGAATTATTGACATCACAAGAAAATTGCTACTTCGCACAGTCTCCTTGTTCATAAGAGAAATGATGTTTCCTTTAATGGAGACTTTCTCCCCAAAAGCTGTTAAAAAGTGCCAAATAATGTGGTCTATTGGGTTATTTTAATGAAATAACACATTGGAGTCAGAGATTCAGCAACGAGATGTGACCTGGCCCAAATACCTTGGTTTATCATAACATCGTAAGTTCATACAATCATCATGGAGCAGCTAACTCCCTGACTCTTAAAGTGGTATACACTCAGCTATAAGAACTTTTCATTCTTTTTTGCAAACAGCCACAAAACCATGTAAATTAGAAAAAGTTGGAGTGCTGACTTGTAAACTCAGAATGCTTTAATGAGAATTCTCATAACACCAAGCAGTATGTGTGTTCCTTTAGGGTATTCTGCAATAGTTGTATTTGTAGTTAAATCTGCATACGATAGCTCTTAATGTTCGTCTTTTGCTTTTTAAAAAGTGTTTTCTTTATTGGTTATTTTGTATTTTTTATGAATAAGCATATATTGCATTGCTCTGTGGAGCAATAACGTCTCCTTTCTCATCTCCTTTATGATATGTATGATTCACTTTTTGATGGTCTTATTGTGCTCTCTTTGATGCCTAGGGGAGGTTTGCAATTAATTTCAATGGAAGCAGGGTTGTGTCCCTTGTATGCAAATGGGACCACAGACCCCGACTCTGTGGGTGCTCCAGGGCTGGAGCACCCAGAGGAAAAAAAATAGTGGGTGCTCAGCACCTACCAACAGCCCCACAGATCAGCTCCTCCCCCTTCTCTCCGTGCCTCCTCCTCACCGGAGGATCCCAAGGATCAGCTCCTCCCCTCCCCCGCCCCCCAGTGCCTTCTGCCTGCCAGTGATCAACTGTTCAGTGGCATGCAGGAGGAGAAGGAGTGGGGGTAGGAGGAAGTGGAGTAGGAGGGACTTGAGGGAAGGGGTAGAGTGGGGGCAGTACCTGGGGTGGAGTAGGGGGCCAGCACTCCTGGGGAAATCACAAAGTCAGCACCTCTGTATGGAACTGAGTCTTTTAAACTATAATGTAGCTTTTAGGTGCTGATATGTGCTGAGCAAATGCAACTCCCATTTAAGTGACCGTACCTATTCCTACTCCCACTGAAGTCCATAGCAAAGCTCCATTGAGGTCAGTGGGAACAGGATCGGGCCTACTGACCTGAATGTGCTAAATATTTCATGATTAAGGTCTCACCCTGTTTGGGTTCATTCTGTAATTTTCCCAGATACGCTTTGTGAATGCCTCTATAACTGACGCAGAGCACAGCTTATTGTGTCTGTCTAAAATACACTGTAAGAATCAGAGAATGTATAATAGAATGTTTTCACAGACTGCCAGAATGTACTGGATAAAAACATATACTGTAGTATTTTATCTTACTAAAGGATGTTATCTATTTTATACAGTACATTGCATTTTTTTCAAATAAGGAAAACACTACTGTAATTTATTGGGATATGCTGATTTATTTTAAAAATGTAACATTATTTTTGTAAACTTAATTATGCAAAAATCAAAAATGATTAGCTTTGTTAAACCTTAAATTATATTAAAATGAAATCTCCTATACGTCTGAACTCTGATGTCTTGTTTGTATGTTGAGCATTCAGGATAAAAATGGTTGCTGGAAATAACCATCAATCATCATAATTATCAGTGCTCAATAAACAGATATATAAACTATGTGTATGTCAAACCTGCCCTGTGGTAACTTTTTGACAATTTACATAATTACATGAAAACACTGATGTCATTTCATATTGTTAGTCATATAAATAAGTACAAAAAAGTTACAAATCTGCATCTTCACGATATTAAAATCACATGGGAAATGTATCATAGCAACACATTACTTGCCACTGCTGTAGCATTGCTTTAGTACTATATAGCAATACTTTTCAGTTTTTGATCCTGACCCAGTAAATCATTCAAGCACATGCTTAGCTCAATCCCTATTGAGGAGAGCACTTAAACCCATGCTTAACTTTAAATCTGTGCTTAATATTAAGCATGTAAGTAACTACTGTTCTTGGATAGGGATAGTTTCCATCCTAGCATGGCCTTTGTAATCTGTAGATTTCAAATTATTTAAATAGTTGAATTTAGTAGAAACTTGATAATACTTGAATGTTTGGAGGTAGATTTTTTTCTTTCTTTTTTTTCCCTTAAGATTCCTTGCAATGTATTTTATCATGTTATCAGCATCTGTTCTGCATTGGACCAAATATTCAACTGTGTCTCTCTTTATAGGTTGGGTGGGTGGGTGTGTGTTGACTGAAGTTGAAGATTTTTAGGCCTTTTGAGCAACCTGTGTCTGCAGTTGATGATTCCAGTTTAGGAATCTCTGTGCCCTTTACTTGCAATGCAGAATTGGATGAAAAGGGGGGGGTAATTTGGACAAGAGAGATTTTCTCCCTTTGTGTATAGCTGGAAACACTACTATAGGGCCTGATCCAAACTCCACTGAAGTTAATGTAATGCCAACAGACCCTGGCCGTCAACAGTTGAGATCAAACCTGGGATCTCTGGAGCTTAATGCATGAGCTGCTACTGCATGAGCTAAAAGACACACTTCTGTCTTAGCCAAGGCTGTAGTAGACTTATCTCTAGGTGGTGTAGCCACCACTCGGGAACAAAGTACCATACCAAGCAGGCATGGGTTACATACTTCCTCTAGCTGAGGAAGCACATCCCAAGATTCAGAGACTTCACTGTTGATATCCCAGATTAACCCCCACTTGTAATGCTGACAGATTCCAGCAGCCAGGATCAAACCTGAGACCACTAGAGCTTAATGCATGAGCCACTACTGCATGAATTAAAAGACACAAATCTCTTAGCCAAAGCTGTAGCAGGCTCATCAATCACTAGCCATATAACCATCACTAGAGGGGGACAGGGTGCCACCCCACACAGGCCTGGATTACATCAATAAAAAGCATCCCATTGACTTTAATAGCCTTTCAGTCAGGCTCCTGTAGGTTCTGTTGTATTAATTCAAATGAATAAATGGACCAAAAGACTCAAATGTGTTACCATGACCCTGAAACTTTCCTACATAAGTTTAAACGATCTTCAGGGTTTGGTATACAGTGACTTCAGCCTGTTAATACCATGGAAAACACACCATGAACATTCTTTTTAACCTTTTATTAAAGATACAGAAAAATAAGAAAAGACAATAAAAACATTTGAAATGTAAAGTATTAAATAAGGGTTTCATTTTAATCTCTTGTTCCCTTTCTCTTTAGCTGGAGAGAGATTCTGGAAAGAAACTGCCTGGTCTGACAGTCTCTTAGATCATAATAACTGTCTTTTGGGGGAAACAAAAGAAGTCAGTTGAGATGGTGTCATAAATATACAAAGGGCAGCTGTACTGAATTGCCATACCTGTAAGGGGGTCAGGGGCGGCTCCAGGCCCCAGCACACCAAGGCAGCCTGACTGCCGCCCTCCCAGCGGAAAAGAGAAGACTGAGAGGGGACATGATAGCAGTTTTCAGGTATCTAAAAGGGTGTCATCAGGAGGAGGGAGAAAACTTGTTCACCTTAGCCTCTAATGATAGAACAAGAAGTAATGGGCTTAAACTGCAGCGAGGGAGAATAGTTGGAACTTAGGGGAAAAAAGTTCCTTAACTGTCGGCTGGTGTTGGACACTTGGATAATGCATCCTAGGGAAGTATGTGCGAATCTCCAATTCTTCTTGGGATATTTAAAGAGTAGGTTAGATAGATAAATAAATGTGTCCTCAGGATGGGTCTAGACAGTATTTGGTCCATGCCCTGAGGCGGGGCACTGGATTCGATGACCTCTCGAGTCCCTTCCAGTCCTAGAGTCTATGAATCTATGACCACCCTTTAAGAGTACCTTGAAAACTGCTCTCATGTCCCCACTCCGTTCTTCTCTTTTCCCAAACTAACAAACCCAATTCTTTCAGACTTCCTTCATATGGGTCATGTTCTCAAGACCTTAATCATTTCTGTTGCTCTTCTGCTGGACCCTCTTCATTTCTCCACATCTTTCTGAAAATGCGGTGCCGAACTGGACACATACTCCAGTTGAGGCCTAACCACGCAGAGTAAAGCGAGAATGACTTCTCGTGCTTGGTTTTACACACACCTGTTAATGCATCCCAGAATACGTTTGCTTTTTTTGCACAGTATTTCCCACCGTGAACCATTTTAGCTTGTGGTCCACTTATGACCCCCTAGAACTCTTTCTGCCATACTCCTTTCCTAGACGTCTCATTTCCCATTCTGTATGTGTGGAACTGATTGTCCCTTCTAAGTGGAGCACTTTGCATGTCTTTATGAACTTTTCAT
Organism: Chelonoidis abingdonii; assembly: GCF_003597395.2. Classification (NCBI taxonomy): domain Eukaryota; kingdom Metazoa; phylum Chordata; order Testudines; family Testudinidae; genus Chelonoidis; species Chelonoidis abingdonii. Next base: position 245,275,366 of record NC_133770.1, read on the forward strand.
CCGTTTACCTCAGACCATTTCTCCAATTTGTCCAGATCATTTTGAAGTTTGACCTGTCTCCAAGCAGTTGCAATCCCTCCCAGGTTGGTATCGTCCCCAACTTAATAAGCCCATACTTTCTATGCCAAATCTAAGTCGTTGATGAAGATATTGAACAGAGCCAGTCGCAAAACAGACCCCTGTGGAACCCCACTTGTTATACCTTTCCAGCAGGATTGGGAGCCATTAATAACCACTCTCTGAGTACGGTTATCCAGCCAGTTATGCACCCACCTTATAGAAGCCCCATCTAAACTGTGTTTGCCTAGTTTATCGATAAGGATATCATGCGAGACCGTATCAAATGCCTTACTAAAGTCTAGGTATACCACATCCACCACTTCTCCCTTATCCACAAGGTTCGTTATCATATCAAAGAAAGCTATTAGACATCATCTCATCAGCCACCCCAAGACCTGGCAAACATTGGTCTATTCAGGGCATTGCTTTTTGCTGCCTGTTTCTGGTCACAGGCTCAAAGAAAAGTTGTAAAATATGCAGTCTTGGTAAGCTAACCCAGACTCTTATTAGACAGAAGGAAAAAGGAGAAGAGATAGGAAAGAGAAGAAATAGGGTAGAGAAGGAAAAGGACCCACAGAGAGGAGGACAAAGTCTCACAGCCCAGATGAGTGTTCAGGATTCAGCTGGAGCCAATGGAGGTGGCAGTGTCATCAGGGTCCCTCTCTCTGACCCAGTCTGGTCAAGACATATCTCAGAATAAGGATTATGAAGGCACAGTGGTGTCAGGCTGGATCCTGGGTTACCAAAAGATGGTGAGGATGGCAGCCACGATGGTGAAGCCTGCTGCTTCTCTTTCTTTCATCTTTCAGTCAGCCAGCTTTTATGCTTCCCTCTGTCTGATAATTTTCATCCTCTCGAGCAGTGATTCTCAAACTTTTTTTTTTTTTTTTTTTGCGGACCGCTTGAAAATTGCTGAGAGATCTTTTCAAATGTTGTTGTACCGTTAGCTAACTATTGTAAAGCGCTTTGGATAAAAATACTACGTTAAAAAAAGTAATAATAATAAAACATTTTTTGTTCTACAAATAAAAGCACACGACTCATATTTGAATATCAGTAGTCTTACCTTTCCAATGCGATGGATTAATGTGGCAGCCCCCGAGCTGGGGCTGGGAAGAAGGGGGGGTCTCTCCCTCTTTCCCCCACCACAGCAGCCCCAAGCTGAGGCTGGGAAGGAGCAGGGTCTCTCCCCCACCACAGCATCCACAGAGCTGAGGCTGGGAAAGCGGGCTGTTTCTCCCTGGCAGTCACAGCCCTGGAGCTGGGGAAAGTTGCCTCTTTCTCTGGCCTCAGCAGCCCTGCACATCCCAAATCCCCCCCACCCCCATCTTCTCACCCCACTGCCCCTCCTACCTACCCCCTGCCCGGCTCCACTAATTAGGTGGGTAACCCTTCATTCTCTCGTGTGCAACTGCCCAGGCATGCACCTTAGAGGGAACTATCCCTGGACCAACTGAATGGAGCTCGCAGACCACAGTTTGAGAACCTGTGCTCTAGAGTGCTTCTTGAGGACCCCAAAAGGGAGCAATGGGTGGAATAGCCCATCTCCACTTTATTTTGACAATTCATTAGGCCAAATTTTCAACATACAATCTTGGTTCATTGATTTCCAGTCCCACACTTCTCTTGTTTACCAGACATCATGAAATTCAGTAAAGACAAGTGCAAAATACTGCACTTACGAAGGAAAAATCAAATGCACAACTACAAAATGGGAAATAACTGGTTAAGTAGTAATACAGCTGAAAAGGACTTGGGGTTTTTGGTGGATCACAAATTGAATATGAGTCAATTATATGATGCAGTTGTGAAAAAAGAGTAATATTCAGGGGTGTATTGTCAAGAGTGTTCTATGTAAGACACAGGAGGTAATTGTCCTGCTCCACTCAGCACTGGTGAGGCCTCAGCTGGAGTACTGTGTCTAATTCTGGACACCAGAATTAGGAGCGATGTGTTTACATTGAAGATAGTCTCAAGGACAAGAACAAAAATGATAAAAGATTTTGAAAACCTGACTTGTGAGGAAAGGTTAAAAAACCTGGGCATATTTAGTCTCCAGAAAAGAAGACTGAGGAGGGGGGGACCTGATAACAGCCTTCAAATATGTTATGAGCTGTTATAAAGAGGATGGTGTTCCACTGTTTTCCATATCCACTGAAGGTAGGACAAGAAGTAATGAGCTTAATAGCTAACACAAATTACTGCAAATGAGGAAAAGCTTTCTAACTATAGTGATAGTAAAATTTTGGAATAGGCTTCCAAAGAAGGTTGTGGAATCCCCGTCTTTGGAGGTTTTTAAGAACAGGTTAAACAAACACATGTCAGGGATGGTCTAGATTTACTTGGTGCTGCCTCAGTGCAGGAGGCTGGACTTAATGACCTCCCGAGGTCCCTTTCAGCCTATGATTCTACGATTACGTGTACAAGTGCACTACATCCACTTACAACTGGTGTTCTACTATATTTTTTCTCATCCACTTTTATCAGTACTGGTTCTTCTGGTTTAAGCTTGGGCCAGTTTCCAGCTGTGTTCTGACAGTTAAAGAAGAAAGCCTAGACCTTTGGGCTTACGTCATTTAAGCAGGATCATGTGGGGTGAAATTTTCTCTCTCAGGGTATGTCTTCACTGCAGAGTTAAATAGAGTTTTGTACACTTGAGTTACTCCTCTTGAGTTAGCCTAGCTCAAGTGAGAGGAGCCACCCTGCAAAATCACACCCAAGCTGTTGTGTCCACACTGGCACTCCATTCACTTGTGTGTGACACTGTAACTTTTGGGAAGTACATCTCATGTTTCTTTGTGCTGCATTAAGCTGAGCCTTTCTTTGAATTCTTTCCCAGTGATGGCGGGAGCGCTTGACTGTCCTTTCTGGGCACATGGGGAATTGTGGAAAGATGTTGGAGGACTAGAGGTGCCCAAGTGGAGTGCAGAGTGGTCATGTCAGCAGCGAATGAGCTATGCTTGCCCCAACTTTAGCCTATACTTCTGGCAGGACAGCCAACCCAAGTTAAAAGCAGCAGCATGCTCCAGCTGAGAGTTTTTGTGTGCGGATGGGACTCAGTTTAGGGGCAACACAATTTATCTTTGCAGCGAAGACAAGCCCTAAGGCTGGCACCATTATACTGACCTATCAACCCAAAAAACAATATTAGCAATAGTTAAGTACTTTTTTATTTAATGTTGCAGAATACTGTTGTCTTTCATTATGACTACTTTTTTTCTTGTTTGAATAACATAACTAAAAAGAAAAGGGTTATAACTGAAATCCAGCTAGAAATTTTTCTAAATATATAGAAAGCCTTCAGCTTTTAGAACATTTCAAAGCATTTCTTTAATTTAGCCCATGCATCTTATTGCATGACTAGAATGATGCAGCCTATGCTTATATTTTAACAGCATGCAGTTTTTCTTCCTTTCTATTTCGTTGACCCCTTTCACAATTGAATGAATTTTCATGGAAATGACTGTCCAACAAAAAATTCCATTTTTCTGATGCCTGCCTTTTTGTCATTTAAATAATCTGAACATAGAGATTTTGCATTAAGAGGCAATGGCAGTTTTTCCAACAGAGTTTATTCAATATATTTCCAACCTCATCTATTCTAAGCTATACTTAAGATTACCAGGGTTAGAGACTAAATTGCTGTGGTTTCCAAAAAGTGGAGTGGATAGCAATAGTAATAGTCTATAAAGAATTGCCATATAGAATTTTTCATTGTCCTATTAAAATTTTTGTAATGAAATTAGTCTTGATCTGAAATGCAATATAAAGAACAGTAATCTAAAATATGCAGACAGATGTACTATAAAATAAACCATACTTATGCTTAATTTATATACTGTACTTTGGAGCAGATTTTTCTCTTGCAATATGCAAATTAATGATCTATATTTTATCTCAGTAGCAAAATTATAATTTAACTACTTCATAATCTGGGTTTCCTGTTAATCCCCCTTTTTTGCATCTTGGTTAAATTTCATCATATGACTAAATAAATGGAGCCAGATACTCCATTTCTTCTTTGGGTGATTGCTCATGTGTATTCCACAATAGGTGTGTGTGCTTGCCATGTGCACCGGTGCCGGAAGTTTTCCTCCTAGCAGTACCCATAGGGGAGTGCCCTAGCGACCCCTGAAATGGTGCCTCCATGGCACAGTATAAGGGGTGCTGTGCGCTTCCCCCGCCCTCAGTTCCTTCTTGCCGCCAGTGAAAGTGCTTGGGAACTGCTCTGCTCCAGCTTTGCTGTAGCTTGTCCCCAAAACCGCTTGTTCGTTCAGTGTATGGTACCTGTAGTTAGTTAGTTGTTTAGTTAGTTTAGTTTAGCTAGAGCGCCGGACCGGAGCATGCCCTGTGCCCCAGGTTTTAAGTCGTGCGACATTTGTAGGCGATCTATGCCAGTGAGTGATCTGCACGTGGACTCTTTATGCTGTTGAGGGAACCCATCTCAGTGATCGCTGCAAGATTTGCAAGTCTTCTAAGCCTCGGACCAAGAAAGAAAGGCACGTTAGGCTCTGAGCTATTCTGATGGAGTCGGCGCTCACCCCAGCTTCGGCATGCCGCTCCGAGTCGGCACCAGGCACTGCGGTGGCGATGTGCAGTGACCCTTCGGCACCATCGACTAGTCAGCACTGCTCCCCGTCCATGGGGCTTGCCAAGAAGGCTAGGAAAAGGACTTCTTTGCCGTGGCACCAGTGTAAATCCGGGACAGAGACTAGACCCATGTTGGGCAGTCCTCAATCCCCCCCTGGCCTCTAGGCCTCTGACCCAAGTCGAGCAGAGTAGCCCGGCCCATTCGGAGCAGGCCTCCCCGGATGCCCTCCACACCAGAGGCCCTGCAGGCACCCCGGGATGTTACGTCCGTGACGGTACCAGGACCACTGCTGATGTTGGCCCTGCACTCCAGAGGCAACCCACCAGTGGGATCTCTGCAGTCATTCCTGCCTCGATACCGGTCTCAGTTGAGGGAATCTTCCCGATGCCATTCGCTGTCCAGGGCAAAGTCCACGTGGATCACCCTCGATGCCCATCAGCCTATCTGGTTGGGTTCCATCTGACCGAGACTCTGCACCGCTGAGCCTTGAGGAGCGAGCCCCAACAGGACTGAGGCAGACGACAACAAAAGTCCTCATCTCAAAGTGGCTATCACAGTTGGTCATGGTACGAACTATGACGTCATTCCCATTCCAGGACCCTGCCACGGCACCACCTCTGCAGCCTTGGGCATCAATCACCAGCGTCTCACCAGTGCAGGTCCACCCGCTGGAGCCGACCACAGAGCAGCTGTTACCTATGGTACCAGTCCTCCACATCAGGATCAAGATCCCGTGGTTGGCATCGCTTCCAGTGCCACCACTCCTTCTGGTCCAGGAACAGCCACCCGTTATATGTCAGCCAAGTCTCCCTTTGTAGTCATTCATCGATGGGCCAGGCCAGCCTGGCTGAACAGCTGGCCCTGCTGGTGCCAGGCTCACTTGGTGGCCGGAGCCTCAGAAGGACCATCGGCCTCCTTCTCCAGACCTCCGAGGAAGGAGTCAGTGGGATGTACATCCTCAGCACCGTGCCCAGAGACTGACCAGGTGGTGGATCCTCCGGTGCCAGTGGACACACAAAGTACCACACTGGCCTGCTCATCCTCCCAGGATGAGGCAATTACAGTCCCTCCTCCCTCTGTCCCACAGGAGGACTTTAGGGCCCACCAAGAACTCTTTACAAGGGTGGCATCAAGCCTCCACCTCCAAGCAGAGGAGATGGAGGAGCCCTCAGACTCCCTGTTGAATGTACTGTCCTCCACAGCACCGGGCAGGGTAGCTTTGCCTCTCCATGAAGGGGTGACAAAAATTTCAAATGCCCCGTGGAAAACCTTGGCCTCATTGGCCCCCATCTCTAGAAGAGTAGAACAGAAGTATTTTGTACCTGCCAAGAGGCATGAATACTTATACACACACCCTGCTCTTAACTCCCTGGTGGTTGAATTGGTCAACCACAGGGAATGGCAGGGTCAACCAGCCCCTACCCCAAAAAATAAAGATTCAAGGAGGCTGGACTCATTTGGAAGAAAAATATATTTGTCCTCGAGCTTCCAGTTACTGGTGGTGAACCACCAGGCTCTCCTGGGCCAGTAAGATTCAATCTGTGAGGCTCCCTGCCCAAGTTTGAGAAATCTGTGACAGGAAGGAATTCAAAGCACTGGTGGAGGAGGGCACAGAGGCTGGCAGGGCAACCCTGCAGGCAGCTTCAGATGCAGCAGACACGGCCGTGTGGTCCATGGCCTCCGCAGTGTCCATGAGAAGGGCACCATGGCTCCTGCTCTCTGGGCTGTCCAGAGAGGTGCAGACCTCCCTGCAGGACCTCCCGTTTGACAGCAAAGCTCTGTTTGCAGAACAAATGGATGCAAAGCTGCATAGCATGAAAGACTCCCATATGACTCTCCAGACCCTGGGTCTCTATGTTCCAGCTCCAGCTAAACCTAAGTTCAAGCCACAGCAGACTCCTGCTCAGGCCACCAATTCAAAATACGTGACCACTTATAAGAAGTCATGGGACTATAACAGGTGCCCACAGAGGAAGTCTCAGCCTGCCCCCTAGCCTGGGTCCTCCAAGGGCCAGCAAATGAGGAAAAGGCAGTTTTGATGGGACGCCTGGGGGCACCCTGCCAATTCTCATCAGGGATCCACTCTCAGTAAAGCTTCCCTTCTCCAATCTTCCTCCCAGAGTGGTCACGGCTGACCTCAGACTGATGGGTCTTCAATATCATGTCCCAGAGCTACACCCTCCAGTTTACTTCCTCCCCGCCAAGCCACCCCTGCCCCCATCCCTTCTGGGGGACGCCTTGAATGAGGCTCTGCTTGAGCAGGTGGTGGGGCAGCTCCTGTGCCTAGGAACAGTGGAAGCCATACCAGAGAGTTCAAAGGCAAGGGGTACTACTCCTGCTATTTCCTTATCCCGAAAACCAATGGGGGGCTCAGGCCCATCTTGGACCTACGATGCCTGAACCAGTACATGGTGAAGCTCAAGTTCTGCATAGTCTCCCTGGCCTCCATCATCCCCTCCCTGAATCCCGGGGACTGGTTCACCACCCTGGATCTGCAGTACACGTACTTTCACCTTCATATAGTCAAGGGGCACAGATGCTTTCTCCATTTCATGGTGGGACAGGAACGCTACCAATTTACAGTCCTCCCATTTGGCCTGTCCACTTCCCCCAGGGTATTCACGAAATGTATGTTGGTGATGGCAGCCTACCTCAGGCGTCAGGGGGTCCAGAACTTCCCCTATCTGAACAACTGATTGGACAAGGGCAGCTCCTGGTCACAGGTGCAGGATCATGTGGTGCTCCTTCTGTCCACATGCACCACTTTGGGCCTGTTGGTAAACAACACCAAGTCCACATTAGTCCCAGTACAATGCATAGAGTTTATTGGGGTGGTCCTGGACGCCTCATCAGCCATAGCCTCCCTCTTACTGGACAGGTTTGAGACCCTGAAGGGGCTCATTGACATGGTCGCAAGGTTTCCGGTGACAACAGCCAGAGTATTGTTTCAGCTTTTGGGTCACATTTTGGCATGCACATATGTAGTGCATCACACTAGACTCAGGATGGGAGCTCTCCAGCTCTGGTTGGCCTTGGAGTTCTCCCAGGCCAGAGACAGGATGGGCAAACTCCTCACAGTGCCTAAGCCAGTGATCACCTCCCTACGGTGGTAGTCCTCCCCGAGAAACATGGTCCAAGGGGTCCTGTTCAGGGGCATGGCCCCGTCACTGGAACTGGTGTCCGACGTGTCAGACCTGGGATGGGAGGCCCATGTGGGGAATGTTCAGATGCAAGGTCTGTGGCCGGCTCAGGATGTGACCCTCCACATAAACATCAAGGAGTTCAGGGCGGTATGGCTGGTGTGCATGGCCTTCTGCTTGCACCTGGAGGGCCAGGTAGTCAAGGTCCTCATTGACAACACATCCTCAACATTCTATATCAACAGGCAAGGCGGGACCCGATCCTCTGCTGCAAAGCCTTCAGGCTGTGGGACTTTTGTATAGCCCACGACATCTGCCTAGAGGCCTTCCATCTGCCAGGCGCGTGGAACGCACGGGCGGATCGCTTGACCAGGGACTTCTCCTCTCAGCACGAGTGGTCTCTCCACCCAGAGGTGGTGCACAGAATTTTCCAAGTGTGGGGAACTCCCCAGGTGGACCTGTTCATGACTCGGCAGAACCGTTGCTGTCCCCGGTTCTGCTCCGGGGGGCTAGGACAGGGTGCTATCTCCAATGTCTTCCTCCTGTACTGGTCAAGCCAGTTTCTCTATGCCTTTCCTCTATTCCCACTGATCGACAAGGTCTGAGAAAAGATAAAGATGGACAAAGCCTGGGTCCTTCTGATTGCCCCGGCATGGCCCAGGCAGCATTGGTACCTCACGGGCCTGGTGGTTGCCCTGCCATGGCCGTTGCCATCCCACTCAGACCTGCTCTCCCAGGATCAGTGCCATCTCCTCTACCCCAATCTAGCCGCACTCCACCTCACTGTGTAGCTGTTCAATGGTTAGGTAAGGAGGAAAGGACACGCTCAAAAGGGGTTCAGTGCATCCTTCCAGACAGCAGGCGGCCCTCCATGTGCCAAGCCTACATGGCAAAGCGGTCTCGGTTTTCCAGATGAGCGGACGAGTGGGGCATTTCCCCAGTGGATGCCCCGATCCAGTTTATTCTGGACTACCTCCTTCACCTTAGAGCCCAGGGCCTGGCACCCTCATCATCCAAGGTGCACCTGGCAGCCATATCGGCCTTCCATCCACCGGTGCAGGGCCACACAGTATTCTCCCATGCTATGACTGGCCGATTCCGTAAGGGGTTGGATTGTCTCTTCCCATATGTTAGGTCCCCAGTCCCGCAGCTTAGCCTTCTCTGGTAATGAATAGGTCTTGGGGGCAAATACAGGCAGGTTTGTGTTATAAGTAGAAATTACAGCTCAACTTTAATAAGAATTTGAGATATCATCTTAGCTTTATGCTACAGGATGTGCAGGGGTCAGCCATTAACAGGGCCCTGTATGTTCCATGATTCTGCATGTCAGGGGTGTATTGTCAAGAGTATTGTATGTAAGACACAGGAGGTAATTGTTCTGCTCCACTCAGCACTGGTGAGGCCTCAGCTGGAGTACTGTGTCTAATTCTGGACACCAGAATTAGGAGCGATGTGTTTACATTGGAGATAGTCTCGAGGACAAGAACAAAAATGATAAAAGATTTTGAAAACCTGACTTGTGAGGAAAGGTTAAAAAACCTGGGCATATTTAGTCTCCAGAAAAGAAGACTGAGGAGGGGGGGGACCTGATAACAGCCTTCAAATATGTTATGAGCTGTTATAAAGAGGATGGTGTTCCACTGTTTTCCATATCCACTGAAGGTAGGACAAGAAGTAATGAGCTTAATAGCTAACACAAATTACTGCAAATGAGGAAAAGCTTTCTAACTACAGTGATAGTAAAATTTTGGAATAGGCTTCCAAAGAAGGTTGTGGAATCCCCGTCTTTGGAGGTTTTAAAGAACAGGTTAAACAAACACATGTCAGGGATGGTCTAGATTTACTTGGTGCTGCCTCAGTGCAGGAGGCTGGACTTAATGACCTCCCGAGGTCCCTTTCAGCCTATGATTCTACGATTACGTGTACAAGTGCACTACATCCACTTACAACTGGTGTTCTACTATATTTTTCCTCATCCACTTTTATCAGTACTGGTTCTTCTGGTTTAAGCTTGGGCCAGTTTCCAGCTGTGTTCTGACAGTTAAAGAAGAAAGCCTAGACCTTTGGGCTTACGTCATTTAAGCAGGATCATGTGGGGTGAAATTTTCTCTCTCAGGGTATGTCTTCACTGCAGAGTTAAATAGAGTTTTGTACACTTGAGTTACTCCTCTTGAGTTAGCCTAGCTCAAGTGAGAGGAGCCACCCTGCAAAATCACACCCAAGCTGTTGTGTCCACACTGGCACTCCATTCACTTGTGTGTGACACTGTAACTTTTGGGAAGTACATCTCATGTTTCTTTGTGCTGCATTAAGCTGAGCCTTTCTTTGAATTCTTTCCCAGTGATGGCGGGAGCGCTTGACTGTCCTTTCTGGGCACATGGGGAATTGTGGAAAGATGTTGGAGGACTAGAGGCGCCCAAGTGGAGTGCAGAGTGGTCATGTCAGCAGCGAATGAGCAGTGCTTGCCCCAACTTTAGCCTATACTTCTGGCAGGACAGCCAACCCAAGTTAAAAGCAGCAGCATGCTCCAGCTGAGAGTTTTTGTGTGCCGATGGGACTCAATTTAGGGGCAACACAACTTATCTTTGCAGCGAAGACAAGGACGTGTATGTTCCATGATTCTGCATGTCTGAATTTGCCTTGAAATAAACAGCCAGTTGTCAAAATAATGAATGCCCAGTCTTCTCTTTTGGGACTGTGAAGAGTTCAAGTGGCAGAACTTAGTACTGATAGTGTTGGTCTCACCTACAGATACTGAGGGATCTAGGATATGCTGTGAACCCCTCCTGGAGACACAGAAGTTATTATGGTTGCTGATATCACCACATGAAATTTTAATCCACTAATAGATTTGGTCAGATGTCTGTGATCCATTATGCAATGTAACCACCTTTTCTTTTTAATTTGAGGAAGTAACATGAGTAGTGACCCTTCCTGCTATATTTATGTGGGACCTTTTCTATGATTCTTGTTTGGAGGAGGGATAAAATGTCATCTACTAGCAGTTTCTCATGAGAGGAGCCCCTGAAGAGGAAAGGTGAAGTGGGAGGTCGGGGGGGTGGGCAGCACAGAGTGAAGCACAGACTCCTTAAAAAGATGAAATTGAGGATGGATCATTATTAAACAATCAGAAGAAAATATTTTTGAATGTTATAAAAGTCATATAAATCTGAAAGCTACATAGAAAAAGAAAGAAGAAACTGCCAATTGAAAAAGGCTGGGACTCTATAAACAAATCAATTAGGTAGATTACAAAAGGGTAATAAGGCAGACTATTGTACCTCTAGTGTTCGAGGTGAGAAAAGGTTGTTTCAGATAACAAACAAAAATAAATCTGTTCATGGATAATTAGTCAAATACAGCTGCACTATTTATAGTAACAATTTATCTAGTAGTGATCCTGTAGCTAGGAATGGTAGAGAAGTTTACTTGGGAGAATTCTTGTTAGAAGTTTAATTTAGAACCTGTCCTTTTCATAGAAATAAAGCTCCTTAACTGGCACATAGGTCTTTTAGAAAAGTGGAAGTGGTGCAGTTCTGATGCACTGGGGAGACAGGATGCCAGGAGCATGTGAAGGGAATTTAGGTACTTCCTACCCCTCTATGGCATATATGTATTTCAAGCGTCTCCCTTTTTGGTATTACCATGGAGAGATAATATGTAAGATGAAGGTGACCAGAAGGTGAGTTCCTAGATATCTCAGTGATGGGTGGCTTAGAAATACTCTAATATACCCTTAAAGGACCACTACTGCCTTTGCTCTGTCCACCTGGGAGATGAGTTGCTACAGCACTGGGAACTGTCAGAGACTGACAGCAAAGTCCCTTTCCCTCAGCGAAACAAATAATTTTGAGGATGGAACTAGTGACAGGAGCCATTTTGGAAGGCAGGAGAGTGAAGCATCATCTCTCTGCTCCTGAGGGAAGAAGGGGAGCTCCAAGAGTCTGATCCTAGGATGGAAAAGCCTGAGTAAAGAACTTTTCACTTTGAAAACAGGTGGCCAAGAATAAAGGAAAAACTGCTTGAAAGGGGAGCACTGCAAGAAAGTCTCTTGGAAACCCTATTATCAGCTAAAGATAGCCAAGAGGCCAGGTGGCTGCTCAACATGGTTTGTGGAGTCCAAGAAGCAAAGCTTCACCCAAGGGACTGTTGCAGAACTGATGCCAACTCTTGTGATTTTATTGTGAATCTTGTGATGTTTTTTTAAAGCGCCACTTTCTGGAGTCATGTGATTACGTGAGAATCTCAACTTTCATATTTTAAAATAGGTAAGTTTCCAGCTTTCATAACTATTGTTATGTCCTAAAAATGTCATTTGCTATTTTTAATGTTGTTTAGTGTAACATCTTTAATGGAATTACCCTGTATTCTCTCTAACCTATGTCTTACCTTATCTCTGCCAGACTGAGTAAATGGGTCTGTTTATTTTGTGACCCCTGAGTATGAGCTACCAATTCTTGCACCACTGCTCACACAGGCTGAGGCTCAGGGCCTGCTAGGACAAGACAGGATTGGTTACAATAGTTGGAAAGTTCATCAGGGTAAGGGAAGAGAGGAGGGCAGTGGATATACAACTATACAGCTTTACCTGTAATTGCTGATACTTGCTGCTGAACACTAGTTACAGGGACTATTGCAGGTTTGGGAGCATGGTAGCAGATCAAGATGGGTCCTTGTGTTGCAAAGACTTGCATCACCTCCCTAGTGCAAAGACTGTGGACTCAGGTTTGACTGGGGTAGTGGGATTTTACCATATGTATAAGTCATCTTTGCAAGCAGATAATTATCACAGTCTTTCTGGAGAACTATTTGTTTTAAACCTAGAAATGAATTAGTTAACCTATATCTCTTGTAGGTTCATTGAATTTATAAATGTATCTGCTAAAATATTGATCAAAAATATTGTCTGTGGGTCACATCCTCAGCTGATGTAAATCAACATCTGACTCTATAAAATCACATTATTAAGTAGAGATTTAATCCAGTAGTACCATGCAATTTTATTATCACATGGCCTATTGTTTTAATTTATGAAGGTGATATTGGATTATGTCAAGGTAAAATGGAATGGAAACACTGCAGTAATGGTATCATTTAGAAGGCAAACAAGTATAACTACAACCCATCACCATTCTTATCTGAAGTTGTGTAAAGGTTTATTTTGGTGCAATGTGTATTACAGGTTAATCCACAGTATACACAAAGAAATGCACCACTTTAAACTTCATTATTTCATGGCACATAGAGTTACACTACAACAGGAGCAAGAGACAAAGCTGTGCCCTGTCTCCCATATAGTTTGCTGCATGGGTAGAACCCATTGACAGTTATTTGTTGACCTTTAAAATAGAATGTCAAGTTCCTTTAATATTCTTTAGTTTAAGACATTCAGGGATTCAAATGAGAATGCTCAGTGAGTCCCCTTGCTGTCCTATGTGGCAATTGGACTAAGTGAAGTCTGGCTGTAAGGAAGGAGAATATATAGTAGGAGTGAAATGTCTGCTCTGCCATTCTATTATTGCTAGTGAGTGGCTAATTCACCCTCACAATCACATCTAATATTTACCAGGTGCTATTAACACATAGTCTACATTCTAGGTATATAATAGGTATATATGTGTGTGTGTGTGTACACACACATATATAACCAGTTCTGGGGTGTGTGTGTATGTGTGTGATATATATTATATATATATATATATATATATTATATATATACATACACCCAGAAATGGACACAATACTTCAGTTAAGACCTCATCAGCGCAGAGTAGAGTGGAAGAATTACTTCTCATGTCTTGCTTACAACACTCCTGCTAAATACCTCCCAGAATAATGCATGCTTTTTTTGCAACAGTGTTACACTATTGACTCATATTTAGCTTGTGATCCACTATGACCCCAGATCCCTTTCCCCAGTACTCCTTCCTAGGCAGTCATTTCCCATTTTGTATGTGTACAAATGATTGTTCCTTGCTAAGTGGAGTATTTTACATTTGTCATTATTGAATTTCATTCTATTTACTTCAGACCATTTATCCAGATTGTTCAGATCATTTTGAATTATAATCCTATCCTCCAAAGCACTTGCAACCCTTCCCAGCTTGGTATCATCCACTAACTTTGTAAGTATACTCTTTGTGCCATTATCTAAATCACTGAAGATATTAAACAGGGCTAGACCCAGAACTGATCCCTGCAGTTCCCCACTTGATAGGCCATTCCAGCTTGACTGTGGCCCCCTGACAACTACTCTCTGGGAATGGCTTTCCAACAGTTATTCCCCCACCTTATAATAGCTCCATCTAGGTTGTATTTCCCTAGTTTGTTTATGAGAAGGTCATGTAAGACAGTACCAATAGCTTTACTAAAGTCAAGATATCTATACGACTCTATATTTCTAGTGCATTAGACTTAAACAACTGGGAGGCTAAGCATTGGTATAGGTATCCATGTGGGCCAGATCCTCTAGTGTAGCTAGTGCAAGCTGGGGTGGGAAGGAATACAAAGGTACTCACCCAAGCACTCCCCTGATCCTAGGGCTATTGTGCGCAGAGTCAGTACTCAGGCATAGGTTAAAACAGACCTAAAGCTACCTAGCTAAGCAGATAGATCCTTTTGCAGATGCAAGATTATTTCCAACAGAATGTTGGAGGGTGCTTTGTTCAATCTGGTTTCAGATTATTAGTATATTAATTGAGCTTCAGCCACTTGCCAGGAGAAATGTAATTTTATCCTCCATGTCAGGGATTACAACCCCATGCAGTCTTCTGCATAATTATCAGGCATACTAACCAGAAGCTAGTGACTCCAAAACGAGTTCAGCTGATTGAATTTGCTGTGCTGAAGTGAACAGGTAAATAGAGCACTGTAGTTGGTCTTTTCAAGTGACAGAACAAAGAGATGCTGCAGGGCACCAATGCAAATAAGCAGAAATCAGGACCTAGCACAATCTATTCTGGAAACAATGCTCCTCAGTGGGTTGCACGTTCAAATGCCCTGGCTCATGCTAGTAACGAAAAAATAACAGGAAAAAAAAATATAGTCTCCTTCACAATGATTTACTAAAACCAAAATGCCTTAAAGGTGAGTTAACAAAGCAACATGGAAGTGATTTAAAGGCACATTGTGAAGGCTTGTAGGATTTAAAAAAAACAACAGAAAACAGTCCACTGGTTGGTTTACTTTTCCGTTGCCCGTGTTGATATTTTTACTGGAAGTATCCATCCTTTTCTGCAGCTGATTTTTATTCTGAGTCTTAAATAAAGTTGGCCCTTGCATTTTTAAAACCATATTTCTCTGAGTCATAGTGTGGACTGGCCCATTAACGGAGTTGGCATCAGGAAATATCCTGTGCCTAATTATCCACCTCCCAGGTTTAAGTCTGGACAGTTGCCTGAGTGAGGTGATAAAGCATCACATGATAGTACACCGGACACCATGCTTCCTGTAAGAGGGAGTCTGCTATGGCACCTAGATAATAAAGGATACCTCGGTAGAAAGGAGGTAAAATCTGCTGCAGTGAAGGGTAATCGTAAAGAACTGTTGGGAGATTCTCTGCAGTGGACTAGGCAGAAAGGCTAAAAAATGGCCAAAAACGGCTTGCAAAGGGCGGGAAATTTTTCAGAGAGGCCTGGGGCCTGGAGTGGGACTGGAAAAATTTCCCAGCTCAGAGGGAGCTGAGAAAAAATTGATGCTGGAAGTTCAGATACAAGAGTAATTGGGAATCCCTGAGTTAAGGGATTTATTGGACTGTGAAACCTTGATGATTGGGAAGCGTGGAGGAGAAATAAAACCTTTGAATCCCGAGCTGAGGTTGAAGAGTTGAAAATATTTAGTTGGACATTTCCTTGCCCTGGGAAAGGGAGTTGCCTATATGGTAGCCTATTTTTAGTTGGTCTGAAACTAGCCCATCAAAGAATGGAAGAGGGGAAACTGAGGAACAGAGCACTTCATACCCAGGTAATCCAGTCATATGTGGCAATAGGAATTTGCAGAGTGAGGCAGTTACCTGGGGGCCAGGTTATGCCCAAAGTTCTGTGCATTGAGGAAGCCTCCTGAAACTGGATCTTGTGAAAGTAGAATGAGTTATATTGTAGAAGTAGAATGAATTAAAGAAATGCCCCTCTGCCATGTACATTGGCCAAACCAGACAGTCTCTACGCAAAAGAATAAATGGACACAAATCTGACATGAGGAATCATAACATTCAAAAACCAGTGGGAGAACACTTCAACCTCTCTAACCACTCAATGACAGACTTGAAGGTGGCAATTTTGCAACAAAAAACACTTCAAAAACAGTCTCCAAAGAGAGACTGCTGAATTCAAATTAATATGCAAATTAGATACAATTAACTTAGGTTTAAACAGAGACTGGGAATGGTTGGGTCATTACACTAATTTAATCTATTTCCCTATGTTATGTTCTCCTCACACCTTCTATGGGTCATTTCAATTATTACTTCAAAGGTTTTTTTTCTTCTGCTGACGATAGCTCATCTCAGTTGATTAGACTCTTCCTGTTGGTATGCCATATTTCCACCTTTTCATGTTCTCTGTATGTATAAATATCTCCTGTCTGTGTGTCCATTCTATGCATCCAAAGAAGTGAGCTGTAGCCACGAAAGCTTATGGTGAAATAAATTTGTTAGTCTTTAAGGTGCCACAAGTACTCCTGCTCTTTTTTCAGATACAGACTAACACGGCTGCTACTCTGAAACTTTGCTAATAAACAGAGTGATCTGACAAATTGTAAGTCCTGAATCCAGGGCCGGCGCTTCCATTGAGGTGAACTAGGCAATCGCCTAAGGAGCCAGGATTTTCGGGGGGCAGCATTTTGCCGGGGCGGGGTGGCAAGCGGCTCCGGTGGACCTGCCGCAGTCATGCCTGCGGAGGGTCCTTTGGTCCGTGGCTCTGGTAGAGCTGCCGCAGGCATGCCTGCGGACGGTCTGCTGGTCCTGCACAGCTCCAGTGGACCTCCCGCAGGCACGGCTGTGGCAGCTCCACTGGAGCCGCGGGAGCGGTGCGCGGGGCAGCGAAATGGCCGTGCGCCTAGGGCGCAAAAAACTCTAGTGCCGATCCTGCCTGAGTCTGACTTTGACAATCCCTTCTGTTTCTATACCTAATAGGCACTCCATGTTGTATCTATGGTTAAAAAAAGATGTGTAAACTCTGTAGCTAGACTCTGTGGGTAAGGAGTTTGCTGCTCCCATTTGTTGGTGAAAAGGGGGAAGTATGGCTACAGAGAACTTCATTTGCATAACCTTTCTACCCAGAATTCTTTCAGCGACACTTCGGGAGTCACCATAACTTTTTCACAAAGTCAGAATTATTTGGGTAGCAGAACTGAACCAAGAGGGGAAATAGGGAGGAGTGTATCCCTGGTAGCAAGGAGTATGCTCCAGGGTATTTTATGCTACTGGCTCCCCAGTGCTGAGAATGCTGTACTGTTGGGAGGGTTTTTGATGGGAAACAACACAGAGGACAGTAGCAGAGCTGAATGAAGCTTGGTGAACCTTTCCAACTCAGCCACTAAACAAAGCTAAAATCATTATAGCTGAGTTAAATGGTGGAGCCTCAGAACAGGACCAAGCAGCACTTCCCAGAGGAGTGGAGAGAGGCCTGCATGATTGTGCTTCAGGACTCTTGGACTGCACCATACCTATGGACATCAAACCATCAGTGGGATTTAGTGGATGGACATGGGGGAAGTGATGTGGTAAAGGGACACTTGCCTATTGGTGGGTGGAGAGCTAAATTAATGGATGCTATAAAAGTTACCACAGGGGAATATTTTATTTATCATTCATATAGATAGATTGTTGCTGGGTTTTCCCAAATTGAGGCTGTGTTCCCTTCCCCCCCCCAACATTTTCCTTGTTTCATACACGGAGTGTAAGTGGGGAAGTATTGACTATTAAGGGTGCCCAGGAATGTATCTAGTGATCCCAGAAATTCTGGGTGGGGCCAGAGGTGTTTCTTACTTTTAAGAAGGACCATGAGCTAATTGAACCTGGCCTTTGCCAGAAACTCCTGATAGAAGATTTAGATTTGGGGGGCTTGTTCAAGATAGTCTGGGTTAGTACCCACTGCAAGTATATCCTGAGTAAACTATTAATTTGGGAAAGCAACACATTTTTGAAAAATATAATTTGCAAAATGGTAATAAATATGTTGGAGGATTGGTGCACAAAATGCATATAGCCTCCAAGAAATTGCTTTTAATAACAGAGATATCTGAGGCATACTATGAGGGCTCAAGCAAAACTGCATGGAATGTCTGAGCAGGTGCCATCATGGCAGTTTGTATTTAGGAGAGAGAATGATGCCTATGCAGCATTATGGGTGCTGCTAGTTGAAATGGAAGCCTCAGAAGTTACAAATGAAATAGCGGTGCAAGGTGGCTTGTGCAAACTGCTTGCCTCTGGAATTCAACCCTACACCTGCATGAAATGATGAATTTTTAGAAAAGATGCCAGCCGTTTTAGTGAAAAAGGGAAAGACTATGGCTGACATCCCAACTTGATTAGTTCCTAATCTGCCATCCCCACCCACTGATTGTGCTGTGTTGCTTTATGTGAGCCAGGGCCCTGCCCATCATTAGAGAAGGCTGTACAACCTCATCCTAAATCAGCCCCCATTGAAAGTTAAGGAGTATTATCTGAAGATGAGGTCACAGTATCTGGTGAAGAGGGTTTTGGATCATGGTTAGAACATATAATAGCTCTGTTTCATACAAGACTACGTGCTTGCAAGCTGGGAAGGGGCTGGAGACAGAGGTATTTCTTAGTTTTAATGCTATTTGTTAACCACCTGGCAAAAGGATTACAGATGCTAGGTGTGACCCTGGCCAGTTAGAATTACTGGGCTAATTGGATGAAACAATTATTAAAAAGAGAATTATAAACAAACTAGATGAACACTGTATTACAAGGCTAAATCAGCATAACTTCTGTAAAAGGAAATCATGCTTTTCTAAAGACCCTACTCAAAGAAGTACGTAAGTATGTGCTTCAGTGGGATTTAAATGTGCTTAAGTGCTCTGCTGAACTGGGGCCTAAGCTACTAGACTTCTCTTGAGCATGTCAACAAAGTAGTGGTAAAAGGGAATTGGCTGACATAACTTGTTTGGACTTTAAAAATCCTTTGTTGAGGTCCTTCACTAGTCTGCTAAGGTAACTAAGTAGTCATGAGGTCAGAGAAGAGCTATAGAGTAGAAACTGCCTGGGGGATAGAAAATAAAAAGTAGGAATGAGTGGTTGACTTTCAACAAAGCTAAAGGATAACAGTGTGGTGCCCTAAGGTTCTGTACTAGGGATGTTGGCTATATTTATCTGTAAAAGGGGTGAACAGCAAGTTGGCACTTTTTTCACCTTGCCTCTAATATAAACACTTATTAAAGAGTCCCATGTTTTGTTTTGTTTTTAAATCCTGACATAAAAAAAACAATATGCCCCCTACACAGTTTTCCCTCAGAAAGAAGATGAGCAACACATGGCAGATGTAACAGTCATGGTGATTAATTCACACTGGAAGATGCTCAGATCCAAATCAGGATTAGGGCATTTTAAGAATCTGTGATGTAGCGTGATGGTGCTTTGTGATAAGACTATGGCTTTGCACAATTCTCTAGCTTAGTGTCACGAGGAAAAAACCCTTTGCTATTCTTTATTTCATTTCACTTTGCATCTCTAAAACAAAGTGAAGAGGGAGGCTTTTGTACCTTAACATCCCTGAATGGTGGCTTTTGTGCATTGAATTTCCCATCACATGATTCAGATTGGATATTAATAAATAATCTATTTACAAACCTTAATACTTTCACTGACTGGAGAGTTGCATAAAAATATAAATTGAGCATTAGTCTTATCTTATTTCTCATACATAAAACTCTCACATCTACACAAAGAGTGCCCCACAGCCCAGACCCATTTTAGGGGAGGCCAAAACAAACTAAAAGGGAAATAAGCCACTTCAGATTTACTTGGAAGAACGTTACAGATGAACTACGGAATGTATCAATACGCAGAGCATTCTGAATTACAGCCCCTTCATGGAAGAAGCTCTGCTGTAGGAGAGGTGTACATTTGTGTCTCTGTGTGTGTGTATACATTCTTTACATGAGCTCTTAACAGGCTCTCCCTCCCATTCTCTCAGGATAAACATGGACATTTAGCAGTTCCAACTCTGCTGCTATCAAATTCTGTAAGAAGGCAGTGGAACAGATGCTTCCCTTATCCAAAGTAAGGTTCTATGGTCTGTTCCTGCACTCTTTGAAATCAATGTCAAAACTCCCATTGACTTTAATAGGAGAATGATTTGGCCCTTACTTAGTAATCGTACAATAAACATCCTTGAAGTGACACTCCAATAGTTATTTCTGGCCAAGCTAACAGGATGCGATAGCAGACTTGCTTTCATTTCTGTAATAAATTTCATCATGAATACTGGTATTAAAGGACAATCTTTATTTTCAAAAGAAAATGGCAAAAGATCCTGGTTATCTGACCTCACACACTTTAATTAGAATAGTCACATTATCAGTGAATATCTAATCATCCATATTACACTTCACTCGTGCAGCTGAATAAAAACTAGATGACAAGGAATATTAAAAGTAGCCACACACCACTCTGAATAATTGCTTTTTTTTTTTTTTTAAGCATCTTTGAGTTTTGTAGCCAGTGGACACAGATTGAAGTTCTAGATTTTATGGAGCCATCAATATTGAACATTCAGAGAACTAGGAGAAGATTCAAGATCTCCTGGAAAAAAAAATCTGACGTAGAAGAGAGCACAATATGGCTGAAAAGTTACTTTTGTGCATAGAATTTTTTTTTTAATTTATGACAGTTTGTACAGATAGTAACATCCCAAACAAAGTCAGTTCACTTGGATTTCACTCAGTGCTGCAGCTGAATTTTCTCGAGATATTTCCTTGTTTCATATCTTTTGAGAAACATCTATTCCTCCACCCTGATGTCAGGTCAGGCATGTAAGGCTTGTTAGTGGTAACACACAAACCAGCATAACCAACTACAGATCAGGTGCTCGGTAACTAAATTGGGAACCCTACCACTCACCGAGTAGTTAGGGCTTTGCCAGATACTCCTTTGTGGATGTTTTTTCATTTCAGTGGGTAACTATCTGTTGCTATTGCTTTCCAGCCAATTCTTGGTTGAACAAAGGCTAAGAGAGAAAACCGTGAACCAAATACACTGCAGAGAAAGCATTAGGCAGTTGGCATGGCAACTCATGTCTTGATCCTCCAAGCCTTGGATCAAGTCAGTACCATTGAGAGGGGGGATTTGGTCCTAAGGCAAGCTTCTGCCTCCTTATTTTTCTGCGTAGGTATATGTGCCAAAGATATGGATACAATAGTCATACGGCGCATGCTGGGACTCTGGTGGCAGCAGTCTGAGTGACTAAGCAGCCCTGTCAGGCTTGAAATTAACCATTTTTAAACTTGCTTGTAGGAATGCGAGGATAATGTGTGAGGATATGTCAAACCAAATCTAGAGGAGGTCAGTGGCCCTAGAAAGACTGTTGTCATTGGTAGAGAGTTGGAGAATATGAATATCAATGTAGCAGTCTTCTCTGAAAGCAGATTAGTTGACACAGTCTCTCTACATAAGATGCATCACACCTTCTTCTGGCACAGAAAAAGAAAACAGGACCAGTGCAAACGTGGGTTAAGTTTAGCAGTCAAAAATTCATTAGCATCCACAGGTGAATGTCCCATTGCAACATCAGAACCATCATTAAAAATATCTATTATGGGTGTCTTTGCTACTTGTGCTGCAACATTTTCCTCAACCTCTGAAGAGAAGGAATTGTTCTATCAGCAACTCAACAGCATCATCAGAAAGCTACAACAGGGTGAGCAACTCTATACGTACAGGGAGACTTCAACATGAGAGTTAGCTCAGATTATGAGATGTGACTGCTAGGTATTGGCCACCATGGAGTGGGAAAAATGAATGACAAAGGGCAAAGACTACTGGAGCTCTGCAGCCACCAGGTACGTTACCAACACCTACTTCCAAGGTGGTCACCACCGGAAGGTCCAGTGAAGAGACTCCAAATCTGTACATTAGCACCAACTGGATTTAATTATCACCCACAGAAAACACCTATCCTATAGGTTGTCTTCCATATTCACAGCTTTCACAGTGCATGTCACAGACTTTGTACTTGAATGCTGTAAAATAAGGATTTTACTAGGGAAATTCCATCATATCAAACAAAGCTGTTGCCCATTCACTAACATAACACCACGAAATACTCAAGGAAAGTATCTCCAATTCACTGCAAATCTCAGGAAAGCTATGTCATCCATTGCACCTTTCCTGAATGCTGATGCAGCATGGATCACACTCATAATAAATATCCACATAGCTGTGACCTTAGCTTTTCGGTAAAAAAGACAATATAAGGTAAAGACTGTTCTGCAAACCATTCTGAAGAAATGCTTCCAGTTACTGAACCAAACACACAGCACATCTACTAGAACATGAACCTCTCTCCGGAGACATTTAATATCCTCAGAGTTACCAAGAGTTCATCGCAGTGAACAACAAGGCAATGTGCTCAGTCATATTAGCTTGAGCTGAGCAGGAAGACATAAATGAATTTTGAGAATGGAGATCTAACAGGTATGTATAATGGAATCAAGAAACCAATAGGTCCTTCAGCCAAGAGGATTCCTTGTTCAAATCTCTCAGTGGAGACAATCATCATTAACAGAAGGAAACAGATCCATCTTTGGGTAGAATACTATCACAAACTCTATTTACATGAAACCATTGTTTCTGAAGTAGTGCTAATGCAATATCCAGGCTCCTGACCATCAAAGTCTTGATACAGAACCTTCTATAAATGACCCTGAAAAAGCAATCAAATCCCTAGCACCAGGAAAAGCTGTAGGAAGAGATTGAATTTGAGCTGAAGTACCAAAACATTGACATGCTGTGCTTAAACATCTGCACAATGTCACACTTACCTGCTGGAGGGATACAATGAGACATGAAGGATACCAGCATCATAACTTGTACAAAAGTAAAGGAGATTGAGTGATTGCAACAATTACAGAGGAATTTATCTCCTTAGAGTTGCTGGCAAGACATTCACATATGTCATTCTCAAAAGACTGGATGTTCTTGTTGAACGTGAACATCCAGAGAGTCAGTAGATCAACTATCTATGTGGACTTCATGCTAAGGCAACTACAGGAAAAGTGTCAAGAACAAGGAAAATCTCTCTTCATGGATCTCACAAAGGCTTTTGACCTGGTAAGCAGAATGGGCCTTCTCCAAGTGTTAGAAAGAATTGTTTACTCCACAATCCTCAGTCTCATTCAATCTTTCCATGATGGCATGAAGACTACAGTCCAGTGGTGTCAAACGTGGATGTGTTTTGGCACCTACACTCTTCTGTATATTTTCTCTCTGCCACTTCATCTTGCTTTCTCATCTAGCATCAAATGTGTACACCTCCAAATGAGATCAGATTGAAAACTTTCACCATTGCACATCTAAGAGCAAAAAGCAAAAAGTCAAGCACCTCTGGTTTTCTGAGGCAATAGCACTATATAAATTATGTAAATATTCTGTTTGGAATGTAACAGCAACATGCACACAGTGAAGAGGTGCTTCAGCAATTTTACAATAGCTTTGTACTAGATTGTGATAAATTTGGACTAACCATTAGTCTAAAGATGACAATTATTATAGCACAAGGTATGTTGACTATGCCTGAATTGGATCAACTGTATTGGATATCTTACCTCTAGATCAGTGGTCCCCAAATTTTTTGATCACAGTCCCTGGGGGGCAGGACAGGGGAGGCGGCACTGTGCTCCAAGGGTGGGGTAAGTGGGACAGGACAGGGGAGCCGCTGGTACTTTTCTCCACCAGAGCCATTGCTGAGTGCTCATCCAGGCGCCAGCAGCAGCTGCTGCTCTTCGCACCCCCCAGTGGCAGAGACTGGTTACTATGGGTAACCTGGCAATCCTAAACTGTGGCCGTGTGGAGAGTGGCAGAGGAGGCCGGGGCTGGGTTAGGGCTGAAATGGAGCTGTGGGCAGAGCGGAACTCCCTAACTTCCAACCCCAATGAGTCTGGCCTGGCCCTGCCGTACCCCGTGGGATGTTCCTCTGCACCCCCATATGGGACTGCACCCCACAGTTTGGGGACCACTGCTCAAGATGATGAGCTTAATAATCACAATGGAAAGGCAGCTACCACTTTAGGCCAACTGAACAAGTGTGGTGTGCAATAACAGGAAACTAACAGGAATCTGAACATCAAGGTATGGGTCTAACGAACGTGTGTTCTGAGCACACTGCTGTATGGTGGTGAGACCTAGGCCACCTACAGCAGGCATAAGAGAAGGATAAACAACTTCCACCCTTGCTGTCTTCACCATATTATAAATATTAAGCAAGAAATAAATTCCTGGCATTGAAGTACTTGAGGAAACAAAACTGCCAAGCCTAATCACTGTTCTCAAGAACAGACACCTCCATTGGTTTGGCCATCTGCACTGAATGGATGATGGACAGATTCTGAAGGCTCTTCTGTACAGAAAACTTATGGATGCTCCAAAGCCCCTGGGTTAACCTTGGCTCAGATTCAAGGATGTTTTCAAGAGGGATCTGAAAACTTTTACTATTGATATTAGAATGGGGAAAGATGCAGCTAGCAACAGGCCACAGTGGAGGGCTGCACTGCACCAGGGAGTCAAAGAGGCTGAAGAGAGGTGTTTGAGAAAGAAGAAAGTGAAGAGGAAAGTGTAGCAGGCCTCAAGTGACAGTAGTGCACAACTTCCTCCTCTGGTTCTGTGCAATACTTCAGGGCTATTTGTGGTAAGGAGGTTTGCTCAAGAATTGTACTTCCTTCCCACTCACAAAACAGAAGCATGACACACAATAACTAAACTACTTTGGCGCTTACACCATTGTGTTTCATGATGAGTGGCTACTATATTCCCCTCACTCCTCCAGCCAAACCCAATGAAAACAGCAGCTACTCTGAATCTCTAAAAATAAAGGTGACTGTGTCTCATGAAGAATGCCCACAAATCGAGGCAGACAAAATCAGAGGATGCTTCTGCAAAATTTACTTCCAGTGCCTTGGCCAAGGCCATTCCAGTGATTCAATATTTATATAAAACAGTAATAAATACCTGCACTTATATTACACTTTTACTATTCCATGATTGAAACACTGATGATGTTTAAATATTGCATACATAAAATATTCCTACATGAAATAATTGATTCTCTCAATATCCCTGACAAGTATGTATGTATTATATTTACTTTATGGATTAAGAAATTGAGGCAATTTTTACGGTAATAGTTGGTCCAGCATTCATATCTTCACATCTTAATGAAACAATGCTATGTTCCATGTCCTGGCAAGTACTGCACATTACATGATATCTATTACCTTTGGCATGCTTTCATTACGATCGTGCAAGCCTGTTACTACTTTTAAAGATAATAGAACACAGTAAAAGCAGGGTGTTGATTTGATTCAATATTTCTTACTTCCAGTATTGGACCTCAGATAATTATCTATTGAATATTTCTTCTAGAAGTTACCCCCAGCAGTAGAATTGTTCTGAAAGCAGTTAATGTGGTCAGGATCACAGTATCTAGGATGTAGGTCATAAGGAATCTCTGGAGGATTATTTAAAACCCTATCACCTCCTAATAAGAAACCTTACTTTGCAGGAAGGCTACATAAAGCTCCCTTTGGAATGTTGCTTACAAACTAGCTGGTAAGGTTTTTTATTCAAGTGCAGGAACTGAGCACGCTACATACGATAGGCCTCACACAGATGAGGATCAAAGAACCAGATTTGGTGTATGAACTTAGTAAATGTGGTACACTACCAGTTCACATGCTCTTTTATTTACACTTTTTTTATTTTCTGAAAAGGAGATGAAATTGTATAAAGAGGTAAGGAAATCTGGAGCCATTCATTTCCAGGTCACTGGTTTGAACCTGGCCTAAGCTGTCAGCGTCTGAACTTCATTACCGCAGATTGCTGTCTGATGTGTAAAACGAGTTAGTGGTGGTCTCAGTCCAGTTCTACCTAGGTACTTACAGCTCAGCACCAGTTCTAGTTATTCACATCTTAAAATCCATGGACAAAGCTAGCAGCAACTGACATCCTTGTTAGCAGGGTTAGCAAAGAACAAGGACTGAATGAATGTGGTGATTTTCTCACCTATAAAAGCAATCAGGGTCATAGCTGAGGTGTATTGTACAATGAAAACTTTCTGACATATTTCTTCCACAAATTGCAAAGGTTCTGATTTCTAGTGCTCTCTGGTACCTTTCATGAACATTTGTCATTCTTTTTTAAAATAAGAAAAAAAGAAAAGAAAAGATGTTTACTGCTCTCAAAGGAGTAGTTTTGGAGAACTTCCATAGGCATTTGGACAAATATACACATATGCTGCTTATTGGGTGGCCAACTTACTATTTTCCCTATCTGGGAAAGTGACCCAAACAGCAGCTGAGACTAAACTGCAACATTTTATGAAATATGCATATTGATTTTAACAAAGGCAAGCTTTCAGATAAAAAACTCTTTGAACCATATTCAGTGTACCAAAAACTAGCTTTCCTGACTTTGATCATAAAAGGTGCAGAAGATCTTGTCAGAGATGAAATACAGCAGTGAAGAGAGGTGAAAAATGAATGAAGTGACAGAGCGCGGGTTGAGCTTTGTTATCCTGGCTGTACAACACTGGAAACAAGCACTTCTTGCTAATATGATGGAACAGCTCAACAGTTTTCAAGCACAAAGACTTCTTGAGGGAAAATTCAATAAGTGAGTTAAGAATACCAAACAGTAATCAGGCCTTGGGGAAGCAACAGTATTGAAACACAACTTTTTTGACAGTTTTGAGTGTAGCTCTGGTGGTCTGTTTCAGAATCTGTCAAAAAGATGATAACTGGACTTAGGAGTCTAGTTTGATTCTTAAACCAAATAATCCGGCTGCCTCTTTGGTATTAGTGCCTCTAGCAATTTAGAAAATGCTGCTTTTTGAAATGGAAGAGATGTTAACATAGAAATATGACTATGGTAAATGTGGACTAACTAATTTTATGATGCTTTATCACATCCTCACTGAAATGGGATTGGATAATTAAAGCATCTGAACTAAAATCAACAGAACTTGACTCCTATAGCAATGAACAAGCATCAGAAATTTTTGCATCAACACTGATGTGAAAATTAGCAAATCCCATTCCTATCATTAGATATTAATTAGTTTTTTTTAAACCATAAAACCCCATGTCACCTACCCCAAACTCCAAAATAAAAGATAAGCAATTTGGTGTACATCCCACCTCCAGCCTACAGTTATTGTACATTACAGATGGGCTCTGATAGGAAAGGAAATCCAGTGAAATCATGACTAAGACACCAATGGACTGTAACAGACTATTAGGGAGGATCTTGTGGTCAATAGCATCAAATATGTAGACAAACAGCCTAGCACAATACAAAATATTGTGACCTGACTTGCCTCATTCTTGCAGTAAAACCCATGGGAGAGTTTCTGGGTGGATGGAAACTGCAAGTTTCCCCATCAGCAATTCCTTCATCCAGAGGTCAAGGTTTGCTTCACCTTCCTACGGAGTTCAGCCCTCAAATTCTGTGGCTCTCCTGGAGTCCATCAGAGGTCAAGGCTACCTGCAACCCGTCTGCAGTTCTTCCCACTACAGTAGAATTCCATTGAAATCATGCTGCCCCAGAGGGTGTGTCATAAACAGAGAGCTAAGGGTTAATGTTTTTTTCACCTGTAAAGGGTTAACAAAGGGAACCAAACACCTGACCAGAGGACCAATCAGGAAACCGGATTTTTCAAAGCTCGAGGGAGGGAATGTTTGGGTCTGTGTCTTTGTCTGGCTCTCAGCTATGAGAGGGGATCTTTTCTATCTGTAAGCTTCTAATCTTCAGTTTCAAAGTTGTAAGTACAAAGGTAGAAAAAACAATAGGCTGTTATTGTTTTTTTTGTATTTACATGTGTGTAGTTGCTGGAATGTTTAAATTGTATCTCTTTTTGAATAAGGCTGTTTATTCATATTTTTCTTTTAAGTAATAGCCCTGTGTATTGTCAACTTGATGCAGAGATCATGTTCATGTGTTTTTTCTTTCTTTTTTATATAAAGCTTTCTTTTTAAGACTTGTTTGAGTTTTTCTCTCTGGGTAGGCTAAGGAACGAAGGGGAGGGGAATTCTCTTTGTGTTAGATCTACGGAGGGTAAAGCTCTGCAGCACCAGGGAATTGGTGGGAGGGGGAAGAGAGAGAGAATCATTTCTGTTTCCTTGTATTTGGGGTTTGTCTCTTTGTGGAATAGAGGAGACATGCTTCTTGGTATTGTGATGTAAAGAGATTGCATCAGTACTCTCAGGTTAGCCCAGAGAGGAAAGTCTGGGTGGGAGAGAGAGGGGGAAGGGAAGTGGGTTATTTCCCTTTGTTGTGAGACTCAGAGTCTCTGAGTCTTGGGGTCCCTCCAGGGAAGGTTTTGGGGAGACCAGAGGGAGCCAAAACCCTGGAATTTTTGGCTGGTGGCAGCGAGATCAGATCTAAGCTGGAAATTAAGCTTAGAGGGGTTCATGCAGGCACTCAGATTTTTGGACGCTAAGGTCCAGATTTGGGAATTATGCTTATGATAGGGTGGATTGCAAGATTTGTGTTTGTGTGTGTGTTTGTCTGTAGTGAAAGTAATTAAGTCTTGGGTGGGGGCAGGCTATTGAAAAAGGTAATGCAGCCTGAAGTTTGCTATCTGCTAATTAGATTTCCAATTCTAAGTCCTGTCAGATTCTTTTGCTGTTCCTGGATTTCTAGGGAGGAGTGGTAGTCAAGAATGTTCTTTTTCCATCTTCATTTTGCAATGATGTTGTGATGTCCCTTTAGATGTGAGCCTCACCAGTCATCCAGGCCTTTCTCACCAACAGGTATGGATTGCTGCAATGCTGTCTACATAGGACTACCCTTGAAGACCAGAAACTTCAGTTACTGCTGAATTCTATTGCCAGTGATCTAAGAGCATTTCTTGCAAGTTACACCTAGAATTCACTGAATTCAGATTAGTTTCCAGATATATTTTTAAAGTGTTGACATTTCAAAAATCAGTTAACTTTGCTACATGACAGTTACCTATCACATCATTTATGGCACATAAACACTTCAAAGTCAAGGATGTAAGTGTTGTATGTTTCTTTTCAAATATAAAGAAATGCAGATTTTATCATAACTCAACAACTTTATCTCTGACCCACTGATTGTTGCTGGGTTTTACTGTATTTTTGTTAGCTTGACATTGTTATTTAAAATGGGGTTTTTTGTGTGTTTTTTTGAGGGATGCTGTTAAATGGAAAATAAATTATTTAATATATTTACCAGCACAACACTAGAACCATGATTCTTTACCTCCAGAATCCCAGGCCTCAACTGCCTGAGCTTGAAGCAGATCTCTGTTGGCTATCCAAAAATAACCCTAACATGCTAAGCTGCAACCAATTACTAGAGACCGACATGCTTGTGTTAGCATTCTCTCTCTCTCTCTCATGCATACATATATTTAGTGTTATTCATTTATCTGTTAAGAACATATGAAAATTACTATCATGGGAGCTAGATCCCCTGACCACTGATTTAAAAAATTTAGGACAAAAATAATTAACAAACCACAACAGCAGCACATTTCTGATTGGAAAGTTGACAGAAAAGGAACTACACCTCTACCTCAATATAAGACTGTCCTCGGGAGCCAAAAAAATCTTATCGTGTTATAGGTGAAACCACATTATATCAAACTTTCTCTGATCCACCGGATTGCACCCCCCACCCCAGGAGCATTGCTTTACCACATTATATCCGAATTTGTGTTATATTGGGTCATGATATATTGAGGGAGAGGTGTATTTTGATCCATGGTAGAGAAGAATTCTTGAGTCAAGAAGCCCTTGTCATGGCTTTAGGAAAGCTTCAGGGGTTCAGGGAACCACTCAAAAACACACTTAGCTTTAAGCATGTGTGTAAAGCACACTGAAGTCAATGCTGCTCCCTTGGGGCCTAATCCAACACCCACTGAAGAGTTTATACCTACAAACGCTCCTGTTGCTTCAAGTGGGATTAAGCAGAATCTTAAAGATAAACTTGAGCTAAATGCTTTCCTGAATCAGGGCCAGAAGTCATCCTTGCCAGAAGCTGTCTTTCTTACACATCATGGGCCTGATGCAGCTCCACTTAAGTCAGAGAGTATGTCTACACAGCAAAGAAAAATCTAGAACTAGCTCATGCTAGCTAACTCAGGCTTGCGGGGCTTGGACTCTGGGCCTGTTTCATTGCTGTGTAGATTTCCAAGTTTGGGCTAGAGCCTGAGCACTGGGATCCTCCCAACTCACAGGACCTAGAGCCTGGGCTCCAGCCCGAGCTCATATGTCTACACAGCAGTGAAACAACCCTGCAGCCTTGAGCCCCACCAGACCCAGCCAGCTGGCTCGGTTCAGCTGTGGATGTATACTTGATGTGTAGACATTGTGACAAAGTTCCTCCTCTAACTTGGTGGGTCCTGCGCTTATTGATGGATTTGCTCGCCTCATGGATTCACCATGTGGGTTGGAAAACAGCCCAGAGACCTTCCCCTCTGGTAGAAGTCCACAATCAAGGTCAATTCCTCCTGTGTCTGATCAGGAGTTGGGAGGTTTGCGGGGAACCCAGGCACATCCTTTACTCCAGGTTCCAGCCCAGGGCCCTGCGGACTACAGCTGTCTAGAGTGTCTCCTGGTACAGCTGTGCGACAGCTACAACTCCCTGGCCTACATCCCCATGGCCTTCTCCCAACACCTTCTTTATCCTCACCACAAGACCTTCCTCCTGATGTCTGTTAACACTTGTACTCCTCAGTCTTCCAACAATATGTCTTCTCACTCTCAGCTCCTCACATGCACACTATAAACTGAAGTGAGGTCCTTTTTTAAACTCAGGTGCCCTGATTAGCTAGCCTGTCCTAATTGATTCTAGCAGTTTCTTAATTGGCTCCAGGTGTCTTAATTATCCTGCCTGTCTTAATTGGTTCTAGCAGGTTCCTGATTACTCTAGTGCAGCCCCTGCTCTGGTCACTCAGGGAACACTACTCATCAAGTGACCAGTATATTTGCACTCTACCAGACTCTTGTACCCCACTGGTCTGGGTCTGTCACAACATACTCAGTGTGAGCTTTTCTATAGATATCAGTGGGTAGTGGATCAGGCTCCAAGAAAGCTGCAGATTGAGCACTTCTGCTCATTTTAGCTGCAGCGCTATGAGTTGGAAGGAGGGAATGTCCCTCAGTTGGAATGATTCCAGGCCATTTAAGATACCATACAGGGAGGGATCCTGCTCTTGCTGATGTCAATGGGATTTGGATTGGGTACAAAAACTAACCATAACAGAAAATAACTAATCACTTCTCTCAAAGACAAAATATTTTCTTCAAAAATATAAATATTGAACAACCTGGAACGTGTGAAGGAGTGATAACAAGACAATTTTTTGAATTAGAGGCAAACTCCATTATGATTAATGAAAACGAATACCATAACATTCTCTCTTCCTCTCTTTCTCTTGTGAACACAGATGGTTCTGTGGTTAGGGCACTAGTTTAGGAGTGGGAGATCTGTGTTCAACTTCCTGCTCTGTGAAAGGGTACTGGATGATCTTGAGAAAGTTAGTGTGTTTCTCTGTGCTTCAATTCCCCCTTAGCATAATGGGGATAATAATGCTGCCCTACTTCAGAAGGCATGGGGGGACAAATACAGTAAAGATTGCATGGTACTCATATTCTGTGCTAACATGGTCCATATAAATATAAAAGATAGCTATCTAATACCACAGGAATGGGTGTGGGAGCTATGCACATGGGAAACCACTCTCATCTTTGATTAGTCATTCACAGAGACAGAACTGCTAAATTAAATCAAGGAATTCAACTTAAATCTGCTGTAAGATGTTTTCTTGCCCACCACTTTTCTAGAGGGTCTAGGCCTCCAATACAAGCCTAACCCTGAGCTATAAGTGAGGTACTGTCCAATAAGATTTTCCCATATTGAGTGGATAAAGGAACTAAAAAAAACAATTAAATATGAGTTTGTATAAATATAGTACAAGACTATTGCTAATCTCCATCTTCCTGGTAATTAAAAGGTACTGCATACTCCTAATATTATGGCAAGAAAATATCTTTACATTTGTATTGTCACAAAACATGTTTGCTCTTTCAGTCACATATGAGTTTATGTGTAAGGTGTTATTGAGCCTAAATAAAAAGGTGCAGCTGCACTGACTCAAACCTGCAGATCTATCTGTGAGACTTCTCAGGAGAATACCTTCCATTTTAATCGTATTATATTCATTATTCCCTTTTCCCCTGTCTCTTCTCTACTTTTTAATTCACTTTGTTGCTTTCTCTTCATCACATGGGTCTTTATTTTCAAAATAATCCATTTGTGTGGTAGCTTTTAAAATGCCTTTGGAAAATTTAAATATATAATGCAGCTACATTCCTGTTATCTGTCATGCTAGCAATATCTTCAAAAAGTCTAGTGTATTTGTAAAGCAAGAGCAGCTCTTCTAAAATTCTTTCTGCATCTTGTTAACTAACCCCCTTGTCACCACCTCACTTTCACTTTCTTCTGTCACAAATTAATCCATCAACAATCTTGTAATTCAAATGATCTGGTTTCTCTCTTTTTTCATGAAGACTGAGGTAAAAATTAGTCCAGTCCAGGTGGCTGATCCGAAGCTCCTTGAAGTCAATGGAAAGATTCCCATTGCTTTTACAGATTTTTTTCATAGACTCTAGTGCCAGAAACCTTCCCTCTTCCACTGCTGCTGAATGGGATTGAGCTACTGGATAACCTGACATATGAGAAGGAGGGGGCAGTGGGGTTCCTTGGCAGTCTATTGAAAACAGCATATGAGGAAGAGGCTAAGTCCTGATGTTACCCCACAAGTAATGAGCTACTTGGATCCCTAGAACAAGCCCTGGCAGCCCTGTGACCAGTGGCCCCAAAGAAACAGCTTTGACGGCTGTGATATGTATTCCCCTGCTAGTCTTTGCTGTGAGGCCCAGTGCCTGGTGATTAACCTGCTCACATCGGAGATCTAGGTTTAAATCTCCATTCTGCCTGATTTAGAGCAGGAATTTACACCCAGTGGGGTACCCTAAACACCTGGTTATTCTGAGGTGACTCTTGCTTGGCTTATCTTGTTGTAGCTGTTCTTCTTGTATAAATAATTAAGTATTCATTGGGTGGGAGAGAGATTGGCTGTATAACTCAGTGTTTAGGGCAGTGATCTGGGAGACCTGAGTTCAAGTCTCTGTTCCAAATGAGGCAGAGCAGACATTTGAATCTGGGTCTCTTGTTTACCACAGAAGTGCTCTAACTGCTGGGTTCTAACAATCTCGCCATAAGATTGGGCTGGCCTGGTTTAGGTACAAATCTCAAGCTAGGTGCCTCCTGCTGGTCCAACAATCACACGCTTGAGGCCCTGTTCAATGGGAGTTAGATACCTAAATATTTTGTGAATCTGGGCCTACGCTCCACCCCTTTTCTCTGCATTTCACTCCTGGCTAGTGTAGGTGGGTCTCTGCTTAGCTAGCGAGCTTCTGAGATTCCCTTTCTTAGGAGCCTAATTCTCCCCATACAATGCATGGGGAGCCTGAGCACCCAACCATAGGCTGAGAATTTCATTAGGCATCCAGGTTGCAATGCCTAAATACCTTTGTGAATCTAGCCCTTGCCCACTCTGGGCCTCAGTTTCCCCATTTTCAAAGTGAGAATAGTAGTATTTTCCCCATTTGGTAGTGCACATTCAGAAAGCTGGATAGAAAACACTGTTTGAGTGCAAAAGAGTATTAATAATTATAGTTGTTAGAACTAGGTTGCAGACACCACATGGACTGGCTCCAGAAACATGTTTGGGCACAGAATGAGATTTGTAGAGACAGAATTGGCACAGAGAGGCCAGACAGTCACAGCAGGACCCAACTGTTTATTATTGTTATTCATGTTATTTTTCTGCTTTTATAGCTTTGTTTTTTATTTCAAGCACTAGGCATTGGATGCAAAGGCAATTATTGCCCCTGTATGGAAGTTGTGCTTTTTCATTTCCATCTCTTTTATTCTGGCAATTGAATTCTCATAGCTGACCCATCTTCCTTCTTATCGCTATAGGATATAGGCTTTTTCACTTCTCTCCCTTGCTCCACATTATTGATCAGGTAATTTGCAACCCTCCCCTTACTGCCATTTCCAAACTTCCCCCTGGCCAGCCTCCCAACTCTGCCAGGCAAACATTTGGCGGATACAGTCTTCTCCCAAAGAGTATGGCATTATTTCTGTATTTAAATACTGTTCTATTAATAAATAGATGCACGATATGCAGAATTTGTGAAAAAAATCCCAATAGATTATAATTTCAGGTGTAATGTGAAGCTGGCTCTTATTATAAAAGTACATGGGATAAAAGCAGGGTTTGAGAAGTAGAAAATACACAAATATGATAAACTGAGGCATGTATGAGGCCAACTCCTAACAATGATCTCCTTTAGAAATCAGACCAATAAAAAAGCATCCTGGAAAAAATGCCTGCCCTTTTATATAAGGAGACAAGTTGATTGAAATCCCTCTTTTAGAGTCCTAGGAGTCTGATTCTGATCTCACTTGCACCAGCTTCACACTGATGTAACTCAATTGATTTCACTAGAGTTAGTCTTGATTTGAACCAGTGATCTGAGACCAGAGCCCAACCCCTAAAGCCCTAGAGGATTTCCCCTGTGTTCATTTTTACTTTGGCAGTTCCTCCAATCAGGTACAAGCTGCTGTCTACTTAAACCAAGCCATCCGGTGACAGGAACGAGCCACACAAGGAAGCTACAGAGAAAGACAAACCTTCTAAATAAGTGAGTAGATTCAGGTCCTACAAATAAGAAGCCTCATAAATATTCAAAGAGAATTTAAAACTGCAAAAAGAAGAATTAAAATCCTGAGGAGGAATAAAAAGAATGTTTGCTAAAAAGAATGACTGCAAATTCTGGCAAACTAATGAGGCCCTGGTTCCTACTGTAGAAAGCACCAAACTCTTAGTGAAAAGTGGCCGCCTAGCCTTCAGACAGGAAAGCACAAAACAGAAGTTGCTTTTAATCAAAAGACTAGAATACAAAAGGTTAGTGGCTTCACCGATATCACTGTTAAATTCCAACAAATGAACAAAGTATTTACCTATTTTACATAGGGCTACTGTCTCAGAAAACAAGAGGAGTGTTTGACCTCTGCTTGTTTTGGTATTAGTCCTTCAATTGGTCCCAATCCTACAACTGGATTATACAAGTAGACCACAAACTTCAGTAGGGCTCCCTGGAAGCACCTGCAGAGATAACATTTGCAGGATTGGGATGTTCAATGAGCTGCTTCAAAGCTAACGGGAGCAAAAGAGCTTGCTTGATTATTGCTTTGTTGGCCAAAGCTGCTGTTCTGATCAGCGACTAGCATTGTACCATACATTCCCATCATGCTACCCAGTCTTGAATCTAAGGATTTGGCATATGGTGTAGAAATAAAATCTGTCCTTAGGCCTTTAAAAGCAGCTATACAGCACTTTGCACCCTTTATAATTTTGCACTGGAACCAGATTAGTGAAAATACACTGAGTAGTGCCCTACTTCCACTTGATGTGGTAGATCACTGGTAAGGTATTCTCATAAACAAAGAGCTGCAGGCCATGTCATTGTCCCTTTTTTCCTCCCTATCCTCAGCTCAGTTAAGAAATAACATGTTTTTTCTTCTCTGTCCTTTTATTTTCTATATGTTTCACGTGTCTAAGCATGCTTTCTCTCCCTCCCTCATCTCCATGCTATTATACGGGTGCTGAATGTTGATTACACAATACCTAGTCTGGTCCTATAAAGTTACTTTTCTGGCAGCTTCAACTATGGGAATGCCTGATCCATACATTTAGGAGTACTAGGTAGCTTAGATTACTAGAATACTAGTGGGTATTTTAGTGGTGTTCTGTAAAGCAGTGCAAAACAAGGAAATAGTTTAAGTGAAACTATTATCTTGTGTCTTGCAAATGTACAAAACAATCTGTCTTCTTGCACAGTGTCATTTTGTGAGCAAAGAAATCACAGCAGTGCATCAAAAGGAGTGGTGAGAAGGTAAAAGTTCAAAGCTGGTTTTCAGTGCAGGAGTGTTTCATTTGCAAAGAGTGAAGCTGAGTGCAGGTTAAGTTGAACAAGTGGAACTTTATTAAACCCTATGCACGGCTCTGTCCACATGGCTGCCTTGCTTTCACCTTAAGTGCCTGAGTTCCCTGTTTTCCTGATGTCTTGTCAATAACACACCCTCTAGGGAAACTGGGCTCTCTGACTACACTGATCGGGATACAAGTAGGCCCCAAAATATATACTTGATTTTACCTCTGGAGCCCTGATTCCTAACACAGAGTGGGTGGGGGTGAGGAGGGGAGGTTATTGTCCGTTCCTCTTTCCCTGCAACTGAGTACTGCTTTCTCTCTGAGCTCCCATGATATCCATCCCACCCAATCACTTTCTCTCTAATAAACCAAAGAAAAAGAGGTACATGGCTTCCTCTGGTGTGTTTGTTATAAATTTGCCTGAATAGAATGTGACAAACAGCCCTATTTAAGAATTGCAAAGTATGTGTTACAAATACACAGAAATCGCCCATCTCTTTGCTTCTCCATAGTGGTTTGTTTAGCGTGGGGCTTTAATGAAAAATGAAAGGCACAGACTATTTCCCCCATATTGTGACTGTGGGTGATTAGGTTAGTGTGTGAATGAAAGTTTTTCATCATCATGTGTGCAGCAGAGGGGAAAATATTAAAATAAACCCTGTAAAATGAGGGGCAAACAGGGTGCAGCTTGCCAAAAAACTGCTGGGAGAAAATAATGCTTAGATCAAGGAATGGGGTGGAACCCAGCCCTCCCGCAGCAGGATGTGGGATTTGGTTACCTTGGGTCTTTCACTCCCTTTGTTTGCT
Organism: Chelonoidis abingdonii; assembly: GCF_003597395.2. Lineage (NCBI taxonomy): Eukaryota > Metazoa > Chordata > Testudines > Testudinidae > Chelonoidis > Chelonoidis abingdonii. The sequence continues at coordinate 245,312,235 of NC_133770.1, forward strand.
CATGGTTTTTATTTCTTTGACCTTCTAGCACTACAAGTGAACACTACATTCACACGAACAGGGTTTGTCCACACTGATGCAGTTGCACATAATCATGAGAAAAATGCCTTGCACAAGTGAGATTTATCTGAAGCTAGGATGAGCAACAATGGTGCAAACCATCTAAACTATGAATTTTCACTGCAGATACATTGGTGTTGTTTCACTGGTGCAAACAATCTAATCCAGTGGTGGGCAACCTGCGGCCCATCAGGGTAATCCGTTGGCGGGCCGCCAGACCATTTGTTTACATTTGCATTGCTGCCCGCAGCTCTCAGTGGCCATGGTTTAGCGTTCCTGGCCAATGGGAGCTGCGGGAAGCAGCGCAGACTACTGATCTAAAGTTAGGTACATGCTGTAGTTCCCACTTCAGGATGGTTCCAACCCAAGAACCTCTGGCCTGTCAGCCCAATAGGAAGCAAAATACTTCTTATAGTTTTTGTTGATTTTGATAGAATTTGGGAAATCTAATTGTTTTGTGGAAAATTTGCATTGGGATTTCACTGAAGATTTTAACTGCACGTTGTTACATTTCTGCTATAGAATTAAAAAAAAAAATCCAAGTTTAGTGACAGCATTTAAAAAAATATAAAGTAGATATTTCCCACAATTCTAGAGGGGAAGATCCTGTTGCAAACTTATAAGTCCCTCTAGAACTCATTCTGATAGATGTTTCATTCACTTTAAATCAATGGGACTGCTTTGCTGAAGGACTATTTGTCGGGCATAGGGAATTTCAGGATTGGGACGAATCTTCTCAGGCAAGTTGGCTAATGCAATAGTATAGAGAATCATCTCTACGCCTTAGCAATGGTAGCTTATAGTTTCTTAGTAAATAAGTTTCATGGTCATATTCAATACTTCAACCATCTGTATTCTACAGTAATATGTGACAGGAGACAATAAGCATGTTTCTCAGTAGAAGAGTGTGAAAACATAGTGATCTATTTTACCATTAAAATCCCCACTATTCCTCAGTCATATTCCTAAAGATCTTGATAGGGCAATAAATGTAAAAATATTTTAAAAGCAAGTAAAAAACCTATAAATTTTTTACATCCGTAGACTTAAACATTTTTCAGTAAGTGGAAAACACATATGTGCATTGTTTTCGAAGACCTGAGTGTGTGTGTAATTAAATTTTCCTTTTTGGTATCCATGCTTCAGATTTCATTTTATCTGTGAGAAATGTGAAGCTGGGAATTAATAATTATTTTACCTGGAAAGGTATGAAGTGAATTCCAGTGCTTCTTGTCTGATTAAAATTTTCCCTACTTGTTTCATTAAAAATGTCTATGTGACGAGAAAATGAAGTTTTGTAGGTTTTGTTGGGGAGGGGGTCATTTTGTATTTTCCTGTAAACAGTGAATCCTGAAGCTTCCTAGCTGTAAAATTTAAATACTTCATGCAAATGAAAAATGCAGACTCAGGTCAGCTATAGACAAATGTCAGTAGACTGGATGCAAAATGCACTGCAGGCAGCAAAGATGACATTTATCAGTCATCCATACATCAGTAACTAAAACAATTTTAGGGTTGTCTAGACAGGCATCTATTATTTCTTAAATTTAAAAGCTTTAGTAGAAAGATGAGTGAATGCTTTTTTTATATTTAGGTTTTTGTTTTGTTTTTCAGAAGAGACAAGACAGGGAAAGGAAATATGGTAGTTTTCAAAATGAAAAGTTCAAACTTGCTGATTTTTAGAAATATTTTCAGAGCACTGCATGTGTAAAGGAGATTTTGCTGATATATGCTTAAGGCAGTTTAACTGAATTATCAGAGTGTGCTTGCAATATCGGCTGTAATTATTACAGCACAGCCCTGTAACAGTGAGCTTAATTAATTATTGTGTACAGTATTTAGTCTTTGTTTTCTGCTTAATTTACTGTGCATAGTTAACACAAATTTAGTTGCAACCATTATGTCCTTTACTTGTGAAATATGTTTAAGTCAATAAAAAATCAACTCGAATATATATACGTATAAACGAAATATCACAATTGATTATTCCAACAGGCTTTCCCTTGCCAGTTTCATCCACTAAACCTGGCTCCTGGTAACATTTATTCACATATTTAATTTGTAAGCATGTGTTGTCTCATTAACGGCAGCAGGACTGCTCACGTTTACATTTAAGCACATTAATAAATGTTTGCAGAATTGGGCCTTTCATAATAAATTCCTTGTGGCAGGGCCTTTTGTCACAATATCGAGCTCATTGTTGGTACTTACACTATATACAGAATTAAAATTGTTTACGTAAGCTTTAGTGCTATCAGAAATATAAATATATATCTATATCTATGTATAGCAGAAGCAGTCCTGCTCTTTCAGAGGGTCTGTCATCCCATAAAATCTCTACCTGTCTTTCATATCTCCTCTACCAGTAGGAGGGAACAACTCAGTGTTTGACTGAGCAGGAAGATTAGTGGTGCTGGGGGTGCTGCAGCACTCCCTGGCTTGAAGTGGTTTTCATCATTGTAGCGGCCTTGGCCGGGGCTCAGCTCGTGGTCGCAGGGGCTGAGAGAATGTAGTCTGCAGTCCGAGCCCTTGGGTAGGGCTGACAGCGAACAAACCATGTAGGTGCTCTGGCCCTTTGGAGCAGGGGAGAGCAACAAGCAGGTTAGAGGCTCTGGCCCCTTTGGGACAGGGCAGAGCAATCAGTAGTTCAGGGGTCCTGGCCCTTTGGGACAGGGCAGAGCAATAAGCAGTTTAGGGGCTCTGGCCCTTGGTGGCAGGGCAGAGCAATAAGCAGTTTAGGGGCTCTGGCCCTTTGGGACAGGGCAGAGCAGGGGACAACTGGAGGCGATCAAAAGTTAAGTAAAGGAAGGGGGGAGTTCTGCCCACCCTTAAGGGGTGGCAGGGGAACGCAGGCCCTCCCACGCCCACTTGCGTTCCAGCCACGGGGCCCTAAGTAGCTGGCTGTCCGCAAGCTAAGGCGGTCAGTGGGGAGCCTGGCCCGAAACACACTGACGCAGGTGAGCAGCAGGGTTCCACCTGAAACAGACTGACCGGATGGTCAGTGGGGGATCCTGGCCGATGCACACAGGACGCCTCGGCTCGGGGCCTTCTGCGGCCTGACTGCAGTACAGCCGCCCCCGGGCTGCTTTCCAACCTCCCCCTCCCTGGGTACATGCCCTTTGCCGGCGTCCGCTCCAGGGGTCCCAGCATCATAGTTTCTTCAGAAGCCGGCTCGGGCAGCGGGGGGTCCAGTCCAGTCCTCGGGGTACCGGGTCCGGGGCGGTCCGGTCCATCCTCAGGGTACTGCGGGTGTCGGGCGGTCCGGTCGCAGTCCTCAGGGTACCGGGGTCCGGGCGGTCCGTCCAGTCCTCACTGTCCGCGGCGGTTCGGGTGGTCCTGGGTCCAGTTCCAGTCCTCCGCAGGGCGAGCGTCCGAAGGTGCGGCCCGCTGCTCTGGGTGCTGGCCCCAGGGGAGGTCAGGCCAGGACCCCTCCGGATACCGAGCATGGGGTAAGCCAGGCCCAGCAGGAGCTCGGGCACCCACATCCACCTTCTCCAGCAGCCTCCTTCTAACTGAGGGCTGGGACCAGGTTTTTATACTTCCTGTCCCGCCCCCTGACTTCCTGGGGGCGGGAACAGGCAGAGGGGGCCTTGAACTTCCAGTCCCGCCCCTTGACTTCCTGGGGGCAGGGATAGGCGGCCGGGCCTCTGCCCGGGACTGCAGGGTTCCTAGCCTATTCCCTGTCTCAGGAGCGTGGGGGAGGGGACCCCCCTCGCTACAATCATATACAGGGTTTCCAGTTTAGTTCAATGGCTGTCAGCACCCTCACTATAAAAATTATTCCAGCACCCCTGAGCAGGACTGGAGGGTAGGTAACTCAAGGACTGTTTTTTAGTTCCACAAGCTTAGAGCCTTTCAAAATGTGAGTTCAGCCAGCCCCTTATATGAATAGCAGACAGTTGGATCCTGGAGAACCACACTGAAAACAGATAGCAAGGCAAATTATGCAGTTTCTTCTACTATAGGTTTTTTTAGATTGTTCTGAATTTAAAAAAGGGACGGAGGAGAGGCCAAGATGGAATATTGTTTGTGAACTAAGCATTTTTGTGTGTATTTAAAATGCAAAAGCAAATCAAATAAAATCAAGGTAAAGGTATCAGCTGAGACTGTTCCATTTTGTTTTCTTCCATTCAGCAGTAGCAAAACTACTGTAAATAAACAATGCCAATCTACACGCAAAGGATTCCTTCTGTCAACAGCCTGTCTCGTCCTGAAAGTACACCATGCCACCATCAGGAGAGGAAGAGTTGTCAGAAGATCAAGATTCTGTTCCCATTCTCTCATTGACATCTTGTGTCACCTTGGGAAATTGCTGAGCTTGTTCTGTGCCTCGGTTTCCCCATCTCTAAAATGGGGATGACACAGAGGCTAAATCAATAAATATTAAGAACTCCTAGGCCCTTAGATGTGCAATAGATTTGCAAATTACTGTTAACGTTATGCTTTAACTTGGTCTGAAGTCATAGACAAATTCACAATTTTATTTTAAACATAAAACCAAACATACTTTTTTGAATACAAATGTTTAACAGTTTTTACCTTTTGCAAAGTTGTCTCCCAAGATTTTGGCAAACATTCATGTCTGTTAATTTCTTTGAGCAAATATTGTATGCACTATAAAAAAAATCAACCTCCGTTTCACAGAGCGTTACAAAAGACAAATCTATGATTCATTCTGATGAGAAAAGTGCTTGAGGGTTGGAGGGTGGAATTCAGTAGTATGTATAACATTAGGTACTGAATACAAATACGAGGTTGAGGGTTCACCTCTGTCCTCCCTTTGGAGCTGTAAACAAAGTAGAGTTCATTTCCAAGATTTACAAAGTCTGGGCCCTTCTTCGCTGAAATTTATCAGAAAGGGCTGAGCTCCTGAGACTTTAATTTCATGTTGTAATTCTCGAAAGTGTCCACTAGGTGGAGCTGCAACAATATTTTTTCTATGCTTATAATAACATAAAAATAGTTATAAACCAATCTGAAAGGCAATGTTCATCTTAACAATTCAAATGTATTCCTATTAATTTGTATTTGATAAAGGTTCAGAAGTCTTTTGTTGTATGTCTAGTTAGCCTGCATGTTACATTTAGAACACAGTCACAGAACAAGAAATTTGAAAGTGTCTTACTGTGAATTTTTATGTGGCTATATGTACGTTTGTGTTTATATGTGTGCATCTCTCTGAATGTATACATAAAAAACAGGATCAGCTATCTTCTTGCATTTGCTATTCTCCTGAATGGATTGAAATGGTACCATGCACTGCTAGGCCTAGTGCATGTGCAATACCATGCATTATTTAGCAACTGGCCAAGACTGTGTACTTGACTGATTTCCTACATTAACCCAGTGTTCAGTATCCAAAACAGAGACATTGGGGACAAAGCTAACCATTAAGGAAGCTCCTATTCCATGTGTACACCTCCTGTGTAGCTTACTTTCAGTGGGAACTCCGCAATGCTCACATATCACTGTATAGTTCCTAGTTAACATTTCTCATTTATGATCTTTAATGGGGTAAGATGTTCCCCATGGTAGATGTTTCTAACACTGTGAGAAAAAAATAGGGTAGATGTACAAGCGTGCTTTCACCCTGAGAGTTGAGTGTATTATAGACTCAAAACGGCCATTATCTAAGTGAGAGTGTCTGTATTTTATTTCAATTCTCACCCTGAAGGTCCTGTAGATCTTTGGCTGCTTCTGGATGATCAGTAGACAAGAGCATTTCTTCCTGTCTGTGCTTGGCAAGGAGGTTGCAAAATTTTCTGTCAGACTCTGGACCTTGTCACAGTTACATAAGCCTTTGTCTTCTCTGGATTACATGGCTGCAGAGTGCTCTGCCTGGGCAATGCCTGAGACCTCTTGGAGTTCAGCCAATGCAGCATGTGGTGGCATGTTTACTTAGTTGTGGGAGCAATTTATACCTGTTCTCCAAAGATTGTGCTGACCTCAGATTTGCTTCCAGATTAAAATTAATATGTTGGTTTGATTTATAAAGCACTTTGTTAGTTAGACCCTTTGTAAATTAGATTACCTCTCTCTTGATGCTGAATGGAGGCTCAAACTTGTGCTCCTTATGGCTGAGATTTTCAAAGCTGTCTAGGGGACTTGGACACATATTTGGAATCCTGCTTGGAAAATCTCAATCTGTATGCATACATTTAAGGCAGGAACCGTCTCCTGCTTTTTTTTGGCCCAAGACAAAGCTCAGTAAGGACTGTGAGATTTTGTCAGAGATGCCCTGTCTCCTTATATGTGCACACTGTCCCACCAGAATTGCAAGAAGAATGCAACACCATTGACTACAAGCACAAATCCTTCTTCTGAGATTCACTAGTTCTTCCTAATAAAATGCAAATCTCAAATGTTTCAGAGATTCTTTGACAGATAAGTATCCAAATGTATCCAAACATTGGGCTCAAAATCCTGCAAGATCATGTTTCTATCCTGGCACTGCCAGTATGTCCTTGTTTCAGAAATACTACATCTCAGGGTGTTCAAATGCCTCCACTTCTAGAGATAACCAGAACCAAGAAATGTTCTTTTGTATGTTTACCTACATCTACAAGTGTGGTCAAAGTTTGGGACTCAGCTTTTGGTGAAGGTTTCAGGTTTCTTTTGTATGAACCAAATGGCAATCCGCAGTATACTTACCACATTGCAAATGGGAGTCTGCATTGTACCTTTGTCCCAGTGTATGGCAATTATAGCAAGAAGTGGAGCTTAAAATGTCTTTGTGCTGATCCCCTATGAAAATTCCTAGTGATCCATTTAGACCTTTCTCTCCTTGTTTATTTTAAACTCGAGGCAGATGAACTGATGCACATGGGGCTGGTTCCAGGGGTGGGTGAGCAGGGCAATTGCCTGTACCAGTCACCTCTTTTTGGCTGAACTGCTTAGGGCGGGAAGAGTGGGAAAGGACACCAAAAGAGTTTTCTGCCCTAGGCCACTTCTGATTGCATATCAGAAAGTGAAGCAGGTTTCTAAGCTGCTGCTGGTATCATGGTGACAGAAAATGGGAGGAAAATCTCAAAAGTATCAGCTGAGTCCACAAAAAATGACAAAGAAAAATAGAAATCTGTTTGTGAACCTTAGACTCTTACACTGCAACTAAGTACATTACCAATAAGACTGGTGCAGGCCATATGAATAGCTTAAAATATGATTGTTGTGAGTACTGAATACATAATATCCAATGTGTATATAGATTAACTATTAACTTTAGAGATATTCAAGCAAGTGAGCATCTGTACATAAAACATAATAAAAGGAGAAAAGTTAGCAATGAGATAGTCTGAGACGGCACAACACGAATGATGAGAACCACTAATTCTGAGTAACAGTAGTGAACATTGTAGGATGTATATAAATGTAACGCTAGTGAGTGGTGGTTTTTGTTGGTTTGTTTAAGGTACGGCTAACCCTAGGCAAGGGCAACTGCTTCTAGCACCATAAATTAGAGATCTCCTCTGATATCAGGCACTTGCAACTGAACAACCCCTTAGAGTCCCTTAGGGCTTCTGAAGACCTTGTCTTGCATCTGGAGAAGAACTGCTTTATAGATTGAGGATCTGGTCCCATTTTAAGGCCTCAATCCTGCAAGTTACTTTGCTCACATGCAGGGGCCTGCTCCTGTGGAAACTCCTTGCAGAACTGGAGCCTAAATTCTTTGACAGACTGGAGTGCATTGGGAACGGACAGCAGACTGACAGGAGAGAGAGATTGATAGGGCCACCCATATTGCTTCACACAGAGTCCTGTAAAATCTATATTCGGGACTATTTGAAAGTTAGCAAGTTTGTATTAATGGATTTATGCATAATATAGGGAGATTACTAAGTAAGGAATTTAGATTCACAGAATAATCAGCTTTATGTGGTGAGTGAGCTAGTAAAATACTCTGGAAGAAAGCAAGTATCCAGATTTTCCAAAACAGTTAGTCTAATTTCTCACTGTAGAGCATGACAATCTAACATAGTAAATGGTCACTTTCTGATGGTGGCAGTGATTACTGTAAAGACCACTGTTATGGCTAAAATAAATTATTACTAATTACTATTACTCCAAAATTATTAATCGAGTTCAATAGTTAAAATAGAGATTTTTGATTGGAATGACAATTAGATAAGTTAAAATCACCCATTAAAAGTAAGAACTATTAGTACTGACCATCTTTCAAATGTTTAGTCTCACAGAGAATATTTAGTGTGTATTATCTACTTTGGGTAGAAAACTGCAGAGGATAATGCAGTATGGTATCTACAAGGCCACCTTACAGTCCATGATAGTTCAGATGCGCAGCTTATACAAAACTGTATTGGTGTAATAAAATTCTGTTGTATGCCCGCAAATGCAGGACAATCCAGCAATAAGACTCTAGTGCGTCATATACATAACTTATAACGGCTTTGGGTACAGGGCCAAAGAACAATGCATTATCTTGCAGACAGTAAGTGCTGCAAGGCATCTTGGGGCACAAGTGGGAAGGTTAAGGATGGAAGAACAACTTTGGCTCTTAATATCCTTTATTTCTGAAGTCACAAGTAAACAATGCCTCTTAATATATATCCAAGCATAATGTCATATTTTCCTTTTAATAAATAACCTAAAGTAATTTGGAAAGGCAACACGGTAGACAGTGGGTCTGATTTCCTGCATCCTTTACACAATGTGAATCAGGAGCGACTCCACGACAGTGAATAAAATTACTCCATTGTAGGTAAGAAGAGATTCAGGCCCAACACGCTGGAATGACTTAATATAGTATGAATATAGAAGGGAGCTGTTGATCCTCCGATCATTGCTGTGATATATTGTAATGGTGCCTTTGACACCTTTGTCTTTTATTTCTTGTGTGTGTAGTACATGACACTTTTTTATGCCTGTGAAAGGTGCTGAACTGACAGGCCTGGAGACCGACATCTTCTATTTAAATACATAACAGATAACACATAGAAAGACGGAGTGAAAGCTTCGTCACTTCCCTCACCACTGTCTCTCAAAGTCCTTTCCACCAAGCACCTGCAGGGCTCATAGGTTGTTTCAGTCTCCATTGCCATTCGCTACTTGGCCACACTGCTAACATTACCAGAAAGGACACCATTTTGGTGGTGGGTTTGTTATGTGGACTCCTGCTTATTATGAATTTAGATAACAGTAGCTCATTCAATGTAGGTCACAAAACAGCCATTAGACTGTAATGTCTTTAAGTTACCAAGTGACCTGAACCAGACTTGACCTGATGATCTATAATGGAGGTAAAAGGCTGCATATCCTATATCCATTCCTGCTAATATATGAATTTGTTCACTATGTGGTTAATGATGCAAACAGGAAGAAAATTTTGTTCTCAGAGACACAGCAGGGCCTGCACTCCCTCGTATGTGTGGAACACACAGTGGAAGTTAGGAATAAGTAGACGGGAGGCCATAGTACTAACACAGAGTAGGTACATGGTAAAAATTATTGTTGCATAGTATTAACAAAATTCTGCTCTTGATTCACATACCACAGAATTCCCACTGAGAATATTGGAGTCCAGATCCACCAGGCAGATCAGAGAGCAGAATTTAGCTTGTAGTATGGAGTTTAATAGTTTTACCACTTTTAATTTAAAAGCAGAAAATTTTTTTCTCAAGTACAATAATGTGACCATTTAGAAAGACAGGGATTACCAAAACAGACCACTTTTGGGGCATATGCCTTGCAAAATTTCATTTTTTTAAATGTCTAGCTATTCTGAGGGGCACAAAAGTCCCCCTAAAGGTGGTCAGATTCATTTTAACATTCCTGATCGCAAAATAATCCATTCCTGATTGCAAAATAATAGTCAAACCAATTTAAATAAATTTTTGCTATCTAACTTCTCCTCCTCATTCCCCCCAAACCTTCAAGACTAGCTATTCTGTGTCAAGCTTCAAAAAATAATGTGATGATTAAGTTACTTGGCCCTGAAAAGGGAACCTGCTGAGAAAAATTTTGGGCAGAAACTGTGCCTACATATGTTTTATTGTTACGTAGTAAAATGAGGCCCCAATCTTAACTGGAACCTATAGATGTTATGGTAATATCAATATTAAATAATAATACTGCATTATATGAATTGTGCAGCTGTACTATGAAAATTCTTCACCATTTTTATCTTTGCACCTTTTCAAAGATATACATTCACCTATGCTAGCCATGGTTGAACTGTTTTATTAAAGATCAAGAGTGTTATACACTTAGATTTCCTGTGTCTTCCACCAAATGTTACTAACAATTTTATTTTTTCAGATGTGAAGTGTCGAAGTGCCACTCTCACTGTACAGTTTATGTATACGATCTATATTCTACAATAAAACCAGTAATTTAAATTATATTTTAAAGCAAAAATATGAATGTTTGTTTAGCAGAGACAAGAGTAATTAGCTTTTGGTAATCTCTAAATCTACAATAAGATATTCTGATGAGGCTAATATTCTTCATAGTAGCATCATATTTCCCCTCTACTTACTCATGGAAGGTACTATGGGAACATAGACTTAGAATAAATTATTTCTGTCATGACTGTGTTCAGCTTAAGAATCGGTTTTGTGATTAAGGCCAAAAACTGCCCCCTATCATTTTTCACACTTGCATTTACTCATACTTTCAGACTTGTCTCAGCTAGATCAACTAAATTTCCCCTGAAAGATTGAAAACGTATCCGACCGCAGTCAGTCACAGTCCAGAAGGAATTCAGTTATTTCAAGAAGTCTCATTACGCGAGATCCTTCTATTGCCTCTTGTTATTTATCTTTCAATACTATCACCTTTTACTACTCCTTCTTCTTTCTTAATTCAAATTAATAAAGTCCTGCAGTGAATGATTCTCCAGTTCCTTTGAAAATTCTTTTGAAAGAGTGAGAAGTCCTCAAAAATCACAATACTCATAAAATGGTTGGGGGAAAAAAAACCCCTTTATTCTTTCCCATAGACTCAGTGACATTATGAAGTTTCACATAATTTGCAGACTGCATCTCATAAAATACTGGCAAAATTTATTCAATTCAAATTAAATAGATGTAGCACAGAGTAATCTTTCTCTATTAAATATGTCACTTTTTGCAATTGTTTCTTAATATCCCTCACAGCTTCCATCTAAGATTAGCACTTTCTTTGCTGCCACAGTTTCACTAACCTACTGAATTATTCACTGAAGCATAACCTTCAGATATCAGGTTAGAAAGACCTTGATTATGGCAGGAAGTGAACTGTATAAACCATTTTTCTTTAAAAGAAAATTTCTCACTATAGAAAAGTCTGAAATGAGTGTAAAGTATTAAATGTGTGTAAAAATTAAGTTCATAATTGATAGGAATTTAGTCAACTGTGACATTCCTGTTATTTTGTTTATAATAAATTACAATAATACTATAGATCCCCTAAAACAGTATAAAAACATGGATTTCATGGTGCTAATTTAAACTTAAGAAATTACATGCTAGGATATGCATTTTGATTTTAGCTTTAATGTAGAACTTCATAGTGTATATTGTAGATTGACATGGTTTTAATATATACAGGCCAAAGATCCACCCTCTGATTTTTGCCCCATTTGCTGCAATTTATTTTTATGGGCTTCTCAGTGTTGGAAACTATGGTGATAGAGTGGAAGGCTTCCCTACAGCAAAGCACTGTTACTGACCATTATTTTGTGGCAGCCCAGTGCTGAAAGGTCATTTGAACACCTATCAAGGAGACAACAGCTTCAAGAACACTTCCTTTTCTAGTGTTGAAATCCAGAAACTCACCACTCACAAGTCTGCTACTTCATGACCTGCCCAGTGGCACCCAGGAGTTGAAGTGTCCTGAAGTTTAGGAGGCTACAGGCTCTAGTCCTTAAAATGGTAGCTAGTAAAATGCCAGGAGAAACAACATTCTACACTTATCCTGCTAGTCATGAGTAGAAATTTTCAGGACTTTACCTAAAATAAAAATGAAATATTTGTCTGACATAGGTGCTAATTGTACAATTGAGCAACTGATGCTAGTAATAACATTGCCCTTGTGTTCCTTTTGCAGATGTCGGAAACATGTTACAGGAGGAAACTGAAGAAAATCAATGGTAAGACTTTGGACTATCAAATAACAGTAAGTTTGATTTAGGATTTTCTGCATAGATTTGTTGACCATGGTTTGAAGAAACAGAATATAAAACATATTCTTCAAGGAATCAACTGTTTAGATTTTGAAGGGGTATGAGCAAATTTTCCTCTTTGCAAGGAAATATTTAGTTCATAAGATGTTTAAACCTCTTTCTCTCTTCCCCTAGCCTCTCATTTTTCAAAGTTAATTCTTGTGGTTAGTAGAGCTTTCCACAGCATTTAAGAGTGCCAGACACCGGTAGCTAAAGCTGTTAGTTGCAACAAATAACTAAGTACGGTGACAAGATGTGCAGAGGATTCTATACAATAAAGAAAATAACATGCAGACAATTAAGCAGATAATTGTGATGATGCCTTTTCTTTCAGAAATGGATATTTATATATTGTTTTCCAAAGAAATATGAAATACAAGAATATTTGTGAGCAGTTTGAGATTTTGTTTAGCAGAAAATAGAAGTGAATCCAATCTGTTCATTTATTAAATATCAACATGTAAATATTTTTTGTCCTCATGCTTTTACATGAGATATTTATCTTATTAATGAACCTTTTTAGCCACTGAGTTCATCTTGTATTCATGTATCTTCACATACAGTTATTCAGTATTTCACCTCTGTATTTCTCCTGTGTTTATGATCACTTTACAAATAGTATTAGCATGTCTGGTGTTGAATTGTGGATAAAATATAAATGTGAAGAAATTAAGATTCCTGTGTGAAAGAGGAGGGTAAAATGTGTATTTACAGAAACTGAGCTTACTATTTATAGAACTATAGGGCTAAAATCACCATTGGCATGATCTAGTGAACGTTGTTCACTTCAATTTAGCTGTACCCGCTGAAGCTATTGGTGAATTAGACCCAGAGTGCTAATGACGAGTTAATTTTGCATTCTTGTCTCTTACTGACACTGGTTGGAAGTCTAACAGGGTTTAGAGTAATTTGAAGCAGATTAGAAGACTTATTTAAAAAAATAAATTGTCATAAATTAGTGTTGGTTGTTCATCCAATAAATTGGACACAAATATTATTTTACTGTGTGCCTTAGAGTGATGATATAATCTTGAGGCCTAATCAGAAGGAGTAGGTCTTTTCCATTTAACTGGAATTTCTTCAGAGATTTATTGTTTTGTCATCAAACTTGCAAGATTTTCTTAGAGAGGCCATGTGGTCTGGGGCAAACCGTTTTTAACTGCTTTTGTTTACCCATCTGTAAAATGGAAATAATACTTTCCCACCTGAGAGGGATGTTCTAAAACTTAATTGTTCATTAACATTTGGAGAGCGTCAGGCTAATGGAGTGATGGAGTGCCAATATTATATGAAGGAACATATAAACTTACACAGTTGTATTTGGATGATAAATGTATTGGGAGTTTTCAGTTTTGAGTCAAAATATTTACCATTATACAATGGTTTTAGATTTAGAGTTAATGGGAAATCTTCATGTAGTGAGAAATGAAAATGCAGGGGATACATATATATATAAAGGAATTTAGAGTTAATCATTGTAGGACTTTTGGACAATTGATGGATAAATATGGAATTTAGAGAGTTTTGCTTTTTCAGATTTGTAGGCATTTGGAAGGTTAATAGCAGACATATATTATAGTGGTCACCAAGAGCAACTGCTGCAGTTAAAGTAGAATTCAAACATCCATTCTAGCCTCAATTCATTAGCTTAGAAGATGCTTAAGCAAATTCCTTTGTGATGAAATTTTACATGCTTGCTTAACAATCCTATATGTTTTTATCTGGACACTTGTATTGCTCCAATCACCACAGTATCCAAGCTCTTCACAAACATTAATGTACGTAGCGTCAAAACACAGCTGGGAGCTAAGGGAGTGTTATTTTCCCCATTGAACAGATGGGGAGAGATTAAGACTTGTCAAAAGTCACACACAAAGTATTTTTACACCAAGAAGCTCTTTACACCAATATTCCACACGAGGATGGACTACAAGCTGTCAGGAACAGTATCCCTGATGAGGCCAAGGCACACCTGGTGGCTAAGCTTTGTGACTTTGTCGTCACCCGCAACCATTTCAGATTTGGGAACAATTTATACCTTCAATTCAGCGGCACTGTTATGGGTACACGCATAGCCCCACAGAATGCCAACATTTTTATGGCTGACTTAAAACAATTCATCCTTAGGTTATCCCCTAGCGCCTGTCCTCTACTTGTGTTACATTGATGACATCTTCATCATATGGACTCATGGGAAGGAGACCCTTGAAGAATTCCACCTGGATTTCAACAATTTCCAACCCACTATCAACCTCAGCCTGGACCAGTACACACAAGAGATCCACTTCTTGGACACTACAGTGCAAATAAGTGATGGTCACATAAACACCACCCTATACCAGCAACCTACATGCCTCCAGCTTCCATCCAGGACACATCACATGATCCATTGTCTACAGCCTAGCCTTAAGATACAACCACATTTGCTTCAATCCCTCAGACAGAGACAAACACCTACAAGATCTTTATCAAGCATTCTTAAAGCTACAGTACCCATCTGTGGAAGTGATGAAACAGATTGACAGAGTGAGATGGGTACCTAGAAGTCACTTACTATAGAACAGGCCCCAAAAGGAAAATAACAGAACACCACTGGCCATCACTTACAGCCCCCAGCTCAAACCTCTCCAGCACATCATCAACGATCTATAACCTATTCTGGAAAATGCTCCCTCACTCTCACAGACTTTGGGAGGCAGGCCAGTCCTTGCTTACAGACAGCCCCCCAACCTGAAGCAAAAACTCACCAGCAACTACACACCACATCACGGAAACACTAACCCAGGAACCAATCCCTGTAGCAAACCTCATTGCCTACTCTGTCCCTATATCTACTTTAGCGACGCCATCATAGGACCCAACCACATCAACCACACCATCAGGGGCTCTGTCATAGTATTCCTTCCCAGATCTGAACCTTAGAGTTCAGAAAATGAGATACTAGCATGAATCCTCTAAGCTTAATTACCAGTTTAGATCTGAAAGCACTGCCACCACCCAAAAATATAGTGTTTTGAGACACTCTGATCTCCCCAACCTTCCCTGGGGACCCCAAGAACCCAAATCCCTTGGGTTCTTAAAACCAGGAGAAATAAACCATTCACCCTCCTTTCCCCCTCCCAGACTTTCCCTCCCTGGGCTACCCTGAGAGACTACTGATACAAACTCTTTAAATCACAATACAGAGAAGCATGTCCCTTCCCTTCCACAAAGAGGCAAACAGATTCAAGGAAAACAGAGAGAGATTCCACTCTCCCCCCTCCCGTCTCCCCCACCGGTCCTGGTGAGTTAAACCCAATCCCCTGGGATTAAACGAGGGAAACAAGGGGGAAAAATCAATCAGGTTCTCTTAAAAGAAATCTTTTAATAAAAGAAAGGAAAAAGTAAAGAATTATCTCTGTAACTTACAAGATATAAATATTACAGGGTCCTATAGCTTACAGACACTAGAGAGAAACTTTTCCCCCAGTACCAATACCAAATCAAAATATTCCCAGCAACTTCAGATATAAAAGTTAACCAGCCAGATCCACATTTGCAAATAGAGAAAACCAATTAAAAAAACGAAAACCGCCTGTTCTTACTTACTATTTGAACAGAAACTTAGAGATCCTGTAGTAATGTCTGTTCTCTCTCAGACCCCCCCAAGAGAAGAACACACAACGGACAAAGAGCACACACAAAAGCTTCCCTCCACCCAGATTTAAAAGTATCTTGTCTCCTGATTGGTCCTCTGGTCAGGTGTTCCAGTTCCCTGCTTGTAACCCTTTACAGGTAAAAGAGACATTAACCCTTAACAATCTATTTATGACAGGCTCATTCACCTGCACATCTACTAATGTGATATATGCCATCATGTGCCAGCAATACCCCTCTGCCATGTACATTGGCCAGACTGGACAGTCTCTGTGTAAAAGAATAAATGGACACAAATCAAACATCAGGAATGGTAATATACAAAAGCCAGGAGGAGAACATGTCAATCTCCCTGGAAATTCAATAACAGATTTAAAAGTAGCTATCCTTCAACCAAAAAAAACTTGAAAAACAGACTTCGAAGAGAAACTGCAGAGCTACAATTCATTTGCAAATTTAACACAATTAATTTGGGCTTGAATAGGGACTGGGAGTGGCTGGCTCACTACAAAAGCAATTTTTCCTCTCTTGGTATTGACACCTCCTTACCAATTATTGGGAGTAGACCACATCCACCCTGACTGAATTGGCCTTGTCAGCACTGGTTCTCCACTTGTAAGGTAACTCCCTTCTCTTCATGTGCCAAAATATTTATGCTTGTATCTGTAATTTTCCCTCCATGCATCTGAAAGCTTATGTCCAAATAAATCTGTTAGTGTTTAAGGTGCCACCGGACTCCTCAATTTTTTTTTTATTATTATTTTTTTTTTTACAGAAGGCATGTGTCAGTACTGGGTATTGGAGATAGATTGCCTGAATTCCTGTCCAGTGTCTTGCCCACAAGGCCATTGTTTTTATCTTGTAAAGAGATATGTGTATACCTTCACTGACAGATCCCTTTGGCTTGGTACAACTGTACCCATGCAATGGGGACAACGGAGTTTCATGGGTATAACTGGGAGAAGGATTTGGAATCTTAACCTCTCAGAAGTCAAGTAATATCCAATGGTAATGTCTCAATATTAAATTAATGCTTGTTTCTGTATAGAGTAATTCAGATTTGTTTCTTATAGTTGTCATTGCTGTACTATCATTCAGTTCCACTTGAGAAATTAGAGTTGTCAGGTATCAGGTTTTTGACTGGAATGCCTGGTCAAAAAGGCATCCTGGCAGCCCCCGTCAACACTACTGACTGGGCCATTAAATGTCTGGTCGGCACCAGAGTGGAGCTAAGGCAGGCTTCCTGCTTGCTGTGGCTCTGTGTGACTCCCATAAGCAGCAGCATGTCCACCCCCTAGCTCCTAGGTGTAGGGGCAGCTAGGGGTCTGCACGCTGTCCTGCCACAAGCGCTGGCTTGGCAGCTCCCATTGGCAAGGAACTGCAGCCAATGAGAGCTGCACGGCGGCACCTGTGGACAGGGCAGCATGCAGGGCCACCTGCCCATACCTCCACGTAGGAGCCGGAGCTGGAGGGGCATGACACTGCTTCCGGGAGCTGCTTCACCCTGACCCCTTCCTGCACCCCAACTCCCTGCCCCAGCCCTGATCCCTCTCCTGCCCTCCAAACCGCTCAGCCCCAGTCTGGAGCCCCTTTCTGCACCCCACACACCTGCACCAGCCTGTATCCCCCTCCCGCACTCTGAAGCCCCCATCCCCAGCCCAAAGCCCCCTCCTGCACCTCAAATCTCTCATCCCTTGCCCTACACCAGAGCTTGCAGCCCCAGCTGGAGCCCTCACCCCCCCCCGCCCCAGCCCGGAGCCCCATCCTGCACCCCAAACCCCTCATCATGATCCCACCCTGGAGCCTGCACCCCCAACCAAAGCCTTCATCCCCCTCCTACATCCCAAGCCCCTGAGCTAGCCCAGTGAAAATGAATGAGTGAGGATGGGCAGAGTGAGCAGGAGCGGGGCCTCATGGCAGGGGCAAGGCTTCACAGGACAGTTGGGGCAAGGCACGGTTCGGTTAGGTTTTGTGCGAGTAGAAAGTTAGCAACCCTATTCAAGATTGTTTTTAATACTATGCACATAGTTTTGTTTTATTATCTGATGATGTGAGCACTGCCTTGAAATTCTGAAAGACTATGGCTATATAGCACAAACTGTTCCAATATGTGTATTTGCATACAGTACTATGTTCAGGAAGAAACTACACATTTGTGGGATGCATGAGGGCTCAGAGAATAAACCACTGAACATGTTTTAAGTCCGCTCTTTTACAAGTTCAGTGTTTTGGACTTAATATACGTACACAGGTCTTCCTCTCCCCTTGTGCCTCACTTGCCTCTCTGAAGGTTGAGTGCATTGCTACATTGTACGGTGCAAAGAGCAAGGAAATATGAAGGTACATGACACTGCATTTTGCTATTTTTTTCGGTGTATTTACACAGTAAAGCTTAAGATTGGTGGAACGTAGTTCTTAGTGAGAACCGACATTTTACTCCCCTGCCCCAATTGTACTGAGGCATATGGGTGGTCAATGATTTGCCCCATACAACTCACATTTCACTCAGTTCAATGGAGCAGCTGTTATAAACAGATAGCTAAGGGTTAATGTTTCTTTTACCTGTAAAGGGTTAACAAAGGGAACCAAACACCTGACCAGAGGACCAATCAGGAAACCGGATTTTTCAAAGTGAGGGAGGGAACTTATGGGTGTGTTTTGTCTTTGATTCTGCCTTTTTGTTTTCTCTCAGGCTATGAGGGGAAGAGCTTTTTTTCCTTCTCCAAGTTCTTCTACCCTTCTGTTCCCAAGTTGTGAGTACAAAAGGAAAGCATAGGTTTATATTGTATTTTGTATTTACTGTGTGGAGTTGCCTGGGAATGTTTCAAATTGGATATTCTTTTTTGAAATCAACTGTTTTATTCATATTTTCTAATAAGCAATAGCGCCTGTATTGTCATCTTGATACAGATTTATATTACCTTATGTCTTTTTCTTTCTTTTTTTCTTATATAAAGGCTTTCTTTTTAAGTCTGTTTTGAGTTTTCTCTCAGGATTAACTCGCAGCCAGGAATGGTGGGAGGGGGAAAGAAGAGATAAATTCATCTCTGTTTCCTTGTGTTTTGAGGTTTGTTCTCTTTGTGGAAGAGAGGGGACGGTTTCTTGGTATGTGATGTTAAAGAGATGCATCAATACTCTCAAGTAGCCCAGAGAGAAAAGTCTGGGTGGGGAGGGAGGGTGAAGGGAATGGAGTATTTCCCTTGCCAGTAAACTCAGAGCTTCTGGGTCTTGGGGGTCTCTCCAGGGAAGGTTTGGGGAGACCAGAGGGGGCCAAAACCCTGGAAATTTTGGATGATGGCAGCGAGATAAAATCCAAGCTGGTAATTAAGCTTGGAGGTTTCATGCTAGCTTCTCAGTTTATGAACGCTAAGGTTCAAATCTGAGTAGGAAGCTACGACAGCAGCAAAAGTCATTTTATACAATCAACATGTTGCATGGTACTCTGCCATGTACAGGAGAGCACATGTTCCAACAAGAGGCAATACACGGCAACTGTTTAAGTTTCTAGAAATGAGTGGTGCACCACTGATTTGTGGCATACCCTTGAAGAGACTCCTAATACAGCCTCTTCTGATGCCCCAGATTTACTGCTGTTCACAGCCCATCATGTGCTCTACTCAGTGCAAGATGGCCGAAGTAACAGGGAGGGGGCCTTTCTACCTCCCTGACATGTAGAGGCAGCCCCAAACTTGATGTGGGGACAGTCAGCTTTCAGTTCCAACACTGATGCAGTACCCTTTTCCGGGTGGAGGATAAGTGTCACAGAGCTCTGTCACACTCCCTACTCCAGGTGGGATGGGGAGAGAGAAGGAGCTGACACACAGACTTAGATATTTCCCCCACGCCAGGAGAATTTCTTTGCTGCGTATTTGTGACTAAGTTAAGATCTATTTACTTCCTATCTGAGTAACATGAAAAGCACCATAAAATCACTAGAGAATCTGGCTCAAGATCCAAAATCACTGAAGGGAATAAAGGGATCTCGAACATTAATATTAATTTAACATTTACCATGCAAAGGCCCCCAATAAATTGTAGTTCAAGAAACAACAAGTATCTCTTCCTGTGGTGTTTCCACTGGCAGACACAGACTTCCACTGACTCCCCTCCTGAATAGGATTCAGTGGAATGCATGTAGAGTATTGTCTACGACATTGTCTTGCTGTACCATGTTTTCTGGGAGTGGCTCCAACATGTTGTTTGGTGCCTTGCAAGTCTTGGTAGCAGCTTTGCCTACCCAGTAAAGAGCTAGTGACAAAATGTAAAAATGACTGAGACAGATCAGTTTAGAGGGTGGCTGTTTTATGGGTCACGTGGAAAGATGTATTTCAAGCACAAAACAATATTTCACTCCACAAGCTACAAAGTTGTAGGGTCTGATTCAGAAACCCTTACTGACATGAGGTTCAATTCTGCCACACTTACGCCTCCATTTTGCATCCCCAGTCAGACCTTGGCATAGCCTCATTGACTTAAACGTGTCTCCAGCTCTGCACAGGCACAGAGGTCCTCCTCCAGGAATTTGATTGTAGAATTGAGCCACAAATCCCACAGAGTAGTACATTACTCATGTGAGTCACCCACGGGTACGGTATTACTCAGTGTGAGGAAGGATGGATGAGTGGGGTCCATTGACTTCAATGGGATTACTCACCTGAGGGAAGGTTTGCAGGATCAGGCTCTTAGATTTTAAAAGAAGTAATTAATTTTTCCAGAATTACACGATAAAAGTTAGTAGCACTGAATTATACTGGGCTTCTCAAACACTAAATTACTCACAAACTCACCCTCAAATCACACACACACACACACACACACACACATATTTAGTGTGTAGGTTTTTTTGGTTCAAAATGGCATTAAAAAGAAGTGAGAATAGGTGGATTTAATGGGTTAAAAACTGTGTAAATGTTACTCTAGTTAAATTACAGCTTGTTGTTCAGATGAATACTCTCCACTTCTCATATAGCTTTAAATTATGGACAAATGCTTGCAATTGTGAACTACCTACATTGTGGCTGCCTGTTCCCAGGCTTCATCAACCCTAGCTGTCCAATGGGATTACTGTAAGCTTTCACGGCAGTCTGCCAGCCACTGATCAGAAATTCATATCCCTGGATGTTAGATTGCTCTCTTTATTCCATCCTTGTGATGGCTGTGATTGCTGTCATGGTGTTAGGTTAGAAATTAGCATTTTGTGGCCCAAATTTTGCCATCCAGAACATAATCAGAAAAGAGAGAGAGAGAGAGAGAGAAATCAAAGAATAGTAATTTCATCTGTCAAAGAAGGGAAATGCAATGCTACCATGATACAGATGTCTACGAAACTTAGGTCAGGAAATGTTGTAGTATTTATGGTCCTATTTGGCAAAAGCTGAGGCAGGTGGTGCTTTTCTGTTACCACAGATCTCAGTTCATAGATTAATGGTTTTCCTCTGATAAAAAAAATAAGTAAAAATATCCATTGGTGAAACTATAGGTGGGCTTTAGAAACTCTTAAATTAAAACAACAACCAAAAAAAAAAAAACCCCACAAGGATCTCTAGCAGATATTTTCAAGGACATGCTGAATTAATCACAAGAGGCTGGTTAGCAGGAGGTCAGAGAGAGACTTCTTAGCATCATTTTGGGTCATATGTCTAGAGGCGATGGCAGAATGTATGTGCTGTATTGTAATATACCCTTTCTAGTTTACTTGTCTGAGTCAAAAAAGGATGAACGCATATTGCATAGGGCTGTTGAAAGGAAAGACACACTGGTAAATATCAATAGTTGTTTTTTTTTGCTGTTCTTTTAAAACTGTCATATCTGACAAAGAAATAAAAATATTGCATTGTTTTTCACCAATTTTATGCTATATTCACTGGTCTTTTTATTTCTTACATTTTTGTCTCTAAATATATTAGATTTGGTGATACAAGCATGCTTATTAAACAGCAGAGTAATATCCACTGATCGAATGCCTTTAGATGAACATATCTTACTGTTCTAAACAAAGATTTTGTCTATTTACAAAACAATCAGGGCTTAATTACAGAAAATTATTGCAAGTATTTAAATTCAGGGTAGATATATGGTAGGTCCTTTAAAGATAACTTGTTGTTCTTTTTAGGCAATTCACAGACATGCTAATTTTTCCTGTCATTAACGCTGAGCAAGCTGGAAGGATTCTGACATGCGAGGTGCACAGATTCTGTTAGTAGCCTTGATTTTTATCCACCCAAGCTTATCCGTCATCTTTAATCATGCAAAAAGCAGGATTACTTAATCATTTCATTTTATTGAAAAGAAAAAGAAAGATTTACATTAAAATGATGACATGCAGGAAAAAATAAATTGAAAATGATTATGAAGAAAATGTAATGTGGAGACTAAAGCTCCATTGGTTTTGTGATGCTCATTTAAAACAATGATCTAGCAAAGCCAAGATATAAAAGTAATGATGATGTTAGCTGTTGAAATATAACCATCTTATCTTTGCATTTTAACATGCATCCTAACGTGTATGTAGCCAATTACAGAGAATAACCAAGAAAAAAACTTCCTATTTTTTTCACCTACAAAGTACTCTTTTCGTGTATTAAATTCTGTCTTTGTCTGGTGTATGTGTATTTTAACATGCAAAATGTTGACGTTCAAAACATGCTAGTATTCTCATGAGAATTTAATATACATATATGTATTTTTTGTTAATCTGATAGACTAGGCCAAAGTGCACTGGGCTACTGAAAATATGTTATTCTAAATATAAATGTGTTACATTTTTAGAAACTAGGAAAATTAAGAAATTATTTATGCACTGTACTATCTATCTTTGATTTTTCATGTATTGTATCCCAAGTCTCTTTTGGATTTTATGCTCTTTAAATTATTGTTTAATAAGTATGCTTCATATTATGCTGTGTTCTCACTACCCATTTGTTTATTTGCAGATTACTTTGGCATTTGAATTTATGCATTTTCAGAGATCTTAAATGGCTACCATGCTTATGAATATTATAATTTAAATAATTTACAGGAGTAGTAAAGAGTGACATCAGAAGTTTGTAGCTACAAATCATTTGAGAAGGAAGAGGATTATAGTTTCATGAATGAAGTTTGTTTTTTAAACTAGCAAACGATGAGACTTCTCTTTCTGTATCTCTAACAAGTGACTTTTACATTAAAGAATATTTTATTCCACTGTGGTTCTCCATTTACAAAACCTTAGATTTTCAGGCCCTGGTCTGATATTTACATAAATTGGTGCATTAAACAAATAATTACATTACAAATCAGTGTTTACCAATTAGGTCATTAATAATTTATCCTACTGTACTAAACTGAGTGAATTTAAGATTGAACACACTAATGCCAAATTGTTTTAAGTACATTAATGTTTAATGTAATCTGAAAAATATCCTTCTTTCTTCTAGTATTTAATACTGTATTTCTTTAGGCATCACGTATTCCATTTATTCAAAAAAATATTCAATGTATCATCAGTTTTCTACCTACACAATATAAACCTATATGATATAATGCAGAAAAAGCAGAGTTAAAAATAGTATATATCTATTGCTTTTCTAACACCAGCAGTTGTGGAGCTTACCACAAACACATTGCTGCACTGTATCTGTACAGTACTTGGCTTTGATAGGTGACTGCCTTTGATAAGTAACCTTGTAGCAGTGAAACAGTTAAAAAAAGCCACAGAATAAATACATACAAAGTAAAGATATTTTTGAGCAATCTCTAAACTTCCAGGGTTATCCTGTAATAATTGTATATTACTTGCAGTAATTTTAATTTTGGAGAAGGGTATACATACTAGATAGGTTATGACATCTCAAAACCTATGGATTTCTTGTGCCTCCCTTACCAAAACTGCTTTATAAACTCAGTTTCCTTGTGCTATTTTGAAGGTTTTAATTACTTTTTGAAAGTAAGTTTTATAGCACTGTATGTATTAAAAAGCGATTTTAAACTGTTTCTTTTAAATAAATCCCATTGTATTCATCGGGTTGGATGCTTGGATCTGCCTAGCGTGCCACCAATCTTTGAAATAGAACTAGAAACATAAATTGAAAAAATAAAGAAAAATATGATTTAACATTCCACATTTAGATGACCTTGAGCATACTGTATTATGTCTAGTTACTATTCCTGTAGTTCACTGGGTCTTAACCTTTACTGCAGCCTGCACCCCTTTGGTTCTCAAAATATGTTCTTGCACTCCTAAAAGCTAAAAACATGTTCTTGCACCCCTTAAGCCTAGATATATTTTTTGTTTGTATATTATAGTAATCGTTAAAAAATGTTTAATGTTTATAAATACACAGGTTTGATGAAACAAAGTAGTTGTACTTACGTGCCTGTGCTTAATTTGTGTTTTCGATGATTTACCTTCCAAAAAAAAAATCTGGCATGTCTCGCACCCCCAGAAAGGGCATCTCGCACCCCCAGGATGTGCGTGCACCCCAGGTTAAGAACCACTGCTGTAGTGGATAAGGTAAAGTCAACTTATTTTACACCTAGACTGTTGGAAATATAAAACTGATCTGAAGATTTCTCTGCTGTACACTGTAAACATTTCAATACATTTTATTTGTATGGTACTGCAGGTGTTTGTATACATCTAGCAATGAATTTAGATGGCACTTTATAGTACATAAATACATATAACACATATCTGATACATATTTTATATTAAAGAAATTATGTACTGATACCTGAGCACAAATATTTAAGAAAAGTAAGATTATGTAATTTTCTACCTTTTTTAAAATCAGTGGAAATATTTCTTACTTCCTCTTTTTATGCCAGCTGAAGTTATGGTGTTGGTGTAAATTTTTGCTTAGATGTAGAACTGGTGATTTGCTGCAGGCTGTCATGAAAACATTACAATTATTTACTAAAAAGACTTGGCCCCAGTCCTGCAATGACTGACTTAAATGGCATTATTTGTGTCTGTGAAATAGTTGCAGGGGTGGGTCCCTAGTCTGAACATTTAAGTTAGCACCTGAAAAACTGAAATAAAAAAAATCTCTTAATGTCTGCATAGCATAGGGTGTTTTTAGTTTAGCTGTTTGCTATTTTAAAATGTAGACTTCTGATCTGATGTGTTATATTCTGACGTATCTTATAATTTTTCTGGAAAGATGATGTTTTAAATAAAAAAAGTAGTACTCATTCAAATAATTTTACTTTTAGACTTCACAGGTCATTAACATCATCAAGTGTTAGGTAAATTATGGTTTGGCTACTTTAAAGTAAATATTTACATCTTACCACATCTTTGAATATGGAAACCAGAGAGGATGATCAGAAATCATACAAGCATAGTCAGAGCAGCAAGGATGAGTGACAAAAAATAGCAAGAAATGTAGGTACTATAATATTTAAGCAATAGGTGGCAGTGTTACCTTAATGCTCTTTTCTTTGAATTTAAAAAGGATGGGAGTACTTAAGAGGAACATGACGTGTTTTACTTGTGCATAATTGCAGATATGTATAAACAAATTTAACACAGTACAGGATGTTTTAGAAAACTTTTCCTAACAAAGTTTAATTAAGTATCCATCCTTTACATTACCTTAAGTTTTTTATTCTACATTGGTTATTAATTAGAATATTATATTGGAATCCAAAATATTTCTCTGAGCTGGAAAATAAGTGAACAACATTTTCTATAGCATACTTTATTCAAAAGTGACATTATTTTCAACTTCATTAACTATGGTAGTAAAAACTACAATATTATAAAGTATGTGAAATACATTATTTTTCAGGACATTTCCAATTTAAAAATGTAGGATCTACTTAATACAAGATTTAGAGTACAGCACTTCCACAGAACTTACTATATACACCTTAAGAGTTTGTTTAGTATGTACAGAACAGTATCACTGGTATATGCTTAAACTAGTGTACAAGTCTTATTTCCCCTCTGCATACAAAAATGCTTCCTATGCACATCTTCCAGAAAGGGATACATAAACCAAAATAGGAGTGGCATCACTTAGAAAAACAGATCTATAAACAGATATTTTCAAATATACGAATATGCTTATTAATTTGAAACACAAAAGATTTCAGAAAAGGTAAAAAGGTATAGCACAAATTAAGAACATTTTTAATTAGTTAACATTGTTTTGATTATTTGAATGTTTAATTCATATGCCCATTTCATCATATAATAATTAAAATACCATACTGACCAATGCAGCTGACATATTCCATACCATGTGCTCTACTTCTAGGATACAGCTTTCATATAGTACTGCTCCAAGAAACACGTTTGTCAGTGTGTGCTAGCAACACCATGCTGTATTTTTGCAGTTTTTTTAAAGATGATGGATTTTCTATAGGATTTATATCTCAGTTTGATAATTAACCATTAACTATTTCTTATTTTGTACCCCCTTTTTAATCTAAAAAAATGGCATGTTACTTGTAAGAAGAAGAAAGGTAAATGATAATTGTACTGAGGAAAGAAGATAGTGATGGATAGAAGCAATGATGAAATGTGTCTGATAGGGTAGTTTTCTTCTGTACCACCATTTCGTTGCTGCTCTGGGATTACAGCAAAATGGTGGATACTTATATTTTATGGAAAATGTAAATTTTATAGTAACCTTTCTATGGAATCTAAATTGCTATCTCTCTACATCCCTTTTATATTTCCTTGTAGAAATGAGTGTGTCAGGTTTTCCTTCTGAAACTAGCAATAATACGAATAAAGGTAAAAGCTCAGTAGCGAAATTATATGGGAATTCCCATGTACATGGACAATAATAAAACAAAAATGAATCAGATTGGAAGATGTTTTCTTATTATTGAAAGTAAAGCAGAAGATTTTCATTAAGTGAATAACTAAATTTCAGAGTTCTTTTCTCATCTTGCACAGTGGAAACCTGTAGTAGCTGGTTGCAAACATTTGTGGTATTTTGCTATGTACAACCAAAAGTCTTTATTTTCAAGAAAATCTAATTAGTGGTAAAACTCAAGAAGAATTTGAGAGAGAATTCCCAAACTTAGCTTTCTACTGCTACTATTCCTACAGTCCCAGGGTTGACAGGTACATAGAGTGACAACAACATTGTCCCCTTATCTCTCTTCCTGGTTAGCAGGTATGGTGCTGTGGCATTATGAGCATAGTAATCACTCACCTTGTCATGACTTGTGGTAATACTAACTGTTTTTCATAGAACTACTTTATAAAATGGAAGGGAGCTAGAACGTGTGACTAATAAAACTGATTTAGTAACTACATATATTAAAAAAAGAATACTGGTAAACAAAAAGAAAAGGAGAAAGGAATAAATCAAGAGGTGACATGTTCTGGACACTCTGAAGGCTAATATACAGAATGTTTTATTTTTATAATTAAAATGAAATAGCTAGCTGGTATTGTCAAATATTGATAAAATACGTTTTAAATTAAGATTAATTTCATCTACATATAATTTTCATGTAATTGACATTTAAAAGAAACATATATATACAAATATCTAAAATATATCTGCACAAATTTTATGTTCATATACATTATCAATTTTATATTAAGTTAGAATAAATGCCACTTTAAATTCTAGACAATGAAAATTAAAATGCAGTTTCCAGGAATTATGCTGATACTTCATTGTACAAATGTCAGGACGATGTCAATGGAAAATAGGTATGCTTTGATATGGTATCTTGATCTAAAGCAGGATATAGGATGGTATGTATATTAACACTACTTAGTCTTAGAAAATAGAATTTTTCAACTTTGGATAACAGGTACCACGCTTGAAATGTTTGTATATTGTATAGAATTTGGTATTCTGATCACATAAGCAGGAGAATACATAATAACTTTAATCTCCAGAGGTGGTATTAACAATATTCAGAAAGAGTAAAGATGGATGTTGAAATTTCCTTGAATGCACGCACACATACATGCACAGGATATGTTGTTTACCAAACCGTGCCAGCTAGAGACCAAAGTGGTACTAAGTTTCAAGGATCCCCTTAACTTCCACTTCACCCTAAATACTTTTACACAAGTGAATCAATATGTAAAAACAATATGTAAAAACAACATTGCATGGCTTATCACAAATGATTAGCTAAATTGAGATTACTTTATTGTATTTGGTTTATTCTAAAATGTTCAAGCAGCAGTGAGGAAGCATATAATGGATTATTTAATTGTTGTATTACCTTAAAGTATTTTGCATGTGAGACAACCATAACCTTATATGTACTGTAGGAATATACATATATTCTGGGGTGGGTATTTTTTGTAGTTTTTATATTACAGCTGTGCAATTGGCAGGTGTATTGGTGATAACCCTGTAAGAAAAAAAAAATCTATTTAAGAGCGAGCATAACAATGTACTGATAAAGTATGCAATCTGTTTTAAATATACATTGGTCTTTTTAATAATTTCAATTCCTTTGCTGCTTATATCAGCATATTTATATATCATGCTCCTAAATATTTCACAATTCCATATTATACATAAAATAGTCATAAGATGTAAAAAGCATTGTAGTTATTTTGTTTTCAATATAAAAAGGAAATTAATGCACATCACAATATTGTTTCAGAAAGGAAATCATGGTTTTGTAAAAATCTGTAGCCAGTAAATTAATCCTCTCAGGAAAATATCAAAATCTTAAATGTAAGAATTGTATATGTTAAAATTATATTTAGAACAGTCATACTAATGGCCCTGCTATTCACAACATAACACATGTTGTTGTAGTATCACAGTCTAATTATACTTCATTTGCTTAGGAATTTTACTATCATGTCACTTATAAAGTTGACTATTATGGCATACAAATATACCTTTAGCTTCTTATTAGCTTCAGCATATATCACAGTACCCTAAACGTTTATAATATGCAGCAAGAAAAATTTTGCTTAACATTAGCCTATCAAACCTGCAATGTAGTCATGTCAAGCCAAAAGCTACACTGCTTTGGCCAAAACAATGTAAACTGAATCATATTAAATTCTATAAATTTACAGTGATGCATGCTGCTGCTGCTACTATAGACAGGGCCTGTCAGAGTTACCATTGGAAACCCCTTTTTTCAGAGGTTTGTAACTTTGCAGTTTCAGTTCGGATCGGGCTGAAATTTGGCACAGAAATCATCAGCACAGGTACAGTTTAGAAACAAAACAAAAATCAAATCAGTTCAAGTTTTTTTTTGACAGATTTGCAAAAATAATTATTTGTGGAGTTTTGTATACTTTCTTGTCCATCTATTGGTGAAAAATAACTTAATTTTTAAAATGGAAAGAGAGAATTAGTATAAGTCCAGAATGTAGTGTGAACTATTGAAATATTTTTAAAAGCAAACCAATGGCTAAAAGATTTTTAAAATTACTTCTGAAGATGTTTTAGCATGTGCACACATTGGAAATAATTTTTACGGTATGATACTATATTTCTTACTTTGGAAATTCACACTGATTTTAACAAGTATCAGAGGGGTAGCTGTGTTAGTCTATATCCACAAAAACAACAAGGAGTCTGGTGGCACCTTAAAGACTACCAGATTGATTTGGGCATAAGCTTTCATGGGTAAAAAACCCACTTCTTCAGAAGAATGGAGTTGACCATGCATCTGAAGAAGTGGGTTTTTTACCCACGAAAGCTTATGCCCAAATCAGTCTGGTAGTCATTGGACTCCCCACTGATTTTAACACAAGTCTGTGTGCTATGCAGAGGACTGATGTTTTTGTTTTAACTTTTTATTCTACGTGTTCAATGAAACCTGCATTACAGACTACCTCCAATAAGCTATCTACTGTATTAATCAGTCATTAAATATTCCTAAAGTTTCTTGTATGGTTTTATTTAACCCTTAGTTAAAGGTCCTCCTAAGGTAGATGACTCTGGTCCCTTTTGATGAGCCAGTTTTGGTATCTTATAGCGAATGCTCTGTGTTTGTTTGATTTTGTGAGCTAGCTTTAACTTGAACATAAAGAGTATATAAAACAGATACAAATCCTTCTTACAAAAATGCAAAACTAATAAGTTAAGGCTGTTTTTTGTTTGTTCGTTTGTTTGTTTTTACCAATATTTTATTTCATACATTTTTCTATTAACTGGGTAGCCTTGTATCAAATTTGACAGGGTGCAAGTCTTGGTTCTGAACATGCTTAGTATTTTTTTTGTCATTTCCTTAATATTGTTTACGTTTACAAACACTTTAATTTCCCTTTTCTTTATTTTATCAAGTTGTACGTCTGTTATTGCATTTGAAAAGCTTTAATAGGGCTCATTGTTCAATATTTTAAAACTTTATTTAGATGCTGCAACTTTTTTGTCATATTATTAACTTTGCTGAGTTTTCTGTAAGTGAACAGATTATTATTAAACACTTTTAAGTATAATTAATCATCCAGAGCAACACAATAATTGTAAGTCAAAAAAGGAATACTTTCTTGGTGATACTGGCAAAGAGAAAAGCAACACAATCACCTCAGAGCAGGCATCATTCTGAATTTCACCACATTTGTTGATCAAGAAGCTCAATCTACTTATTCACTTCCATAAAATCTAGAGGTGGAAAAGACTGAAAGGTCATCTAGTCCGTACTCTCTGCCAATGCAGAATTGTTTCCCCACTGTATATTTACTAATGTTTTGTTCTAGCTTTTAAATGTGCCTAGCAATGTGCCATTCTCTGATTCTCAGGGGAGCTTATTCTACTGCCTAATAAATCTCACTGTGACGGTTTTGTTTCCCCCACTGATATTTAGCCCAAATATTCCCTTTATTAATTTTGTCCTATTACTCCTAGTTATACTCTTTTTTCTATGCTAAATAATTCCTTTTTTCTATTTATGAGTTATCACAATGTAATGTTACTGTTTTGCTTTTTATGGAAATGGTCTCAAATCTGCAAGACCTAAAATATGCTGAGTTAAATCTGCTATAAACTACTTTAAAGACAATCACTATAATTTAAACATAGCTCAGTACTAGCAAGCTAAAATAAAACTGAAGTTTGAATAATTTTTGTTAGTTGAACTAAGAAATCCCTTAAAAGAAATCCCTTATTTTTCTGAGCTAAACCCACAGTTATGTGATGGGGCCAGACTGACACTGTCTGACATGGAAGCCTAAACTGAGCTTCTGAAACTGTGCACCTTGAACTGAGCATAACCAGTGCATTTGTTGTGGGTACACTTTGGGCCCTACCTTTGGAAATCCAGTAATCAGACACTACAGTAGTGAGGCCCATAGAAAAACTTGCAAAATGTATAAAAGGTATAACTAGCCAACATCCTCTGAGCCAAATCAGCAGAGGTGAAAGTAAGCTGGTACAGGCTGGTACTATGTACTGGTAAGAAAGCAGCTGTCGGTACAGGTTGGTATACAGTCGATGGTAAAGCGCTGCTGTGGCTCCTCCACACTATAGGCTGCTGTGGAGATTGAAACAATATCTGGCCTAGTTAGAGCAGCCCCAAGGGTTGCATTAACTAACAGCAGCCTCCCAGGGCTGCCTTTGGGCTTCATTGTATCACAGAATCTCTGTAGTGCTGAAGGCTATGGACAGCCCCTCCCCAGCCTGCTTCCTCCTCCGGTGTCTGCAATGGCATTGGGCTGTTTACATTGGCCTTGTGCTTGTCCTGCACAGGAGCAGTGCTCCCCTGGTACCTTGTGACCTTATAGACACCCTGAGCACCATATAGGTGTTGGAGTGGTGGTCAGAATCAGCCCCTCCGTGTGAACACATGTCTTGTGTTCATAAAAAAAATCATTTTTGCAGGGTTTCAGCTCTCCCATCTGCAGGAGTCAGGAAGGGATTCCCCTCCTCTTCTCCCCGCCCCCCAGCCCTCCAACAGTGTATTCTGTTTTTGTTGTTGTTTTTAATCTCCTTTCTATGAAGTACCGGGGATGGTCATGACCGGAGATGGGGAGGGGCAGAGCTCTCAGGTGGCACCGAGCATTCTGTCTGTCAGGTGCTTAGCCGACTGCTCCCATGCTCATGGTCTATTTGCCATATGTGGGGTCTGGAAGGAATTTTCCCCGAAGTCAAATCAGCAGGAACCTTGGGGTTTTTTCACCTTCTTCTGCAGCATGTGAGTGTGTCTCATTTTCCAAGATTATCTGGGTATATCTCACTTAATCATCTCCCTGCCATGGCAGGAGCCTCCAACACTGGTGCACCTGGGTCCCTCTATTCATTACCTGTAGCGCATAATTGTCAAGTCTTCTGTGGGCTGTAATGCTTTGGTCTAATTTTGGTTGTTAAGCATAGTGTGAGGGCCCTGGGTGGTGCTGGTGGTCTGTGATATATAGGAAGTCAGAGAAGATGATCTGGTGTCCCTTCTGGCCTTAAACTCTATGATCAGAGCTCTCATAAAGTTTGGGTGGGACATCAAGGAGAGAGCTCATTATCACAGGATACATTGTATCCTAAGAAGTCCACACTGAGTTTGGCAGGCTTTGAATCTGAAGGTGATGCTATTAGAGCAGCAGCAACTTCAAATCCATATCAGGTATGGCCCAGCCATGGACAGGGACACCAATTACAGCACAGCTCCTGAAACAGTTATGCTGCCTGGAGACTGGTCAGTTATGAATTTGAATATGTGTACAGAAGCTCTTAGATCTATGGGAACCAGATTTCCCTCTGAATCTCAGAGCACCTGCAAGAGACCAAATCCCACCAAATAGTAAATTGGATGAACTGTGTACAATTTTCAAAGTTGTTTTTTTTCTACTCTTATTTTTCCAGAGTTCTCTATATTTTTATTGAAACAACTGCTGTGAGTGTCAGCAGCTTGAGGTTGAAAACTGCTGCTGATAGTGTTACATTGATGCACGTTACCTTCACTGTTACCTTCTGAATATTAGCTATTGTTTAAAACATGAGGTTCACAACATTGGTAATCACCCATTTGCATCAGGTCTGATTCTGCAAGGTATTGAGTAACATAAGCTAAACTCCCAGTGAAGTTAATAGAAACGGTGACTGCTCAGAATCCTTAAAAATCATGCCACATCTTGTTTTAAAATTTACCAGTAAATGTGTCTATAGAGATTTAGGTATATCACATTAGTCACTCATGTTTGAAGAATTGTAATTGTTCTACCATTTTATTTAAACTATATGAACTGATGAGAATGCCATACAAAGCTTTTGCTACATAGTTTTTTTATACTAAGTTATATGTACTGTCAAAGTCATACAAGTATGAAAAAAATTAAGGCTAAGAAGAATTGTTATTTTACAGAATTAAAAATTACTTTTCTGGCTTATTTATTATTATTTTATTTTATTTATTATGTGGCTTTGGGGATATGTACTTAAAAAGAACAGCTAATGTAAATAAAATCTTAGAAGCAGTGCTACATGCTTTACTTCACGATATTGTGTTTGTAGAATCCTTTCAGGGAATATTCTTTTTTGACAAAATATACTTAAAACTCTTCTATGATCCCTTCAAACACATAAAAGGTGCTCCTTGTAAACAGGTCCCTCTGCCCTTATTCTTTAGACTGGAGTGAGGCTGTTGAAAGGTTTCTGAGTGATGGTGCAATGTTTTAAATTAAATATAGATTTGGGGTTCTGAGCCTGCTGAGTTGAGTGCTGTAAACATTGTAGGACCAATCAAAACAAACACGAGAGACACAAGTGATCTTCACTGAATCATTTGGCGTTGCTCTTGACTCTTTTATGGATGAACACCTTTTGTTTCCTGTCACAGAACATTGTTTATAAATTAAAAATCTGACTAAATACAAGAGAGTTTATCACAGGATAAATAGCAGACTTTTAGCTCAAGCAGCTTTTGTACAAGTTAAAAAGTAAGCTGTACGTAGCATGTAAGCAAGGAAGCCTTAGTATGTGGTACCACTGGGTTTTCCTTGTGTGATTAACCATTTGCCATACTTACTCAACCTGTATATTCTTTCTATTTACAGTACACCATTTCCATCACATGCAGTCAAGTGTAACTTCCAAAATAAGTTTGCTGCAGCTGAAAAGTAGTACTAAGTATCTCAGTTGTGTGTGTGTGTGTATGTGTTCATTAGCATTTGTGGTGGCAGGTTTTAGAGATCTTTTTGCATGCTGTGAATACATTTCGTATTGGTAGATAGCATTGGGAAATCTTACACTGTAATCTTTTGGAAACAGTAACTTAATATTATTCATGTTACTTAGCAAGAGAAGTTTAAAAGGACCACGCAGGCCAAAGCACCTTTCCCTTCCTAACAGTTGCAAAATGTTGCTCAGCTAGGTTATGGAACCATTAGCTAAAAAGATTTTCAGCATTCTTTGACTAGAAAACATTTGCTTTGCTGGAGGAGGGGGACAGGATGGGAAGAATCTCCTTTCCATACTTCCTCAGCTCGTCTTACCTGTTAGGTCTGGGGTGGAAGAGAACCTTTCCATATGACTCCAAATGAGAGATAAGACTGACCATGCACTACTGATTCCCAGGGAACTGATGTGGTTTTGAAAGGGATTGTGGCAAGATTGGATTCAGCATAAGGGAGTCACAGTGCAGACAGGGAGGGCAAAGAGCTCCTGTGAAGGACCTCTGTAACCTCATGCCATATAGTGGTTTTTTTTCTTATTGCTGTTGAGTAACAGCTGGACTTCTCTCCTGGATGCATTAATCTGGTCATACTCTTCCTAGTCCTCTTTGACTTTATTTTATCTTGAGTCATTTTCTTTATTTAAAAAAATATTTATGTATGGGGAATTGTCTCCTTTGGCAGAAAAGATTGTGTTCCTTTGTAATAAGAGATACTGATACAGGAAAAACAAATCTTAGACCTGCTTGTGTGTGCATAGTATAAGCCCAAAGTGCACAATAGAAACACATAGTGATAATGAGCAATTCACATAGACATGACTTTAGTCCAAAGAAACAGAGGGAAGAGATCTTAAAAACAAACAAAATAAACAATACTTTGTTTTCTATTAATCAAAACTCACATCAATATGTATCTTCCCCTTTAAGGGACAACATAACACATCCAGAATGTCTCATTCTGGATAAGAGAAAACAGACTAGTTATTGGCCAAGAACACCCTGATGTTCTGTATTACAAATGGAAAGTGAAGGTTACATTCTTGTAGACTTTATCTTAAAGCAGTAAAACAGGTAGCTGCAGCTACGACTGAAAGTATTGATTTTGTAATTTCAGCAAATTAAGAACAAGACAGGAAACCTATTAAACCTTTCCACTGATTGCCAGGGCAGTTTTTGGAGATGCTAGTGTTGACATTAAAATTGCATATGCCTGTCTCTTTAAAACTAAATATATACATTTTACAGAAGATAGTGCCAGTTAACATGCTGAAACAGAATCTTTATAAATCTGTGTAATTTCACATTTCAGATGTGAAACTTTTGAAGCCCAGTGACATGAATGTCAAGCAGCACATCTAAAATTTTCATAAATTATGGTTCATGTTAGATGTGCTTTTATTACAGTTTGATAAATTAAAATTTTTACAAAGCCAGAAGATTTTTGCAATAATAGCAAAGATAGTAACACTAGTAAATAGCATTATGTGTCAGAATATTATGAGTAATGATTATGTAAAAATCTGTATAACAAAGGCTAACAGAAGAAATGATCAAATTATATTCTTCTATAGCTATGTATAAAACACGTTATTTTATTACTATAGAGGAACCCAAAGTTCTCTTAAAGCAAATTTAAAATTAGTTTTAAAAAATCAGTGTAATTCACATGAATCACAATATTTAGGTTCACCTATTTCATAAAGATTCATTTTGATGCTTTTTTCATTATTGAATATAAATTAAAATGTAGGCCTTTTTGCACATAGGATATTTCTCATAACATAAAAATGGCCATGCTGGATCAGAGCAATGGTACATTTAGCCCACTACTCTCTCTTCTGACAGTAGCTGATGCTAGGTGCTTCAAAGGGAATGAACAGAGCAGGGCAATCATCGAGTAATCCATCCAGTCACAGGTTTAGGAACACCCAGAGCATGGGATTGCATCCCTGACCACCTTGGCTAATAGCCATTGATGGACCTATCCTCCATTAATTTATCTAACTCTTTTTTTAAATCCAGTTATAGTTTTGGCCTTCGCAACAAACCCGGCAATGAATTCCACAGGTTAACTGTGCGCTGTGTGAAGAAGTACTTCCTTTTGCTTGTTTTAAACTTGCTGCCTATTTTTTTCATTGTGTGACCCCTGGTTCTTGTGTTATGTGGAGGGGAAAATAACACTTACTTTCTCCATACCACTCATGATTTTATAGACCTCGGTCATATCCCGCTTTAGCTGTCCTTTTCCCAAGCTGAATAGTCAGTCTTTTTAATCTTGCCTTACATGGAAGTTGTTCCATATCCTTAATTGTTTTTGTTGCTCTTCTTTGCACCTGTTCCATTTCTAATATATATTTACTGAGGTAGTCCTTAATAAGAAAATTGTCCCCCTTCCCCTCAGAAAGACCTGTGGAATTATATCTGGATTCCATAATGAACACACCCTATGGCTGTGAGGATGTGAATTCTACTGATTGTCCAATTCATAAACATTTTGTTTCATTGGAGCGGGCATCATTTGGCATAATTCCAGAGTGTAAATAGGCATGGGTTTTACACACCCAAATCTAATTTACAGGCACGTCATCATGTACATTCACTGTAGTAACCAACAATTTGCCAGATAACCAAAACAGAAACAAACAGAAATGGAGAAGGAATCATTGCACATGCAAACTTTTTAAGAGAGTTTGGATTTGAAGCACCAAAGGCAATCACACAGAGCAGGAAGAGGAAAACTTCAGACAGAGCATGTGAGTGAACACTGTTTTCCTGCGTGAACATCAGGAATTTGGAGCAGGTTCGCATTCATTCTTAAACATGTGTATATGAGAATGTGACAATAGTGCTAAGTAGCAGAGCCATCCTTGGAAATGGGTTGGGACAGTTCTAAAGATAAGGGCCTAGTGGACAGAGATGAACTGTGAAGGCCCACCATGGGTTTGATGGCAAGGGAGATCTGGAACAAACAGAGAGTCAGACTGGAACCAGCTGCAGCTCTGTGGACAAAGAAATCCCTTTTCTCTCTCAGTTGGGGGTTCCTTCAGTTGATATGACCATCCTACCCAATTAGCTTGGGGCTATATTGCCCATTTACAAGTAGTTTGGTCAGCAGATATTCAAGCATAAGTCTCCCCAGCTTACCAGAAGTGTGTGTGTATTACACACGGGCCGGCTCTAGCCATTTCGCTGCCCCAAGCACGGCGGCACACCGCAGGGAGCGCTCTGCCACTCGCCGGTCCCGCGGCTTCAGTGGACCTCCCGCAGGCGTGCCTGCGGATGCGCCACCAGAGCCACGGGACCACCGGACCCTCCGCAGGCACGCCTACAGAAGGTCCACCGGAGCCACCTGCCGCCCTCCCGGCAACCGGCAGAGCGCCCCCCGCGGCATGCTGCCGCAAGCATGTGCTTGGCGCGCTGGGGCCTGGAGCCGGCCCTGATTACAGGATTGCAGCCTTGAGCACTATAGCTATTGTTTACCCAGGGGAAGCCAGGGCTAGTTATCTCCCAACTTGGCTGCTCAATACATGATAGTTGTTGTTATAGCTATGTATTATTTCTATTGAGGTAATACCTATGAACCCCCAAAGAAGGATTAGGGCCTTCTTGTGCTACAAAACCCACAAATGTGTCCCACCTCAGAGAGCTCACAATCTAGGATTTTAGGTAATGCACATTAGGTGAAAAAACTGACAGAAGTGGGGAGGCGAGAAGACGGTAACAAGAGTCAAGTGTAGGTGCATATTAGTCATAATGGTCTAAGTGGTAAGATATGGCTGCTAGTCTAACCAATGCCAGATGGTAGTAATTTGTAGGACTAGAGGCAAAATGTAGGTTTTAAGAAGAAATTTAAGAAGATAAAGATCAGCCCCTATTTGTGAGTGCATACTTTATTTGGTTGGTATGGCTTCAACCATCTAAGCAAACAAACTTTAACTTACCCTGCTGGAGTTTTTGGGTCATTTGACAATGCTGAGATTTCATTAAATCTAGTACGATCTTGGGGATTTTAGATTTCCTTTTCCTTTTCTTCCTATTAAATCTTTATTTCACTCCTTTCCTTCCACCTTAGAGACACTTGCTAGTCTCTTCCATATCTGTAATCTTGCCAGGATAAACTTGGGAACTGTATAGCAGTCTCCACCCCTTTGGAAAAATGAAGCATCACTTTTGTGATACCCACACCCACCCTGAAATATATTAATCGTAACTGGAGTGTGACTTTTGCCTTGAAGCAAGTCCTCAAGTGCACCATGGTTATCCACCTGGTTGACCAAAGAGGCTTTTAAACATCAATGCCAAGAGGAATCAACAAGTGAAAAAAGAGTTTGCAGTAAGGCAGTAACATGCTGATTTGCAGAAGTGCAATTTTGGACCTGAGTGGTTCTGCATTTGCTGGACTGTAAATGGCCTCAAATAAATCTGCACCAAAGATATTTGAATAATCTAGATAAGAAGTGATGTACTACTATGAAAATTATGAATTAGATAGAAGATATGAGCTACTGGTGTTCTTGAGATACTAACATTAAGTTCTCAAGAGGCACTTTAGGTGATTATCAGTAGGCATATAGTGAAAATAACTCCTAGGTATCTGATGGGATAAGAAAGTTAACAAGAGTCCTTGATAAAAGGATTATGGCAAATGAAACGTTGCCAAGTACTGTAGGTGCTAGTACTAAGTAGCACCATTTTTGATTTATTTGAGTCACAAGCAAGTGTAAGCCTGAACCTCACAAGTATATTATGGGAAAAAAAACAAAACAAAACAGCAGAATGCCAATGAGTGTAAACTTAGAAAGGAGTAACAAATTTAAGCATCATCATAGCTAAATGGTCAAAGGAGTAAAGCACTGGTTTCAGAAGCTATCATCAAACCGATCCAGATAAATTCAGAGCAGTACAAGGCCTAATGTCATTACCTAACAAGTTCTTTACCAGAGGGGACAGTAATATTTTGAGGCAATGAAACAGAATTTTGTTGCAAATGGTGATGAAGGCAGGAAATAATAATAATTAATAATTGATAACAGTGTTTCTTATAGTCAAACGAGGGAAGTCAATCAATGCTTATTCTAATCAGTATGTGTGCAATAGATAAATGTCCAAAAGGAATCTTTCTGAGAGAATCTATTTAGGAAGCAAGCATTCCTTTAAGATGAATTGACATTTTGAGACAAAAGTGGGCCACCTGAGAAATCACTAAAGGTTGTGGTTTTTTGTACTTATGTTTGTTTGGTGTTTATGGTTTTGTTTTTTGATGGCCTGACTAAAGAAAAAGTGGTTCTAATAATAATAATTAATAATAATAAATAATAATAAAGTGGTTCTGAGGGTAAAGGCAGAGAAATCTTGTGGTGCTAAAAGGATATCCTGCCACACACCCCAACATAATTCTGCAAGTATTTGTTGTATTTGAAGTTCAGTGGTTTCAAATTCATAAGGGGAATGTTTGTTTATCTTATATCCATTTACTTTTCTATGCACCTACCAAGTGTATGCCTATACTACTTATTCAAAGTTTCCAATGGGACAAATTCATAAACATTAATGATTTGTCTTGTGGTGACTGATTACTAAAGCTGTGTTTAACGGCCAAAACAGTAAAGTGTTGGCTTGAATCAAAGTTGGAAATATTAAAAAAAAGAAAGAAAGAAAAAGATTAGTTTTGCTGGTCAATCCTTTATTATTTTCCCTTCTCCGCACCATACTGTAAGTAATAGGGAAATAGATCTGAACTTTGGATTTGGATCTGTTTCCTATCTAAGAATGTTTGGATGCTTCTCTGAACTCACTGTTGTTCTTTCCATCTCTAGGATCTTCTAACTTTTTCATGTTGCTTCCTCCCACTCCAAACAGATACATGCCTAGTAAGAGATGGTCTTTGCCACAAGGTACTTAGTCTAAGAAGTTAGACTGAAGGGATGGGAGGGAAACTGAATGATGTACAATTTTATATCCACATATACATTTTCAGTTTGTTACAATAGATGAAGCAACTGTTATTCCACCTGGCTTTCATTAAGGAGTCAATTTATTTAAGGCATGACCACAGAGGTGGGTCTTGATGAGGGATTTGAAGAAAGAGAGTGTAATAAACATATAGATCATGTGCAGAGAGGCATTCAGTGTGTAAGTAATAGTCATGGAAAATGAAAGCATGAGCCAAGACAGCATGGAGAGGACTATGCATAGGTGCAACCACACAAACATTGGGTTGGGGCCCGGAAGTTGCAAGGCTCCACTGATTTATCACAGTTCCCTCCTCCCTCCTTCCACTAACACCATTCATATGTAAAATTGTAAATGTGCATGCATGACTGTGCCTGTGTGTACTGCTCTGTGTTCCTTCAATATTGCGTCCCCCAGCTCTGTCTCCCCTCCCAAACCAACACTGTGTTCCTCTGTGACTTTCCACTGCCATTGCCCCTACATACCGTATCCTCCCCCACAACCCCAGTCACCTGGGGTCCAGCCTCCCTATTTGGGGGTTTCTGGCTTTCTCCCAGCAATACCCTTTTTCTCCATTGGAAGGGAAGGCTGCACATAAGAGTGAGATCTAGGCTGAAGAATCTTCTCCAAAGAGAAGTGTTAGAAACCCCATAGCCTGGAACACTTAAAATTAGACTCTTTGAAGCCTTAGGAAACTTATTCTAAGGAACTATCCTCACAAGCTGGGGGATGGACTAAATGATATAGAAAGTCACATCTATGAGTCATTGAAGTTCTGTTTATTCTAGAGATGGGAGTAAACTCATCTCCCTTCCAAAGCACAGAAGGGTGCAACAAGGGGGAGATTGTCACAGAAAGTATGAGGATCTGCCCATATTTCTTGACAAAAGAAAGACACCTTTGGTGCGATTTACAATATTCTCAACCTGAAGCATTAAAAACTCATGATTCGGGTTATAAAAATTACAAGCTTTTCTTTAAAATAACAAGATTTAAAAAAATAAAAATAAATGCGGGGGTTCTTTTTATTTGCCCTCTGCTTTTGAACCTTTAAGGTACAATCACTTCACCTTTTCTAGCCTTTTGTTGCAACTATGAGGACTAAAAACTTACATTTTAAAAAAGTAAACTTCTGCACCTTTTGATTCCAATAGCTTGGACTCTAAGGAAAACACCAAATATTGCAAGACTCACAATAAAATCGCAAGAGTTGGCAGACCAGGTTTGACCAAGTTATCTGACTGAAAAAGGGCACAGCTAGCCACTGTGGTTTGTGAAAGGCAGTATTCTGAGGTCATTAAGTCTTTGAAAGATGGCCATTATTCATCATTAAGGGTTTTCTTTTCCTCTCTCAGAAGGTAGCGAATGAAAATGTTTTACTAACCCCTATTGTGTCCGTTTCTTCAGAAAGCTCTTTGGGGAAACTGGCTGAGGGGATTTGATGTGCATGTCTTGGAGGAGGACAAGGGAGGAGCTGGTATGTGGACAGCAAGGGGGGCTGCCAGTCTGACCAGAGGGAGGATTGAGGGGATTGCTTTCAAGAGATACAAGCTGTTCATCTTTCCCTTTTTTCCGTTTCTCTGTATTTAAGCTGAGAATGCCTTACCTAGTTTTGTTTGAGATCTAGATATGTTGAGCAAAACATGTCTTTTGATTTAGTTCCACTTTCTCTGTATTTTTAATGCATCTTATTTTTATTAAAAGCAGCAGAGAATCCTGTGGCACCTTATAGACTAACAGATGTTTTGGAGCGTGAGCTTTCGTGGGTGAATACCCACGAAAGCTCACGCTCCAAAACGTCTGTTAGTCTATAAGGTGCCACAGGATTCTCTGCTGCTTTTACAGATCCAGACTAACACGGCTACCCCTCTGATACTTATTTTTATTAAGATTCTTGTTGTATGGGTAATTTTACACAGACATCCCCAAAGAGAAAAGAACACTTTCACTTCTAGGGAGAGATGCTGGAAGGTAAAAATTTCCTGGAAACTACACACCTCCCACCTCCCACCCCACCGCCAATCTCAGTCAAGGGACACAGTCAGCGGTGTCCGCTCTACACAAGTTGTATTATCATCTGGCTGCAGTGAGCAAACAGAGTTTGGAAAAGTCAAAAGACCAAGTAAATAAGATGTGGAAGAGCATGCAGGTCACAGAGTCCCAGTACAGCTCTGCTGAATGGCAGTGGTGGGTTGGTGGATGTGCTTTCATGGGGGGCTTTGTGGAGAGTGAAGAGGGAGTGGGTAGGTCTGAATCCTGCAAAGCAGTGTTCTATGAGGGCTTTACCAGGCACCAAGAAAGGGATGAAGCAAGGCTGATGGATCTGAAGCTAGACAGATACACCAGAAAAAAATCCCCTTTTACTCCTCATGAGGTGCATATGCATCAGCTGCAGAAGATTACTGCAGCCTTGAGTTCTCTGTGTCCCATAGTGAACTTCCACCAATCTCAGTTGTTTACGGTCCAGGATTTAGTTTTAGACTGTAGAGCTCCACTCACTGGGGGATGAGACAATTAAGGCTGCAGGTTTCTGGGGGCAGTTATACCCTTAGAATGGGATTGCTGCTGGCCAGAAGGGAGCAGACCCAGATGCCCTCAAATGTGCTGATTCAGCACATCTACAAGCACGGCTGACTTGGGGATTGCAGCCACTAGCAGAGCTCCTCTGATGGAGCCCCAGGCATAAATGAAACTCCTCTGTCCCAGCAGAATGAGGCAGGAGAGTTCCCATACTGTTATCTGCCTTCCCCCAAGGCAAGGTGCTTCCACCAGCCTCCGTGGATACAGAGAGGCAGCTTCATAGGGATATAACTGGCCTGGTATAAGGAACACTACTGTTTTCTTTTCAATACATCCAATTTGGTGAGATTTCATGGACTTTAAGGCCAGAAGGGGCCATCATGATCATCTAGTCCGACCTCCTGCACATTGCAGGCCACAGAATCTCACCCACCCACTCCTGTAACAGACCCATAACCTCTGGCTGAGTTACTGAAGTCCTTAAATCATGATTTAAAGACGTTTGATGTGACTTTAACAGCAGTGAGTCTTACTGCCTGTGCTGGAGGGAAGGCTTTTTACTCTGTCTTCTAGCAGCTCAGCAGCAGAAGTGGGGAGGTTCCATTACTGAGGAAAAAGGTCAGACTCTTTGTCCACTGAACACATACAGAACAGGTGAAGAAAGCTGGAGTTTCCCTTGCTGAGGCTGCAAGTTTCCCTCTTAGTATGTGGGTTTCCATCCTCACTGAATCCTTGGCCTCTCTGCTGAGACTGCCAACAAAGTGACAAGTCCCATAGTGGTTTTTGTGAGGTCCAATAAGAGTTGAAATATGGCAACCACCATTTCACACAGGTTAGAGAGCAATCACTGGACACAACTTGTGGTCATTATTGATCCTGGTCAAATGTGAACCAATTATCTGAAGGCAAAAAACTTTCTAAAGCATGCTGCCTCCCTCTGCAATACATAGGAGATGTAGAGAGCATTATTTCTCCACTCTCCTTTCACTGACTGTCCTGTTTCAGGAGCCATAATTTGGCACTATATTTTTCATGTGCTTCCCACACCACCTAACATGCAATACTGGAGGTGTACAAGTCACATAATATGCCTACGTTAAGTATTTAATGGGTATTTTTTTCCTGTAACTAAAGAACCAAAACTAAATAGCATAGTGTTTGATTCACAATTTTTTTTCATTGC
Source organism: Chelonoidis abingdonii (assembly GCF_003597395.2). Classification (NCBI taxonomy): domain Eukaryota; kingdom Metazoa; phylum Chordata; order Testudines; family Testudinidae; genus Chelonoidis; species Chelonoidis abingdonii. The sequence goes on from NC_133770.1 coordinate 245,355,782, forward strand.
ATAAATGACAGTGATGCTGCTAGAATTTTGATTAAGTCTAATAAGGGAAGGTCTAATGTATTCATTCATTCTGCCCTGGCTTCTTGAACAGATTAGCTGCAAAATTTCCCCTTCTTCATGCTTGCAAAACATAAACATAGCTAAAAGAAATTCATAATGATACTTGATGTAAAACCAGTGCCTAATTCTTTTTATTTATTAAAGAATAAAATTTAATAAATCAATAACAAACTAAGCATACTGAAACTCAGTCCATTGACATTAATGGTTAATCAACCACAGAGTAAAACGTACATATAGCAAGAGTTACTTTGTATCTGGACAGTAGGAGGTGATAACATTCTATTCAATCAAGCCACATTTGTGACTATCATAGGATTATGTGACCAAGTGTCAGATGGTTCTCAAAGAAACTAGCAGACGGAAACCCTAGCTTGAGTAAGATTTGAGTTAATAACTTAATAAAGAAAAAGAGAAAAAGAAACCTGGAAAAAATTCTTGAAGAACGTTCAAGTTTAGGATTACACACCATTCACCAATATGATGTGTGTTTGTAAATATACACACTTACTTGCATAAACATACAGATAGGCTGTAGATATCTGTTATCACTTGTTAGGATAACTTAATTAAACTTGCTTATTAAAACCCTTTAATATGATAGCGATAAAATCTTGATTAGTACGTTTTCCTGCTAGGTGACCTTCTAATTTAATAGAAAATGAATTTTTAAATGGAGAAAAATGCCTGTGGCAGAGATTTTGTGCAAGTGAATAGAGTTTGTAATACACATGGGGATATAATTGAGCCTAATTAGTGAGAGTGCAAATGAATTTTTATTTCATACACCAGAAGTGTCATTGATGAACCATGGTGCAGAGTTTGAAATGCATTCAGATTGGCAGTGTGGGACTGAAGTCTGTGGGAAAATCACAAGCTAATTCATTGATTGCCCCTTGGAAATTGCTGCTGTTAATTGTTAGGTAATTAACATGGAGCTACAATTATATTGGCCTTAGGGGGTGATTAATGTTTCAACATGTCACATTAGCAATGGCTAGATTTTAAAAGCTTTTCCTTTCACATGGTTTAGAGACAGATGGTATATTGTCAGTGGAAATAATTTTTCCTTTTTTTTTTTCGTAACTAAAGTTTATACTGAGACTACTTGTGTGTGTGTGTGTGTGTGTGTCTATCTATCTATCTATCTATCTATCTATCTATCTATCTATCTATCTATCTATCTATCATTTGCTCCATCTTATTTTATATGGCTGAATTTTAAGCATCTTAGTCTGATGCCTTTTTAAGAAAAAATGTTTTGTTTGCTAAAAATAATCTCTATTGTATCTACCATGAGTGTATAAAATATGTATTTTAAAAAGGAAATATTTACAGTTCTTATTTTGCATGTACAATCAAAATTATATTGGATTTTAAGAGCTGGCCTGTTCTTTATGTCAGCCCTTACATTATTTAGTGATAGTATGAAGAAAGGGATTGCACAATTGCACACTTCTGCATTACACTTTATCCTGAGTCAAGAACCATATTTTTGCCATTGTTCAAAGATTCAAGTTAATGTCAATCATATAGCCATTGACTTGTTGGAATTGTATCCTGGGCCTCACTACAACACTAGTTAATCAACAGGATATAATTGGTAATATTCTTAAAATGTTGTCTCATAAAGGCAGCTGCTATTGTTTATGAAGATTATGTTAAGATGATGCTGTGATAAATACTAAATTTTTGTTTCCTTGCAATGCTGTATGGTTACTTTTCAAATTGGTGAGTTCTTAATTGTCACTGGGATTTGTGTAAAGATATCCTTAATGCCACTGTACAGATATATCCCACCTGTTTCTATTTGCAAACCATTTGCTGCTGAAGTCAAAAGTTTTGGACGTGTTCTAATTCTTTTTATCACGGTTCAGTATGGTATTAAATCCTATGAAAAGATATATTTAAATGTTAAACCTGAAATTATTTTGAAAAAATCTTAAGGGTTGTAAGATTTTTCCCCCCTGTATCCAATTAAGGTACATTATCCAAGACGTGTAATGGATTCCTAACAGTTCAAAGGATCAGTTTCTATTATGGAACATTTTTTATGATAATTCAAGATATCATCTTCTTGGTAGCCCCATATTGTGGTCTTTGTTATGACTCCAGTCACTTGCTTTTATATTCATTGTTCCACTTCAACAAATGACTGAAATCTTTATTATCTGCAGCCATGTCATGTATTAACTTTTAATTTCCATTAAAACAGCCAAATTTGGGAGGGAGGTGCTTTAAATTTAGCTTTTTAGAATAAAAAGCAAAGGAATTTAGCAGTATGGCTTGAAATCTGAATCTATAATATTTCTTAACTTATGCTTTTGTACTTTTTTCCATATAAAACAGAGCACACAGCACTATGAATTAAAGGTTCATCATGAACACAAAGTTACACGCTTAACTGAATTTCCTTGCTTTTTGTGGCTTTACTTAGACCTTTAACATTACCTAAATACTGTATCGTTTTTTTGAGGGGGTAGGGAGAAGTCAATTTTCATATAGAATTTAATGAAGTTTGGTGATGGAATAATGAGGATACTTGGCATAAAAGAGATTATGATCATTACTTCCTCCAGGATTCCCTGTTCTTTTTTGAATGATTAGGGCCTGAGATGACCTACATTTGGAAGGTTTAATCAACTATTCTGACCACTGCCTTTAAAAAATAGCAGTAATGAATTGATGTAAGCCCTGATCCATCAGATCTCTTAAGCACATGCTTAACGTTAATATTGACACCAAAGTTAAGTGTATGATAAAGTGTTTTCTTAAATTGGGATGTTAGCGCTGAAAGCATCTGTCATAAACAGATAGTTAAGGGTTAATGCCTCTTTTACCTATAAAGGGTTAAGAAGTTCACCTAGCCTAGCTGACACGTGACCAGAGAAACCAATGGGGGGACAGGATGTTTCAAAAGGAAGGAGGGAATTTCCCTTTATTTTGGTCAGTTTCAGTTTTGGCCGGAGTTGAAAAGGTTAAGGAACCAGCCTCTTATCAGAGTAGGGAGTATTAGAAATTAATAAATAGGTTTATGTTTCTTTTCTTTTGTGACTTTGTCTTTGTGCAATTAGAGGAATAATCAAATTGGGGATTCTTCTATGTACTGAGGTTTTGCCCAGGGGAACATCCTCTGTGTTTTGAATCTGTTGTCTGTGAGAGTAGCTGGTATGCTAATCTCTCCCTGAGGTTTTTTCTTTTACCTTTCTTTTCTTTAATTAAAAGCCTTTTTTTAAAGAACCTGATTGATTTTTCCTTGTTTTTAGATCCAAGGGGATTGGATCTGAACTCACTTGGGAATAGTGGGGGGAAAAGGGGGGAATGAGTAACTCTTCCTTGTTTTAAGATCCAAGGGATTTGGATCAGTGTTCACCATGGAATTGGTGAAGGAGTCTCTCAGGGCTATCCAGGGAGGGTATTGTGGGGGGAAGACAGAGTTTCCCAAATGACTCAAATATTTGGGTGGTGGCAGCATACTGATCTAAGCTGGTAAATAAACTTAGGGTTTCTCATGCAGGTCCCCGCATCTGTACCCTAAAGTTCAGAGTGGTGGTGGAACCTATGACAGCATCTACATGCCAAAGTATCTAATTGACCATTTTGTGTCACAAATGTTCAGTATAGATGCAGTTCTGAGCATATTTTTCTGTTCAAAAATAAAATGTTCCTTACCAAAAAAACCCCTCACATAACACATTGATAAATCTAAGATCCGATTCTCATTTATGCTAAGGTCACTTTACACTTCTTTAGTAATCTAAAAGGGCTTAAATATTATTTACTCCCACTTTAGGGCCTCTGTACATTTCCTAAGCTGTGTAAGTGGCCTTAATGTGAATGAGAATCAGGACCTATGGGTTTGACTTATCTCTAGCAAGGACTTGTCTCAGTAACAGTGTTCGAGGAGTATTTCTGTGTATTTACATTTCTAGACTTCTTGGATGCTGTGACAGGGTCAGGCCAGATGGCTACAAGAGAGTGGTCGAAGGTAGATACATTAGCTCCAGGTTAAGCAGGTCCCTTTTCCCTAGGTAAGATAACAGGGACTATTCCAGAATACTCAGGAACTTTCTAGAACTAATTAAGCCAGGCAGGCTAATTAGGACACCGTAGCCAATTGGGAAGTTATTAGAATTAATTAAGACTAATCAGGACACCTGGTATAAAAAGGCCCTCACTCCAGTTAGTGCGGTGTGCGTAAGGAGCTGGGAGTGAGAGGACATGCTGCTGGAGGACTGAGGAGTACAAGCATTAACAGACATCAGGAGGAAGGTCCTGTGGTAAGGACAAAGAAGGTGTTGGGAGGAGGCCATGGGGAAGTAGTCCAGGGAATTGTAGCTGTTGTGTAGCTGTTCCAGAAGGCACTCTAGACAGCTGCAGTCCACAAGGTCCAGCTGGACCCCGGGGTAGAGGGCAGGCTCGGGTTCCCCCCAAAACCTCTCAACTTCTGATCAAACACAGGAAGATCTCTGAGGCTAGCAAAATCTGCAAATAAGCACAGGACCATCAAGGTAGAGGAGGAATTTTATCACAATACCTTGTTTCGATTTTTTTAAATTTCCATTTAAGGAGGCTGTACCAATTCATGTATTTTATTAAACCTGTACCTGTCCTTGACCTTTTCTAAACCATTCAGGGCTGTATGGCTGTTGGCTCTTATGTGAGTGTTCAGGGAATAGAAAGACAGAAGGAGCCTGCCTCCTTGCGTAAAGGGATTCAATTTTCTTTCCCTCAGGAGACAGGGAAGCTCCATGTGGGGTAGTCTCTGCACCACATCCAGGTCTCAGTGAATTTGTGATTTGCTGCCTGCCCCACGTGCCAGCCTTCTGAGGCTGAGCAACCAATCAGAGCTGCTACAGGAAGAGCGCATTCTTTCTCTCTCCCTCCTCTCTCTCCCGGCAGCAACTCCAAGCCACTCTCACAGAAGGGAAATGGGAAGAAGGGTACTGAAGTGTCTAACAACTCAGGGTGACTCCACTCCCTCCCCCCAACCTCTCCTGTGAGCAACAGAAAGAGAGTCTCTGATCCTTCCCCTATACCCTCTGCATCCACCAGGCCGGGGAGGGACAGAGGAGGGATGGAGAACCTCTAGAAGTACCCCTCCAGCCTGGAAAGGGAGAGGGGACCACTTAGCAGCAGTCTGGAAGAAGGGGTGAAGAATCACAGGGAGAACATATGTGAGGCTGAGGAGCTGAACTGAAGAGAGGTGTAGCACTGATGGTGAACTAGGAACAGGATTTATTTGGAGGGTGGGGACACAATTAATTGCTAGGTAGGGGATGGGCAATTGTGGAGGAGAAAGCTTCTGCAGTAGGGTCAAAATAACCTTACTCACTACATTTGGGAGAGTGGGAAATGCTAATCATCACCCACACACACTAGGGATGGTTAGGGGAAGTTAAAAAATCAACAAACTAAAAAGATCACAATATAATCTGACCCCAAAAAATCATAAGATTGATGATTTTGGGGATCTGTCTCATGATCTGAGATCTCTTGAGGGGGACAAACTTGTTGCTTTTGAACTTACTGATATCCAGGTTGAGCTTACTGATATCCAGGCTGTGGGGGGCATCCAATGTGAAAGGTGCCTACTGGTGGAATCTCTCAGGCAGCAGGTGGGAGAGCTATGGGAGGAGGTGGCTAGGTTGAGGAGCATCCATATCCATGAGCAATTCCTGGACAGTGTCCATGTGGAGACAGCTGAGGTAGCTGTCCCAGTTCACAGGACTGCTGACACACCACTGGCACTGGCAGCTGGTTACTTCTGGCAGCGGGCAGTGCTCCACTCCTGCTGCGAACCCTCCCGCCATGGCAATAGGTAACCGTTATGCTCTTCTTGATACAGGACAGAAGGAATTACCCCCTACAGTAAAGGAGGAGAAGCCTCGTACCCCTAAGGCTGGGAGGTCTGCTGCCACCACTGAAAATAGGAAA